>NC_046184.1:10322964-10625994 GCF_011004875.1 Balearica regulorum gibbericeps
TCATCATGCCTTGTGCTCTCATGGAGAACATGTGAGTGATATCTCTGATCTATGTATAGAAATATTGTCTCATTTATGAAAAATTTGCCTTCAGGACAACATGGAAATAAATCAAGGGAAGCTACCACAGTGTCCTTTTGTGGCTTGTACATAACTAGAATTTAAAATGCAATTCTTTTAACTCCATAACTGACTCAAAAATAAAATATATTGGATGTTTTATATTCTTGCAAATAAAAAATTACTTTCTTTAGGAATGAGAGAATATTTGGTTCTGCTTTCATTCTGTTTCTAATCTGATCACAAACAAGCAATGTTCTGAAAGAGCAGTCTGGTGGATTTGCTTGGTGAGAGAAGCTTGCTTTGAAAGCATGATTTCCACATTGCTATGCAGTTCTTTGCTGAGTGTATCACTGTCAAGGAATGTATATATGGTCATTGGCTAGTATGCAAACCTGAGACAAAAAAGACTGTTCTGCTCATCATGGTGCTTCCCTCTGTGACTTAGTTTTTGCATTTGTAATATGAGGCCAATCACACCCAGGTACAAAGTATTTTGACCTCTACTATTAAAAAATATTATGGAAAGCATAGATATTAACATTGTTTTTCACAACTATTTAATCAATCAATTCTTTTTGAAGATAGCTCAGGAAAGAAATCAGTTGCGAGACTGAATTTCTAGTATGACTCCTTTGATAGAAAATTTATCATCTAGGGAAACCTCTTTCAGAAACTACTTGCTTTCAGCTTCTCTTGACTTGAATCAAACCTCGTCAACAAATGGAACAAAACATATATATCCTATTATTAAATTCCTTTATCATTACACACACAATATAAATAATAATTAAAAAAAAAGAAATTGTGACAACTCGTTGGATTAAATTAGTATCTTCATTGAATGTTAAATTTCTTGCTTTGGCTCAAAATATTTGTTCTCTTTTCTGTACTTCAGGATATAAGTAAGGTATGTCATGCATAAAATTGGTCATGCTAAATCTTTCTGTGGGTAAGGTAAATCCAAATTCAAATTAGAATTCAAATCTCATTGGTTTGGAACATCCTTTTCTCAGTGAACACAGGACAGATTTTCAATAATGAGTATGAATTTTGATGATTCAATATTAGATACTTTATGAGGATGTATTCTCAGATTAAAGATATACATAAATTTCTGAAAACTACAGCATATATGGATGGCATTTATGGCATCCCCATATGGCTGTCATAGTGATAGACCTGTGCAAGGACTTTCTCTGACATGTAGGACAAGTATCCCTGCAGAAGGCCATCTGTGGCCTCTATGTGGCTGACCAGGTGCTGCATGGATGAATGAACATAACTGCTGGTGTGGCACGCAAGCTGGACCCTCCACCCCAGATTGGATGAGGACCCATTGATGTCTTCACTAGCTGTGGGGACAATCCCGCTTCTCCCAACATCAGCTGCTGGGCCACATCCAAACAATTAGGAAAGTTATGCTGAGGGATAGCTGTGAGGATAAGCTAAAGGAATTTAGTTGCTTTTACCAAGAGTGATTTTTGTTTCTTCAAAATAAAACAATCACCACGCATAGACACAGGAACATAGCTCCTTTCCCTCAGTCCCAGCTCCACTGTTTTGGAGACAGTCCTAAGGCACTCTGTAATGACTTATTTTGAGGCTTCCTGACAGCAAAATGGTTTTCAGCCTCTCTGGCCTGCTACGAGCTGGGATGTGCTCTGCACCATCTGCTCAAGAGTGCAGAAAGACCTCTGTGCTTGCCTCTTTCTTCCTTCCTGAGGCCTGATTCCAAGTTTCTGCAACGTTACCCGGGATGAATTTCCCTTTCTCTGTGGGAGTGACTTTGGACTGGATCACATGCAGCCAAGCCCCAGCTCCTCTTATCTGATCATCGTATTTCTTGATAAAATCAGTAATCACTTGGAAAATTCTGAATATGCATTTTACAGATTTCTTTCTGTTCTCACTGAATTTAGAGGCAATACTTTCAGTAAACTGTGTGGAGACACTACTGGGCTTAAAACAAGCAACCCCATCCCCCCCAAAAAGCAAAACCAGAACAACATTGTGCGTACAGTAAAAACCTGCAGTTTGACATGCCTGAGGGAAAGACAAGGAGACAATTTTCAGCAATTATTTCAATTTCCATTAGCTCAATCATTTTTTCCAATTTGCAGTGAATGTCCTAAGCAGTATTTTTTCCTTTTCAGAAAATGTTAAGAAGAAAATTTATTTTCCCCCATCCTCATCTCACGATATATTGAGCACAAAAATTATGATGTAAAGATTCACACACAAATCTCCTGGAGAGCTGGCTCACTTTGAAAATTGTTCCCAGGTGTTTTGTGTCTCTTTCTTACTCAAAGATTATACGATTAGCATTTTAATGTCCCACAACTTCTTTTCTAGTTCCCTAGGAGGATATGAAAATGAAACCATGAAAGCTAAGCTGTTTGGTATTTATCACACACACTCTGATTGTATTTCAGAGCTCTGGGATTTAAACAGGACGTCAGTCTTTCATAGCCCATTTGGATATCTTGGTCTTCGTATAATGCTGCTGGATGAGTATCAAGAGCGACTGTTCGTGGGAGGAAGAGACCTCTTGTATTCCCTCAGTTTGGATCGAGTCAGCGACAACTACCGAGAGGTGGAGTAAAAAGCTATATGTATTAGTCACTTCACATCATAATGTGTAGCACAGAGTATCAGAGTTTGCATGACTGGGAATGAGATAATGGTGGTTTTGTAAATGTTTTGTGCACAAACTTTAAGGTCATGTTTATATTTAAGAAAAATACACTAATTACCATTTTTCCCCCAGTAATAACCCCACAAGGGTCACTCTAAGTGAAGAGATCTGGGGATCATATAGCTAATTCTCACTGTTTTTCAGCATGTTTACAGATATTTAAAGCATATGCACTTTATGCATATTTGATTTTTTGTATCTACCCTATATTATCAAGGAATAATTTCTCCCTGATATTTCTGTGGGACTTTTCCACAGCAACAGAAAAAACATTACAAAAAAAAAAAAAAAAACCCAAAAAAAAGCACATAAATGATAAGAGATATTCAATAGCAGCATAAACCATTCAGCTAATGTTTAGCCTTCTTTAGAGACTGGATTTTGAATTGACTTTGAGCCAGTCAAAGCTATTAAGTAGTGCTATTAAGTAGTGACTGAAAGTGGCATTTGAAGTCTACTCAGTGGTCTGTGGGAGAAAGGTGGTTCAAGTAATAATCCTACCAGAGAGATCGATACATCGTAGAAACTGCAGCTGATTAGCAAACTGGCAATTGAGGTGGAGAGGCCGGAGTTTGAGCTGATGTGAGCCTTGCCTTCCTTACTCACCTCAGCTGTTGGCAGCTAGGGTTGGAAACTTGCAGTAGCAAAGGAAGCTGGTAGGAGCATTGCTCCCACCTCAGCCATCTTGACTGTGCATAAACGTTGCCGTAAAATATTTCAGTGTTTTCCTTTTCCACTTTTTAAAATTTTCTCAATTCATTTTCATTCATTCTCAAATTAATAAATGAATGAAAAAGTGAATAATAAAATAAAACCCCTCTGGAGAAATATGATTTTTGTTGATGTCCGTACTGCACTGACCACTGATGTTTCAAATTCTTTTCTTTCTGCTTCCTTGTTGTAAGTGAATATCACTATTCTCATGTCAACACTCTGGTCAACGTTGCCATAAGCAACCTTGCTTATCTCCAGATATAATTAGTATGTTCCACTACTGTGAACAGATATAATATGCTTTATCCTTTTTATAAACAATTTGGGAAAGGCAATCCTAGATATGGGGAAATGGATATACTCAGGGAGGCCATTTGACAATTTATGTACATTAAAAAAAAATAATTTTTAACTCCTCAGGGAACAATGTTACATACTGAGCTTTATTCCTCCACAGTGAGATATGAGTTAACTCCTTTTCCATTTGATAAAAATTATTACTATCCTGTCATAAGATATTAGAGCTCAGGGATATGAAAACATTTAGGAAGCAGTTGTTTCTATAAAATAAGCTTTTTTTCCCCTCTCTTCTTCCCCATTTGGCAGTAAATCTGTATGAGGAAAAATGACAGGATAGAGCACTTCATGCTTCTGTCCAACCACCATTGTCCCATCTGGACACTCTCTTGAAGTTCGTTGCTCTTGTTGCTGTTTTTAGATGGAAGATCAGCCATTTACTCTGAAACCATACTCTCTGTCTTGAGACCTGTATGCAGAGTATGACAAATTAATGGAAGCTCTTCTTGCCTGCTTGCCTGATTTTATGATGTGCAAAAGATGAGAAACTGGAATAAATGGAACTTGACCTAGCATGTTGAGAAACATGAACTCACTGGGACTTAGCTCCCTTGAATACAAATGTCACGATCCTTTTCCTTTTCCCAGTGTTCACTCAGTGAGATCCCATCCAGTGATAGCTAGGGAAAACTTGACTGCCCCACAGCACTATCAGCAAAAGTATGGAAAGAGACATCGCTGCTATATGAGGGCTTACTTACTGAGATACACTGGGGAAAGTTCCTGGAATCAAGAGACGGGTTGATTCATTATTGCCAAAGTTCTTCATTAATCTGTCTTTAACTGTGTGTTGGTTGGCCTTTGACCTTTTCTTTCAGACTGAAGACTTTACATTCGTTAATCTAAAACACTAGTTACGATCTAGTGAAAGTATAGGAATGGAGGCGAGTTCCTGGCTTTTATTCTCTCTCTGGTAACCATGATGAGTCTCTAGCTGCAAAAGAGATGTTTCATAAAGTTGGTAGTTTTGGGTAGATTCATATAGATCTTTTTCATCTTCTGTGTTCTCGAAAAAAGTTTATGTGTTTTAATTCATTGCCGTCCCTTTCCTCACAATTTGGAATATGAATATGCTTTCTAAAAACCAAGGTAAAACCTATTCCCAATTAGACATGTATCCCTTCTGCTGTAAAACGACCCAGTAATTCAGTTCTAGCAAGCATATTAGAAGTCCTCCAAAGAAAAACAACAAAATGCTGAGTGGACATAAAATGCTTTTGCACTGAGACCTACTGACTGCCAAAGTAATCTAGCATTTCCAAAAAATTCAGCCTGTGATGTATATGAGGTATGCATTCTATAAATCTGCATTTAATAGACTACATTTTCTCTTAAGGTTCAATTGTCTTCAGCTTTCAAATACAAAACAGCACTCTGAAGGGTAGATTATAGTTTTTCACGTAAGCTATTAGCTATTTATGTATACATCTACTAATGTTATTTTAAACATGTATTATCTTGACCATTTTTCATATCCAGTAAAGATACACAAAAAATGGGAAAAATCTTTCAGGGAAGAAAACTACTACTGTCATTCTTGCATTGGTTAGGAAATCCAGAGATTCAGATTGAACTCTCAGCTATAGAATAGACCTTCCATGTCACCTTGGACAAAGACTGAATCTCACTTCTCCATTGGTCAAATTATATTTCCTTTGCCTATTTTGCATTTTTTTGGTACTCTCTGTATCTCTCCTTTCACATAATACACACAGAAATGTTCTTGCTTTGAGTATTTAACATATCTTACCATAAGTTTTTGAAACAAAAAGTTACTCATGAACCTTGGTTTCTGTATGAAGAATGCCCTAACACTAACAGTAGCAAGAATGAGGGAGAATATGAAATATGGATACCAATATTTACAGAGAATTAAAGCCATAGAAGCACTTGAAACCTTGTGTAAAGCCAAAGATTTGGAGGTACCCTCCATGTGACCTTTGCTTTCCCTGAGATCTCATTCCATTTGACACCACCTTTGGAATCAAACTTTACACATATTTGGGATTTGATCCAAAGTCTTTAAGGCTTGTAATGATCTAACACACTGATAGAGAACTTTCTTTGATATCTTGTGCCAAATTTATTTTGAAAAGCATTTCAGTTCATTGCAATTTTTGCCAGAGCAGATCTTTGCTGACAGGAAACTTGAACCAATGCCAGTAGTTCATCACCACTGATCCAACAGCTCATAGAAAAGGATGACCTTCGTTTCTACTTTTTATCTCTTGTTGGAGTGAAAAAAAACCCTGCACTTTCTATTCGTCCACAAACTCCTTACAGATACTCCTTCTCCATAGCTTCTGCTGCAAAGGGCTCATGAAGGCCTTGCTCTGAAAAGGAAGCCTTCCTACTTCTGTAAACAGGCCTGTGCAGGCAGATTTCAATGTGCTGTTTCTGATCTAGTATGAGATAGCTCCAGATTAGGATTTAGGGCTTTGTTGTAATAAACTATAGAGTCCTCATACTATATCCTGCCTCTAGCGAAGCTGGCTATATTTCCACTCCAGAGATAGCTGAACACAAGTCTGCAAGAGCAGGGCTTCCTTGTATCTCCTTTGAATACTGTGTAGGAACGTACATATATTCAAGCTGAAATAAGAAGCACACATTTTACCAGTGAGATTGATTATCCATTGGAATTACCTCCCAAGAGGCAAGGTGGCTGTGATTTTTTGTTGGTAGATATATGTAATATCCAGCCATAACCAGATATTTTTTCAGAATTTGTGCTTCAGCCAAACACAAATTATATGTTAATTAAGCACTATTTATTGACTTAAACCAGGGACAGAATAGCTGAATTGCTTAATTGCTCTGTCATACTAGAGTTCAGACTAGCTCACACAGTAGTCTATTTCGGTCTGAAGTGCTGTAAAGCTCATATAATTTCTCAAAATTAATTTTCATTAGATATGCCATCCTGGTTTTGAGGTTAGTTACTGAATAGGAAAGCTGTTGGAGACATTAATTGGCATTACAGTTCCAGTTTGCTAAGTAGCTGTTGTCTGTACTGCTTTACAACTCCATTTTTTTCGCATGAGGAGTATATTTAAACGTAGCATTTGCCTGTCTTTTAAATACAGTGCTAAAATTGCATCATCCAGGTCTCAAGGATGATAATATGGTGCAAGATGAGAAAACATCACTAAAGAAGCAATTAAAAAATTTACGTCACAGTAACTTGAAGGGATGAAAAGTTTGGAAAAAATATGTTCAATTTTGCTGATAATAATTATGTCAAGCATGCAGCCCAGTGCAATGTATGTTATTGTGATGTTATTCCAGTCTAGATGTACAGGAAAATTTCCCAACAACAGTTATTGACAGCTTGCCAAAAGATTGTAATCCTGGCAAAGAATTCAAAGTTAAAGCTGATAGTTGTCCTAACTCTAAAGCATAAAGTCAGGAAAAATAATATGTGGCATGTTAAAGGCTACCATTACAGCTGATTAATCTGGATTTCCATGCAGTGCAAACACATCCTATGTTATGCTAGTTAAGTAAAAGAGCAACAATTACACAAATATAATTAAGTACATTAAGTACAACTTGGTAAAGTATTACTTGAGCCACTTACTATAGATTTCTTTGCAAATTATCATAACAGACCGAGCAGCTCTTCTCAGATGTTTTAACTGAGCTAAGGAATCCTCATGAAGATTTTAAGAGAGATATGGATTTGATGGATGGCCTGTTTGATGAGTAAGGAATTGGCTGGATGGTGACATCCAAAGAATTACAGTCAATGGCTCCAAGTGAAAGCCAGTAACAAGTGGTATCCCTCAAGGATCTGTACAGGGACCAATCCTATTTACTACCTTCGTCAACATGAATGATCGAGAGCAGTCCTGTGAAGAAAGACTTGGAGATATTGGTGGATTGAAAAATAAGCATGAGCCAGCAATGTGCACTTACAGTCCAGAAAGCCAACTGTATCCTGGACTGCATCAAAAGGAGCGTGACGAGGTCAAGACAGGTGATTCTGCCCCTCTACTCCACTCTCATGAGACCCTACCTCGAGTATTGCATCCAGCTCTGGGGTCCCCAGTACAAGAAGGACATGGAGCTGCTGTTGTGAGTCCAGAGGAGGCCACAAAAATGACCAGAGAGCTGGAGCACCTCTCCTCTGAGGAAAGGGGTTGTTCATCCTGGAGAAGAGAAGGCTCCAGGGAGACTTTATTGCAGCCTTTCAATATATAAAGGGGGCTTATAAGAAAGACAGAGACTGTTTGCCAGAGCCTGTAGTGAGAAGACAAAATACAAAGGTTTTAAACTTAAAGAGGTAAGATTTAGATCAGATAAAAAGAAGAAATTTTTATAATGAAGCTTGTTGGACACTGGAACAGGTTTCCCAGATAAGTTGTGGCTACCTCATCACTGGAAATGTTTAAGGTCGGGCTGGACATGGCTTTGAGCACCCTAATCCAGTCAAAGATGTCCCTGCCTATGGCAGGGGGTTGCACTAGATGTTCTTTAAGGTCCCTTCCAACCCAAACCACTCTATGACTTTATGGTTCATTCTATAATGCTATGCTAAGGACCAAATTCTTGTTGGTTACACTGCAGCAGCTTTTCAACATTCCAAACAAGGTGGGGGCATTGGGTTACTTCTTCAGCTTTTTTCTCTTAATTTTGTGTATGCATTTAATTCAGTATGTCTTAAGTGGAAAATGTGCATATGAAATATTTTCAATAGCACTGGGACTATGTATCCACATGTAAAAATAATCAATCACCTATACACAGTGTATTTAATATTAGGTTACAGAGTCAAGTGTTTTATTCCCTCTGTGGTTTCTCTGTTCCTAACAGCCACCTACACCTGATATGGGCAAAAGCCCCCATTTTATCCTGCTAGTTAGAACATTTCTTTGGGAAGTGGAAGCTGTGACTTCAAATTTTTAGGGACAGGAGATGCTAGAGTTCATATCTCCTAACTTCTAGGCTTTTTTTGTTAAGGACAGGCTGTTGCCTATTCAATCCTTGACCAGTGGGTAAAGTAAATGACTGTGGACCCCGAGTTTCATACTGAATGAACCAGAAATAATCAGACCAGGGCGACTGGACGAGTGCCCTCATGGGAGTTCAGCAGAGTTCAGGTACCTCCCCCGACTACACAGCAGCAGCACAGAGACTAGATGAGAGTTACTTCTGATCATACGTAGGTGACTATAAGACCATTTGACGGAAGACAAATGTTCTGATTAATTTTAGGTTCCTTGCAGGATTGAGATGGTGTGTGACCATAGGTGGCCTGATTTGGGCACTGAGACATAAACACTGACAAGCTGCTGAAGTTAACAAGAATAACATATAGCTGATCTCTTGCTTTTAAGCACTAGGCCTCTAGGATTTATAATTTATCCCCACTTTTCTTGAAATTTATTTTTCTTATAATTTATCCCCAGATTTTCTGGGGTTAGAATTATTTCAAGAAAACAAAGTAGTTCAATTACAATAAAAGGAAGAAAAAAAGCCTTGCAGAAGAACTTAATTTTAAAATATTTTCCAGATAGAAAAATAATTTGTGATTGGATTATTGACAAAAATGTCCTAATGATGACATCCTTTTTTTGATACTTACTTGGTTTCAGCCAAGCCTGATATCACTGAAGTGAACATATTTTTGTTGTCACTTTTTAAAGTTCTAAGAAATTAAGTAATCATTCCAGTCTGCTCAGTCATTGTTTAATATTGTTTTCATCCAAACAAATCATGCATCTGGAATGAAACATAAATTTTATACAGTAGGTAGCTGAAAAAAATCTTGCTTGTGTAATTTGGCTTCACTTCTATTAATTGACTGTGAAGACCCGATCCTACTCCCATGAGGTTAATTGCTGACCCTCATTAATTCACTGTAAAGCATTTTCTTTCCTAAGTGTCACTTAAAGCAGGAAATCAGTAGTTCAAAATTAATATTCTATGTTGAAAGTCACTGACAATTTAGCAGAGATTTTTCTACTGAATTTGTATTAATTGTTCCATACATTAACTTCCTTTAAAATCTGTTGATTAGTACCGAGTTTACTGAGTTACCCTAGGCAAAATAGTGATGTTTCAACAAAAAATATTTCTTCCGTTATTGTAAACTTTTATAGAAATTTAAAAGTAAAACTGGAGTATTTTACATGAAAACTGTTCAAATGGTATCAGAAACTTGTCTAAACTTTATAACATGCAACAAAACATGTGTGTATATTATGATGAGACAACTATAAAGACAAGTGCAAAGTCTTGCACCTGGGACAACATAATCAAAGAGCCCAGTACAGGCCGGGATCTGTGTGGCTGGGGGGCAGCCTTGCTGAAAGGGACCCGGGGGTCCTGGTGGACAACAAGCTGAATGCGAGTCATCAGTGCACTGCTGCAGCAAGGAAGGCAAATTGAATCCTGGGCTGCATCCGCAGGGGCATTACTAGCAGAGATAGAGACGTGATCATGCCTCTCTACTCAGCTCTTGTCAGGTCACACCTGGAGTACTGTGTCCAGTTCTGGTCCCCACAGTTCAAGAAAGATGTGGACAAACTGGAGAAGCTCCAAAGGAGGGCCACAAAGATGATCAAAGGGCTGAAGAACCTGCACGAGGAGGAAAGACTGAAGGAGTTATGTCTGTTCTCCCTGGAGAAGAGAAGGCTCAGGGGCAACTCATAGCAGTATTCCAGTTTTTAAAGGGCAGCTACAAAGAGGACAGAGGCTCTCTCTTCACAAGGAGCCACATGGGGAAGACAAGGGGCAACGGGTACAAGTTGCACCAGGAGATAATAAATTTTTTTATAGTAAGAACAATCGATCACTGAAACAACCTCCCCAGGGACATGATGGAATCTCAGTCACTGGATATTTTAAAGATGTGATAGGACAGGATGCTAGATAATCTCATCTAGGGTCCCTTTCCCATGGAAGGTTGGACCAGATTATCTTTCGAGGTGCCTTCCAATGTGGGCTGTTCTATGATTTTATAATTCTCTTCTATGAGTCTTTCACATGAAAAATAGTTTAAAAGCTGGATTGGCATGGTCAGACTGCCAATTGAATTTTTTTCTATGCTTGTTTGTTTGTTTTTCCCTCAGATCCATTGGCCTAGTACACCTCTACAGGCAGAAGAATGCATAATTAAAGGAAGAGATGCTGTAAGTATCATTAATTACAAATCAAAAATACTTTAATTATACCAGTGGCTGGTCCAAAAGAAGGATTCAGGCATCCCTAAACTTCAGAAAGATCAAAACACAGATATAATTCTAAGTGTTGCAACTTAAAAATGTGTAAGTACTGTGAATACACAAAATTATTAGTTTAATTGTTGTTCAAACCAGCTCATAAATGGGCAATGAACACTTCTGATCATCTGAACTTTCTTCTAATTTTTTTTTCTGGTGATATCAAAGAAGGTACCTTAATAATTCTTCCTTCACATTTCTATTTCCCTTTCTTTTCATACACATAGGATACCTTCTCTGTTTAAACTTTTTCACATTCTAATTTATATTTAAAATTCACATTCTCTAGAATATTCAAAAAAGTGGCTAAATTATTAGTAATTATAAAATATACTCTAAATTGTTTTGTCCTATAGGTTTTATGGTATATTAAAAATATACTCCTTTAATAAGCCCCCAAACTGTTCTGTTCTTGTGATCCAGTGCCTTGCCTGTAATCAGTTCCCAGGGAAAGACCTGAAAGCTCGCTGACATACAGCAGCTATCATTGATATCATTGGCACCGCAGGATGAAAGTTCTGGATGCAAGCTCTCTTTAATTTTGCAATGCACCAAGCTCATTATCTGCACCTCATAAACACACAGCAAGTGCAACACCTAATAAATCCCACAGCTGAGAGAGCTCACACTGTACCAAAGGATCTGAAAATGATGATAGTTTTACAGCAACAGTGACAGGAACGTAGGACATAGAAGGGTACATACAAGGTTTTCCCACAAACGCAGCAAACAGACAGCCTTGATGATAACCACAACGTATTCCCAGTGAAGATTAGGAAGCTATAAAGATTCTTGCTGAAGTACAAGCATGAGAATTATCCACATCAAGGGAATCAGTAAACCAGACTGGAAAATAATAAAATAATAATAATAATAACAATAATAACAATAATAGCCCAACATGATACTCCACTCCTTGCACTCACCTGGCCTAGAACTGATCCTTTTTGAGGCATCTTAAAAGTTAATTTCATTTTTCTGGATGCTTTTGTACCCTTGAGAATTTCAGGTGGCTTTGGATGAAAATGATGTTTTTCTACATTATCCAAACTTCGTGGTCATATTAAATGAATCCAAAACCTAAATCCTTTGAGCTTTATCTAATACAACCTCTCAGCATAGGCTGTTATTAGTTAAAGCTCTGTCATCTTTCCTTCACCACTGCATGATGGGATTTATTTTCTGATACTTTGACAATAATCTTTGGGTTAAATAAATACAGAAATAGGTACTGTTGTTCCAATATAATGTAAAGATATCCATCTCAGACTTGTGAAATTCTATACAATTTGAAAACTTTTACAATCCAGTCTATTATTATGTCTTCAACATAAGTTGGTGTCTCTATTTTTTTAAAAGAAAAACACAGAATTTTAAATAATCACAAAACCCCAGAACTAGAGTCTGTTAGAAAAAGATGTTAAAATTGTAAAAGCTGGAAATATTGTAATACCAAACAATATTCTAATCCTCACATGAGACTTAATTATGTATGGCACTATGTGAATGAGTAAGACTAATTAATTCCAGGGAAACATCAGTAATTATCATTAGCATGCTCAGCATTCAGTAAACTAAATTGCTCAACCTGAAAGGAATCTAAATTAGAATAAAAAACTTTCCTGTTACTTTTCTTTTTGTCTTCATTTTTTGTAGCCATAAACCAATATTAACTTAATGGCATAATGTCTTAAAATCAACCCTTTGCCATTTCTAAGTTCTGAATGCTATTTTTCTCACTGTAAGTCCCAGAAGAAAATTACTCATCAGTGCTCTTTCAAACCTTTTTGCTTATTTCCATGCTGTTTCTTTCTTTGTTTTCCTTTGTAAATGATCTGTTACTCAAGGCACAATTAACATTAAGTAGAACTGAAAACGTTGTAATAAGCATCTCGGTGTTGAGGAACTTCATGTGTTCTCTGCTACCTCTTTCTCTATAACAGAACAGGCCACTTTTACAGGCTTTTGCAACCTTTAAAAGTTATCAATTCATCTTGTAGCAGTAAAGCTGCAAGCATTGTAGTCATAAACATGATTTCAGAAAGCTTGTAAGACTTAACAGGAGAGTTAGCCCTGTCTTAGCAACGTTTGCATCATCTTAAACTCAGGCCACACTTTTCTGATGCAGGTCAAGCCAAGTTAAAAACCTTTCTGCTCTCATCCACTGTGCCAGGAAACACACCTGTGGTGTGAGAGCTTTTGATCCTTTCAATTATTTTATCAGAACTGGAAATCATTCAGATAAAGAAATCAAATTCTGTAGTGATGACTAACTCCTTCACACTGAAAAGTTTCAGATGAATGCAATTCCACAGATCTATTAATATGCCTACAGAGCCTCCTAGACACAACCACAATATTTAATTAATTAATATAGTAGCAAGAAAACTTATTTTAACATTCCCTTGGCTGATGTGCCTCTTCCTAGTTATGTGTACAGGACATTATGGGGCCAGCAGCAATGTCTAGTTGTCTGACACTTCCCAGAATAACACCTTTTTTCATTTGTTTATAAATGATAAAGTCTAGCCATTTGGAATGATTTTTTTCTATATTTGGTATCTGCCTCATCCTGTTTTTTTCTGCAGAATTTTTCAGGCATTTCTATGAAGACGCACAAGAGAAAAAATGTGTAATTTTTGCCCATTAAAAAAAATAAAAATCCAAGATCTCTCTTCCTCCACAGTGCTTTTGAGAGAAAGATGAAGAGCTGCAGGCATATGTGGATAAAAAAGGAAACCATGGATTAAAGACCAGACCACCACTGAGAGAGAACAGAGGGGATAAGTCAGGAAGGTCATACTTGGAGGGGAGGGAGAATAAGGAACAGCATCAGTGCCCAGTAAAGCATCTATTTAAAAACTGCAAAGCATCATAAAATTCCTATATATTATCAGTCTGCTACCACCCGTCAGCAGATGTTTGTGAAACGCACATACAAACTGGGCACCTCTGTCTTTAAGTGCTGATCCTCTATACATGATACATATACATGATGCATATCCTACTAATCTCAACTCATTCTTGTCTCAATTTGTCTGACAAATCAAGTAAAAGGTTTTTTCGTGGGTCTAAAAATTTTTGTCCAGGTGAGAGACCATCTGGATGTCATGTGAAGGTTGATTTGTCTTTTGTATATATATAATAATTAATTACACAACAAGTTACCTTTCTGTGTAGGTTACCTTCTTCTTTCAGTTAGCATGATATATCTCCAAGGTTAACAGTTAAGGAGAATCATGTAGCAAAGATTTTTTCCTTATGATCATTATTTTTTGGAGCAGTTGGAAGACTTGCAAGGGATTGAAGAAGAAATATGGTTTCTTAGTTTTGAACCCAATGTGGATTTGCAAGAGCTAAATTCTGCCCATGACCCTGTCGCAGACTCTTCCTCTGTGACATTAAGTTCTTGCAGATCCAGAGTTATTCTCATATAAATATAGCAGTGTGAAAACTGATTAGTCATCAGTGAAGGACAGCGAATGTTCAAAAAGGAAATTCCTCCACTCTGTTTTACACATTAATTTTAGGACAGAATTAATTGTCTTTTGGAGATGTCTGGCCTTCTTCATTGACTACTGAAAAAGCCTAGGAGAATAGAATAAATTATATGTCTAAACTTTAAAATATCTAAAGTTAGCTAAGATTAATCCCATTATAATTGTCGTCTTAAACTTGGTGTAATTGTCTTAAAACCCAGGGTTTGAGTTGCAGAAATGTTGAATGGAAATGAACAGGAATTTTGCTCCAAACATAGAAATCATTACAAAATGTTAAATACTCTGTAAAACCAAGTCCCAGGAGTCCCAAAATCAATGAATACTTTTATCTCACTGTCTCCATTTCTAGTTTAGCACAGGAAGGATAATGACCTCACATCTCAAAGGGATGTTTGAAAATTTTTTAATTGTAATATTTATGAAGCTGCAAATACACTAATGAGTCCCAGAGTATTACCCTGGGGGAAATTAATAGCTGCTTCTTCAAAGAAGGGTTCGAACAGTGAGAACAGATAAAGCATGAGACTATACAATATAAAAAATATTGATTAACAATTAATTATATAAGAAATTAATGGTGCAGTGGTTTTATGGAAAAAATTATAACAAGAAAAAGTGTTATTTTTCTTGAGATAAACTTTTTTTAACTTGAGAGACAAGCCATTTGCTGACTATTCACATATGCTCTGGGTCTAATGTCTAGCACATCTAACAATGCTTAGTAAAACAAATATTTAGAATTGCAGAATATCTCTGAGATTGAAGAAGCACGAGTGTGTTTTATAACTTAATAACTCCTAACTGGTTTAGTATCTAAAATAAATTGTGATAAATCAGTGCTCTAAACCTGCTTTTTTCATGTCACAAATGTCTATCTATGAAACTGGTGGCACTAAGGTACTAGCATGAAGTGGGAGAACTAAGATCTTATATTTAACAGAATAGAAAGTTTCAATATGCAGAATATTACCTAAGATATTTAATAAAAAAAAAAAACAAAAAACAACCAAACCCCCAACTTTTTAAAAAAGTTAATATTTTCCTATGTTTATTTTTTATGTAAACTAGGATGAATGTGCAAATTACATTCGTGTCCTTCACCGATACAACAGAACACATCTTCTAGCTTGTGGAACAGGAGCTTTTGATCCACTCTGTACTTTTGTTAGAGCTGGACATCCATCAGAGGTAAGAAATTTGTTTTACAGTAGTGACTCTTTTGGTCTGTATTCTAGAAAAGCCTCTATAGTTAAAAATAAATGCTTAAATTCAACTGCTCAGAGTTCTCATACAAGCTGCACAAGAGATATTTTCTCCGATGAAATGTAGTGCTGGCCTAAAACTCAGTTTGGTACTAGAGGATCTCACTAAGGGTTGAAAGTATATTTTGGATAATCATGCAAAGAACTCAAAGTGATTTTCATCTTAGAAATTTATTACTAGATCAGCTTACCAAAAATTATTAAATATTTTTAGGTTTTTAGCTAAATCTGTTGTTATGGGTTTTTTTAGGAAATAATACACCATATAACAAAATTCATATTAGTTTGATGGGAGACGAATACCTTAATAATTCTTTGTCAAATTCAGCTTCTTAGTGTTGATCATATTCAGCAAGTGTGTGTTAGCTCCTTAATGACACCTGTAGCTGAGTGAAATAGTACTGCAGAGAAGATCATTATAATCAATATATATTGCAGAATATAATCAATATTGTTAATATATTTCTTATGCAAAAATAGAAATTTTCTGGATTTTTCTGAAATCTGGATCCTTTCTGTCTCAGTTATATTAGATCAGGGCTAACGAATCAGCAAAAGTAGCAATCTCTCATTTTAGATTAGTGTATAAGTCTCATTAAGCATTCAACCGAATCCTGATTATATGCAACCTATGTGTTGCTACATAAAGACCAAACTTCTGATTGGTTGATCCTGCTTACATCCTGCTTCTTTGCATCCTTGTTTCGTCGTATTCCTATTGCAGTCTAAAAAACGTATAGAGTTTACGAATATATTTTGAAATTCCTAATTTTAAAAAGCCTTTATGAAGGGCTGAATTTCTTCAACTGTTATCAGATTGAATTTGTAGACAAGTTATAAATTACAATACTAGGTCTGGACCTTGGAAGTCCAGACAGTGAAAATTGGATACTCAAAGTTATCCCTTAACATATACTTAGTAATGCTGAAGAAATCATTTATTCAGTGGTAAGGTAGAACAACTGGTAAGGGATCCCACTGTTTATCTGAGCTGCCCTGCAGTCAGAAGTACATGTAGTGACCACTTAAGGAATCTGACCAGGGATTCTTGGTCACGCACTTTCTAAGTTGGAACTTAATAGATGGAGATCATCTGTAGCCCAGAGGTAAGACTGAGTTTTACTGCAAATGTCAGGAAGAGATGCTGGACAATGGTCTTGCTTAGTTGGTTCATATTTAGTGATGTCTCCTGGTAAAGCTAAGCACTTGTCCTGGAGCTGATGTTAAAGCACCATCCAAGAGAGTTCTTGTTTCCCCCAACAGCCAGGAGTGGGATTTTCAAGGTGATTGCAATTACATAAGTCCACGTTAGAAGCAGGTTCAATTTTGTGGATATTATTAATAAAATAATATAGAGTGATCCATAAAGACCAACCTTACTGATGACCAGGAGAAAAAAGTAAAGCTTCAAAACAGATAAAGTCACAAGTGCTTTCCTTTCCATTTCCAGATATTTCAGAATATTTACCAAAAACTTTAAGCTACATTATAAATAGTTGGTGTGTGTATACATATATATAGAAAAGAAAACATGAAAGCTTTGTGTTTAATGTTTTATGTAGCTAAACTTGGATACATTGGAAAAAACTCTCTTATATCCAAAAAAATTAAATCTAAATTCTGAATTATGTTTGAATTTTTTTCTGTAATTCCACATCAGAATTACTCAGTTTATCAGTTTATAAATAATGTATTTCTCCTAATTCTTTTTCTCACAGATTTCAGCTTAAGCTCTCCAAACCAAACTGTTTTTATTCTCTTACATCACTTTAATTATTATACTCCACATTTAACTGACAGTTTTGTACCTAATGAGTTAAAGCAGCACAATTCAAACTTGTCCCATACCTACAGTATAGTTTACTGGTCTGGTGGTCAGAATAACAGGAAAACAGACGTCAGGGGCTGGAGCTGACTTAAAATAAGCACTTGGCTTGAATAAACATCAATTGCAGATGTAAAGCTTGTTAAAGCGTACTCATACAAATCAACTATGGTATTTACTTTAGTACATTTTTTTTAATAAGCTCTTCTGAGTGAAGGTGTGTCCCTTTGACAAACCAAACCAAACTAGAATCACATCACCGAAACAATCTCCAAGGATCCAATCCATACTGTGCACCTCCAACTGCTGTTACAATCAGAAGCATCTCAGAAGTTAAGACTGAGCACATCACTTACATTGAAGTTATTTGAATTGCAGAAACATAGTCTTCTGAAATAGAGGAAGGAACTAAATAATAAGCAATTTTAAAATAAGGCAACTTTGCACGTGGTCTTTGCTCCTCTCATGAACCTCCTGTCAGGCTTCCTGGTACAGTTTAAAGAAAGCAATGTCTGTATATTTAGGAACACTATTTAAGAAAGCATAAGCAACAGGATAATAAAAATAGAAACAAAACAAACAAAAAATGAGAAACAAGACTTGTATATAAGAATGTGTGGCCCATGATCCTCCCCTTATGTATCACTGTCCTTCCTTCCCTTCTTTTTGTTTATTATTCTCCCTTGTCAATCTGAAGTTCTAAAATTTTACCCACACTGAAGTCATGGGAAAATTACTATTTTTCTGTTTGTGTAGACCAACAGGAAATATATTTGCTGCACTAATAAGTAGCTCTATTAATTTCCATTATCTGAAAAGCTGACCATCAGGATTAAAAAAGGCAGGTGCTATGTATATGGTAGGTTAAAAATAACACATGGTAAGTGATTGAGTGGGCAAATCGTAATCTTGCTTTCTTTGACTGATAAGGACATCGTGTAACTGCAGGAAGTGAAGGGACAAGAACCTTCCTCAGAAAATTGTGGTTCAGTCTCTCTCTGCTGATCTCTCTGTTTGGCCAATGTGTCCCGGTCCAATGACTTCTGATTACTGTCCTCCCATTTCTGCAATCTCAGCTCTCTTGCCTCTTTCTCACTGTCTGACTGTCATGGAAGGGAGAGTAACAAATGAAATAGCCTTAAAAATATATTGATACTATTTATTCCATGTCTAAACAGGACCCAAACACCTTTACTGAAAAACTAGTAAAATTCAAACTTTCAATTTGAAGGGTAAGTGCTGGTTACATTATGCGGTTATATGCAGTTAAATGCAGTTCATAATATACAGCTGGCTGAAAGGAACATTTTATAGATATTGTTGATATTTTTATCAAATATATTGAAATTCAATATGAGTAAAATCTAACTTTGATCTGCAAACTAAGTTGCTTCTGAACAGAATCTCTTTAAGTACCACAAGATGTATTTGAGGCTTATATACGTTTGAACAATGACAATTTTCAGGCATGTTGAGGTATAAAGGGTGGAAGGTAAAAAGGGAGCCCTTATCGCAGACTTCTGTGTATCTAGATACCTAGCTAAGGCAGCATATGAAGCTAGATGCATTCCATTCTTCCATATGGAACTATGAATCAGCAGTATTAACACAGAGGAAATATTTTCTCTCTGGTCAGGGACCTTAACTGTAAGTTTCAATAGTGTTGCCTGAGCTGATGGCAAAGGGAAGATGCAACCCTCTCAGTAAAATCTGCAGGGTTCTTAAATTACAAACTGTATATAAATACAAATTAGAGATAGAGACATTTAAGAACATGATAGAATAGCAGAACTTTATTTTCTACAACCTTATCTCTTGCAATTTACCGAGCAGGCCAAAGAGAAACAATTTGTTGGAACAAAACATCCAGTTGAGGGTCTTATTCTTGGTTCTCACTAGTCCTATGTTGCAGGAAATTTTATTTCATTGTTGGCTTGCAACAAAAGTTTATGTAAAGTCATCCATTTCTTCATAGCCATTTGATAAGAAAACAAATCATTACCTTTTTGCTTTTCAACAGTGACATAATCCCAAAGCCGTGATCAGAACCATACTGTATGGCATCCTGATCTAGTATTTAACATGTTTTTGTGAAGTGCAATCCAGCTTATGAAAAGGAGCATTCTGCTTCCTATATAAAGTCTCACATTCTTATGCAACTACAAATTCATATTTTCTTATCAAAAACAAGTTTGACGTGTCAGAACACTGAGCTCTTGTCAACAAATAGTGAAGCCAAAAGGAGATTTCTGTCTCCAAAAACAGGCAGAATCTGATTACCTCATTGGCACATCATTACTCCTTGGAATTTACTGAAAATCAGAACCGTTAATTTTCTCAAAAACCACAGTAAAAATGTCCATCCCTCTAGCCAGTCTCTCTATAAAGTATTACTCTAACTTACTATGTAGTAATTGAAATGTGCTTTGAACTCTTTCACAATCAAATTGTACTGATACATTATATATGTTTAAATGTTTCTTTCATGCTTTTCATGGTGTATAGAAATTTAATGATACTATGTATTTTGTCAATATAAATAATTATGCTTGAATATGTTGATCATATAAAACAACAAGCAATAAATATTGAATTTATTGAATTATAACTCAAACTTGTGTTGTACAACCAGAGCCTAACCAAATATGTTTTTCTAAATCAAATTATTTATAAATTCTGTGATGCTCTATATATCCATTTGAAATATTGCAATATTAGTTTAATTGATATTGCTTTGGAATTCCAGGCTGTTCACTTTATTAAAGCTGTTGCCAGGTATTACCTTTCTAAAAATATGCAAGTATAGTCACTGACAGCAACATGCAGCTTTTCATCTTTTTCTTTCTAATTACTTTGTCTCTGATGAATGTTGCTTTCCCAAATTTAAACATCTCTGATGAATGTTGCTTTCCCAAATTTAAATATTTCAGCAAATTACCCAATGTTTTTCTGCCATTTAGAAATAAATTACAAATTGGGAAAATAGGAGTGCTGACTTTGCAGAGAGAACAACTATTGGTGTTTGCAAGAGAACATAATACAAAAACTCGTCCAAAAAAACATAAGCAAGTTACTTGCCAGCCAGTAAATGAGTTCATTGTCACTGACTTCATGAAATGTTTCCAAATGTCAAAAATCCATGCAGGTCAGAAAAGACTGGGTTCCTCCAATTTCTATTTGTCTGTCATCCAGAAATGAAGGAGAGTTCATTTCATTAAAAATCAACATTTTTTTTTCTGAAGAAAAGAGACCCTCCACCCCAAAATTCACATGATGAATTGAATATGCATCCTTCCCATGTGCTCTGTGAGAAAAAATCTGAGATAAGTTTTCAAAACAAATATAGATGATGAAGAAAAGTGCAGAAAAAAAAAATTCCTCTTCTTCCATTCTCACCAAATCGACATTTGTCACTCCTGTTGCCTTTGATGCTAACAAGGGCGAGGGAGGGTGTGGGGGGGAAAGAAACTGCATCCAGTCTCTTCCTTTTGCATTTATATAAACTTCTCAGTTTTGGTAGTGAAAAATGAGTATTGGAAGAAGTGCTTTCTGTCTCAGTCTATGTTTCTCCATATCTAACTGCTAGTAAAACAGTACTTCACTACTGTTCTGTATAGCTCAAAGTACTCTAGGTGAATTATGATGCACCTTAGATAAAACGGGTGATATCTGCAGTCAGGCAATGATTTTATCTTAATGAGTTATCTATTCAGCAGAGCAACAGGTTTTAGAGGTGCCCCAGAGGCCTTCCAATGATCCAAACTGCCTTATTAACTAACTCACAAAGCGCCTTTAACAAGTCCAGACAGGAGTTCCAGCAAATACGGCTAAAGAGATTACTCTGCCTCCATAGGACCTGCAAAATGAGTGGAAATTGCAAAAGAAACCAATGTGCAGAAATAATATCCTAAGTTTTTGCAAATTATATGGTGACAAGATAGAGCTGATTCCTGGAGAGGAAAGCATCTCTGCATGACAAAACCTGTTGAAGGAATGAAAGTTGTGGGAAAGAACAGTGCATGAAGAATTTTTCTTCCAGAACACGCTGTAATTTTTTAATATGTACATTGAGCTGGCAGAGAACCATTTTCAATGCCTCATCTAACTCAGTAAGCTGCCTATTTCTCCACCTCAGAAGGCTGATGGACTAAGTCACCCTTTCTACAAGATGCACTGCTGATTTCTGGAAGTCTCCCCTAGGTTTCCTGATCTGATGTATTCCCTTTTATGCTATTTCCTCTTCACTTAGCCAGATGAGATTCTGCTTATCAGGGAACAACAGTTCTAAATTCTAAGTCTGTAAGGCCTGTTAGAGAGGAATTGCCCTTACTGAAGCAGCAGGTGTATTTGTTGGCTTGGAGGATAGTTCAGTCAAGTTGGAATTTCTTCTTGCTAATCTATGTTGCCCTTAATATTTCATTGGAAGTGGAGAGGGGCACTTCTTTTTCTACACATTCTGTGATTCAAAGCAAAAATAGGGTAAGGTTCAACTGTGCAATAAGCTTTCCATTTGCCTCTCTACATCAAACAAATGTAGGCAACATGAGCTCCTCAGCTCTTGCTTTAACAAATTGAAGTGAATTGGCGTGGAAGTTAAGAGAGAATGGTCCAATCATACCTCAGTTTAATTTTTACATGACATAATTCTGCTCTTGACTAGCATTTGGTAATGTCATCATTCTTTCAACTTTGTTAAGAAACAAAATTGTATACACATTTATACCTATTATTTTAGGATACTGTTTCTGACGTATTTTTATAATCAAAACAAACAATGATCTGCCCAGTTACTCCCTCTCCATGCTTTTTCCTATTACCTCATCTCCGCTCTCAGTTTGCAGAGGATTAAGGAGGAGGAACATCTGGTTTCATTGACCAAACAGAAATGGGTGTTGGTTAGTCCTTCATTAGAATGTGTGACAAATTCCTGCCCTGGAAATATTTGCTCAGAGACACAGTGTCCCTCTGCATGGATAAAAAGCCACCAGTTAGAATGCCATCCACTAAATCTTAGCAGGTTTTTCAACTTACTCAATTTGTGGAATTGAATCTGCAGTCCTAAATACTACAATTTATTGCAGTCATCTGCAACCATAGCTCATGTGAAACTAGTCATTAATCTGGGTGATGTTTAAACGAATATCAAGTGTTCATCTATATGCAGTGCTACCAAGTAAGCAACACAACATCATCACAGAATCCTTTACCAGAGGAGTTCATTACATTATCTAGTCTGAATGCCCACATGAAATTGCACCAAAACATCCAAAATCCCCAAATTTCAGTTAGATTGAAGCATTTCAGGGTTTTGAAGTTAAATATGCATACATTTCAAGAGAGATTAAAATAGTACCTAAATTCATAATAGGCAGGAAATTAATTAGGTGAAGATTACACCTATGCTCACAGCATACAAGAAGGGTGCCGTGCTGCAAAAGGGAAAAAGAAAAAGCAGAAGAGCCACATCAATCCTAATCTGAAGAAGTATTTCTGACTGAACCCATGGCTTATCTATGTGCTGCCAAGAAAATGAGAAAGTACTAGCCAAGCAACACATGAAAAAGATTTTCTGCACCAGCTCAAATAACAACACAACCCCTGCAACTGGTCAGTCTTTGAACCTTCCAAAAAAAAAAAAAAAAAGAATAAACATCCTCTCATGAAACAGGGTGAAAAAGTTGCTTTTGAACCAATGCATATGGTTGTTTGAGAAATTAAATTTCATAAGTTTTGCCTATGTTAATTACCTTAATGAGGAGCAGGATATGTGAAGCTCAGTAAGGATAATGAAGAAAGGACAATTCT
Source organism: Balearica regulorum gibbericeps (assembly GCF_011004875.1). Classification (NCBI taxonomy): domain Eukaryota; kingdom Metazoa; phylum Chordata; class Aves; order Gruiformes; family Gruidae; genus Balearica; species Balearica regulorum. The sequence goes on from NC_046184.1 coordinate 10,346,412, forward strand.
GTTCTTCCCATGCTTTGCTAGGAAAGGGATAATGGGAATTGCATAAATAGAAACAAAGGACAGAAGGGTCCATCAGAACATTTTATGTGGTCAATCACACACTGCATGGATAATTGCTCCCAGGTACTGAATTAAAACATTTTCAGGAAAATATGTATTGCCATTTCAAAGAATCCAGATAATGGATAATGGATAATAACACCACCATTTCTCTGGTAAGCTGTCCTAATATTTAATTACTTTCAATGTTAGGAAGTAGCCACTTACTCAAAGTTAAATTTATCTGACTTCAACTTCCTCTCATTTAACCTTGATATGCCTTTGATAGCAAAGTTGAAAAGTCTCCCACTATCTTTTCTACATCTTTTCCACATGTAAGTACCTATGCACAAAGATCAATCCACCTCTTCACTTTTTTTGATAAGCTGAATAAATATAGCTCCTTAAACCTCCTATCACAAGGATTCCTCAGTCATATTTGTGTCCTTCCTGTGAACTCTCTGCAGTATTTTCACATGTTCTGGAAGTGTGGACACTAGAACCAGACATGCTATTTGACGGTGTGTATACAGGCAAGGTCACTTCCCTGCCTCTGTTTGAGATTCTTCTTTTCATAGGCTCAAGTGCTGAGTTCTTGGCACAGCATCACAAGGAGAAATCTCTTTTTAGCATTTTGCACTTGACCCAAAGTTCTTCTCCGGAGCACAGTTATCCCAGTTTACACACTTATTTGAGGCACCTAATTAGCAGTCTCATACGACAAGGTCAGTGAAGAGATTCCTAGAGATGCCTGTCACTGTCAGCTGTAACAAGGCACCTAGGATGTCCAAGATGAGGCGCCTCAGCCTAATGTAGGAAAGTAGTCTGAACAAGGATCTGAACCTCCACCTTCTAGGGCATTCTGATGTACCTCAGATATAAACTGTTCCAAGATATATCACTTTGAATATGGTTGTATTAAAATCTACTTTGTTAGCTTCTGACCTTTGACACAGTATTCAGAGCATTCCATAACCTGAATGCAGCTGGAGCTCTCATTAACCCTTTCGCTTCATTATTTATATCTCCCCAGTCTTTTTGTAAACTTTACTAGGAAAGAAATCACATGATGGTTTACATCACTGCTAAATTAAAAATAAAGTCATCTTTCTATCAATCAAAAACAAAATTTAGGGAAACCATCAGTAAAGGAGAATTCATCGATACCTACCAAATAACAACTATACTTTGGCATATGTTAGCGGTTTATATTTCTTAATAATTCTACAATGCACATTGTTTTATCAAATAGCTGTGTACTAAATGAAAGGGTCTGGAGAAAGCCAAGTATTCTGTATCAGCACAGTTGTTCTTATCAGTCATTCTTACACATTGTAACAGACAACAGGTTTGTTTGACAGTACTCCATCCATAAAATGAGGTGAATGACATCCATTGCTTTTGAATGCTGTCTAAATATGGCCATGCGTTAAGTTCAATTTGTCAGATTGGTAGAGAATGTGAATTTATCAGCCATATGAAATGAATTTTCCATCGTATTAGACCTACCCTTTGCAAGATTAAAGACAGATGGTCAGGAGAGAATGAATCAATACAGAGGAATAATACTATTATCCCCAAAAGAAAGAAATACTCCACCTGTGTGGTAAATTGATGGGGGTAGGTAAAATATTCCAGCTCTCATCATAATGATTTTTAGATTCCACCACCTTTATTTATGAGAGGAAGTATTTTTCTAAGTGAGGGCACCTGGTGAAGTCTATGGTATTGTTTGAAGAGTGGGGGTACTGCTCAAGAAGGTGTTAGTCATCATAATTAAAACCAGCAAAAACTGAACAACAACAGGTTTTAGTTAATAATTTCGCAAATTTATAAAATGGCCCCCTAATATTATATAATTCTTCTGTAATTTATGACTGATATTTATTCTTATTTGACTGAGATCTATCCGGGAAAATTATTCCAGTTTATAAGAAGTGAACTAAAAAGAAGTATTATTTGCAGCTCATATGTGTCATCAAGAGCAGTGGATCCACTCCTCTGCTCCCTCTTCCAGAACGGCCTGCTTTGGCACGGCCTGCTGAAGCTCTGCAAAAGGACTGTTGGCTGTCTAGGTCTCCACTCTGCAGAGACAGACAGAACTTCCCCAGGGTGTCTGCTTTCTCTTGGAAATCCATTCTCACTTGAAGGTGGCTGCTGTCCTCTCCATGCCCAATGCATCTGTTGCTCCATCCATCACCAAAGCCTTGACTGTAAGCTCAAACCATGGAGCTGTATCCTTTTTTCATTTTTTTTTTCACTACGTTTGTCCCCAGTTGCTATGATAGCAATCATTAGATGTTTATGAGGTATTTGCTCTGATATGACCCTCACAATGTCAACACAAGTTTAGCCTGTCAAAATCAAGAAAAAGGGAAAGTCTTGGCTAGCGAGGCTCGTTGTAAAGACTGTGCACTTCCCCACAGAAACCTCTTCACTTTTGTATAGCAATTTTTGTACTATCTTTAGCTCCTCTTTCACCTGGTCATAAAACTATATCTCCATATACAGCTATACAAACATTTTAATTCTAGAGATGTTTTATGTTGTCCCTGGAACTTTCATGTATAACTATCACACTAGTGCAGTATAATCATAATTGATTTGTCTAATGGTCCTATTCTATGCCATAGGACCCTAATGACTTGTGTCTAGTTTAAGGTCATGCAAAGGTGTGTCTCCTAAAATTCTGACCAATTCAATCACTTCTGCTTAAACATTCTGAACTGCTAAGGATAAATGCCCGTGATTTCTAGACGTAGGGTGGTGGCTGTGGTTTTTTTGTTGTTTTCCTATTGCCAGAGTATTTCACACGCATTAAATCAGGGAAATATATTATTTTTGTCACTTTAGGCCAGATATTTTGACACAAGTCACAAATTGCTAATCCTTTAGCAAACTCAGACAGCAGTCTGACACAGCTCCAGATTTTAAACATGTTTTTAGATTGGAGCCCAATGTGTCTTAATCATTTAACTGTGGAATAAAATGAATAGACCTGAAACATACATCTGAATTTTTAGGGAGGATTTAATGTCTGTAATATTTTATGCAGTCTCATCCTATAGGACGATTGATCTTTTCAGTATGTCGCTGGATAGTAAAGAGGATTGAAAACAGATCCTCAGAAGAAAAATTACCTCCCAAATATTCTTAATCTTAATTATTTGGGAGACCTTAATTATTTAGTGGAGACTTGACTATTTCAGCCAGTTCTTTGAGGACTCTATTCCTAATATTGTATCCCCATTTGGCTTGGAAAATAAAGTTAAGTGAACATAGAAGGTGTAATTTTAAATGTTAGTAATACTCTGACAACAAGTAGAGCAATTTTTTTTCCAGTGTTTAGTCCTTTTGAAAATTAGTGTTTGGAAGTTTTAAAGAAGATGTTACATCATGAAATGAACGGTTCTTTCATTGATGAAGCATCCTTGTGTTAGTCACCCACATATCTGTATGCTTGTGTTATGTTGACTTAAATAGATCAGTAGGTTGCAATATGAACTTATTAGTATTATTATAAGTATTTGGAGAATAGATTCCTTTACATAAACTCCATGATATTGATTCATTTTTTATTAGTTTTAGATTTTTAGATGATTAGGCACCTAATTAATATTTGGGTCTATAGTTATCAGATACTGCTAAAACACATTTTTCTTAGCACCAAAATATAGCCTGCTTAAACACAAAAGGCTATGTGATGTGAGACATCTTTTCAGGCCTGACCCAGTATGTTATTTTCTGTTATTATGCAAAGACAAAATATTTTACTGTACATCTCTTTTACCATGAGCCTTCTTGATGAGGCAAGTGTACAGATTAAGACAGGTCATGGAGTTGAGAGTTCATTTTGGAGACTTATATTTGAATTATATTTTCTGCTGATTTACAGACATGTTCTGTGATTTTTTTTTTATTTTTTTAAATTGGAAAGTCAAGGTCCATCCTTCATAAAAGAAGCCTCTGCATAGTGTATTTAGTGCATCTTTCTATGTCAAAATAAAAATGTAAGGAGAAGTAAGATACAAGAAAGATACAAGAAAAAAGAAAAGTGAAAAATTTTTTTGAGAATATACAGAACACAAGAGTATTTGCAAAATTGTGTCATATGAATTTATACTAAAACATTATAGTGCAAAAGAGAATGGAAATCAAGATAAGGTTTATTCTGTGCATTGCACTTCACTTTCTATTGTGATCATAAAATTTCTCTGGATTCACTCAGTATTCAATTTCTCACACAAGGAAAAAAAAATCCAGTCACATCAGTGAAATGCTCTACAAATCTTATTTTTTATTAATTTTGAAATAAGTTCTTTGGTTCTTCATGTTAGGCTGTGCAAGTGTGCATGGGTATGTATGGGTGTGCAAAATGCCAGACTGTAAAGGTGCAATGTTAAGATTAAACCAGACTTAAAAGTTACATTAATGAATGGGAAAGTACATATGGGCAACAAATAGTTCTTTGTTTACAAATAACACGCCTGCTATGTTAGATATTTTGAAATTTTATTTTCTAAAGAACAAAGTCTGTTACTGTCTTGTAGATTGCATAAGTTACCTTCATTTCCATGGTGCTAAAGACTGTCAGTAAATCTCCACCGGTAGCCCACTGTGTACCTAAATTGGTGAAGTTTTTAAATCACAGCTTCCCAATGTGTTATTTTATTGTTTTGTTATTTTGGCTTTAAGATAGTATTAGGAAAAAAAAATAGAGTACATGGAACCAGTGAATCCAAGAACGATATCCTCTGTTTGGGACAAGAGTCCCAGCATCATTCACATAAAGAACCAGGGTAAAATTGCAGTGGATTTCAGTGAAAGTGCTCTGTGAGAGGATGTAACCCTGCAAGTGAAAATTAACTTCACAGCGTTTGTACAGAGGTTCAAGGAAAGGTTCTGAACATGCTATCTTCAGAGTAGGGATGCGAACATCCCCTTGGCAGCCTTCTCCCTCCCATACCTTCTCCATTTGCAGCTCTCCCTCTTGCTCTGGGCTTCAGTCTCCACCTCTGATGACCCTTGTTGAAAGCCCATTTTACCAGGTCACTCAGCCAGCCAGATGGTCCGTTAGGATGTCCTTTCCCCATGGAGTCAGGGTGTCCCAGTGTGTCATATCCCTTCCAAAGTCTTCTTCCTCAAATAGGGCATTATGATCAAATAAGGTTAATCTTTGATGTTTAAACTCCCTTTTTTGATGCCTTGGGAATTACTTGAACAGAAAAAAGAGCACATCATATGACACTGGAATACATGGCTTTAGTAAGATTTTTAAAAGAACATTTCTCTTCATTTCGCACAAGCAGTGCATCACTATTTTACGCTTTCCCATTCAATGCACTTTGCATGTGAACCTTCTTATTCATAGTTCTCTTTAAAAACGTCTCAAATATATGACCCCTAGTAAATGCAATGCAACAGCTCTTGCATGTAATGTCATTCTTACTCTAAGGTTGAATAACTATGAGATCATTAATGCTAAGAATGAATTTTGTCCAGTGAGTTACAATAATAGTGGGTAGTATAGCCCGTGCTAAAAACTATATTCATAAAAATCTGGTGTCTCTCCCCATAATACTCTAAATATGATTTACTATCCCATAATTTAAGTAACATGGACTTTTTAAAAAACAAACAAACCAACAAACACCCCCCCCCCCCACACACACACACATAAAAAACCCTACCAAAAAAAGTACCAAGTACAAAAAGGCACAAGTATCCTTGTATAGCACACCTTGGCTATACTGGTGGAGCATATGCACACAGTTAAGTATGTAATTAAAGGTTCTAAAATGGTTTAAATTTCCTTTTTAAAAATGCTAGTATGATATGTTTTACTTTTTTGTTACCTGGAAAATAATAAAAATTGAAAGTGAAAAAAAATCCCCTTAGACAAAATCAAATTATTTTTTTCTCATAAAAATAATATAAGAAAACCCAACCAAAGCATCTATATTTTTAAATCCCTGATTTAGTGAAAAGATACAGCCATTGTATTAAGTTGAGAATAGACTTAGGTACTTTGCTGAATAGGAATGGAAGTAAACATATGTTTTAAATAAATCACATGCATAAAACCAGAGCAAAGCAGCACTTGGCATTAGAGAAAGCAATTTTCTGCAACAAAAGTTAAACGCAGTGTTTAAATTTTAATGGCTCTGATTGACCTTTTCTTTCATTATTATTTATAACCTACATTATTCTTCATTGTCTAAAATTATCAATTCATATCAAGTTAATGGCAAAATGCTTGATGTCCTCGGAAATATCTTCTATTTCTTTTTAAACAACACTATTATTTCAATAGTAGTTGAAAGTGTATTACGTTTCCTGAGTCATAGGTATCATAAATCAAACCCAAAGCCCCGTTTTTTCTCCCAAACTGCATGTAGAAATTTGTAATTCCACTCCCAGCCCTCCATATGCGCTTTTGCATAACTTTTACCCTAACCACTGAAAAGTGTCTGTGAAATAAATTGCAATGTTGAATTACTATGTTGAATAATCTGTGAGGAAACTGTCAGTTTTCTTCTGACATTTCTCAAGGGATTCCAATGTCACAAACAGCAAGGAGAGCTAGAATTATGGTATTAGCCTTCAAAGCTGATTATTAATGTGTAACGCTTATTTCATTTAAATTAGCATCCCATGGAAGCTGACACATCTAACACCTGATCTTCAATTACTTTCTCTGGTGATGGGAATAACTTATTGCAACCATAGAATATTTGGTATGCTGTCCTAAAAGGTGAAGGTGGAAAATCTCTCTTGGAGGAGTCATTGCTTACATTTTCAGTGACTTTTCAGATGGTTACATGCATCTGCAAGCATTTATCAGAGACATATTCTGCTTTATATCAAAACCGGTGAGATCCACTTAAAAACTTCTCCAAGTTGCACTGAAATCCAAATTTTTGTCTACCTTCAGTGTTAGCATTAGATTACATATTTAAGCTACAATCCTTATTCACAAATTCCAGCTGTTAAAATGTAGATAATGAAAGGACACTATGCATACTGCTTAACATTTTCATTCCATGGTTGTATAGTTAGCTGTTTTAAACATTCATGTCCTGAATGCTAAAAGAGATGGGTTTATCTTTCCCACAGATTTAAGTCAGATTCTCAGGGGAATGGTTAACTACATTAGTAACTTTCTTCATTGTGATACTATAATTTGGTGTACAGTGACACAAAATCCTTCTACATCATCTGGAAGACTCCAGTACTGGCCGTCTCCCTGGTCTTGAATATCAGTAGCATTTTACCAGGGGAAGACCTGAATATGAAGTATGGTTTATGATGCCTTGGTGGGATCATGTCTTGTCCTACAGTACAAAAAAATTCAGTTTCTATTCCCTATGTAGGATGAACTATGAACCATACACTATAAACCATGAAGTATGAATAATACAACTTCTTCAAGTATTACTTCGAATGAATTTTGTTTCCACACCTGATCACTTTACCTGACTACGTTTTTTAGAATCACAGAATCACAGAATGGTTTGGGTTGGAAGGGACCTTAAAGATCATCAAGTTCCAACCCCCCTGCTACGGGCAGGGACACCCTCCACTAGACCAGGTTGCCCAAAGCCCCATCCAACCTGGCTTTTCAGTAATCAATTTTAAATTTGTTACTTTTTTCTTTCATATACAAATTTTTATTTTACTGTGAGGAAAAGTGAACAGGAAGCATTAAGACTAGAAAAATCTATTAAATTTTAACTCTCAGTTTATCTCCCCACTTACTTTTATGTCTTCGTAAAAATTGTTTTTTTTTCTTTATTGAACTGATTCATTGACAAATAGTTTAGTTGAGATCCCAGAAGAGAAGCTTTTTAATGAGTAACTTTGTTTTTAATACCTCATTAGCAAATAAATAACATCAGACAGATTGTTTTAAGAAATATTTCTCTTACATCATATTTTATGACAATTATGACTCCCTAGCCCTTTTTCAAGATTTCAAAAGGTTTTTCTTTCCTTTCCTGAGTTCACCTTACTCTTTTTTTTTCTACTGTTGACCAAAAATGTTATGATATTTAGTTTTGAAAAATACCTGGTACGTGATGTTTGAAAAGTATGGAATGGGCCTGAGATTTCCACATGTACAGAAATATTTCTTCATTGTTTGACATTTACCCAACAGCAGAGGGAGAACAGTTACTACTGATGTGCAATTGAAGCTGATACAGCAGAAAATAATATTCCAGCACCACCAGTCTCTACCCAGGATGATTATTTTCTGCTGCATCAGCTTTAACATCAGACACTAACGTGCCAGGGTTAGGCTAACACAGGAGCTTCTGGAGAGGTGAGATTCTGAATGCCTTGTTACTTCGTGAGTTTTAGGACCATTACTTCAATTTTGTATGTTTTTTCTTGCTATTTTTATTTTGGAGTGGGTTTTTCACTTCAAGTAGACGTGAAACATATGTCTTATTTTTCCAGAACTGCATTCTGAGTTATATCCCATTTTTATATAAACTCTCTAAGTAATAGGAATCTTACTTTTTGATCAGAAGTTGCAGCAAAATGACATGTATTATTTAGACATGGAAGGTAGGTACATCAGCTTGGCTGATCTGAGGATTAAGAAGTGAGTAATGCTTTGAAAGGGAGGGGCTTGTGACAAATTCAAGATTAACTTTTACATGAAAAGCACAGAAATATTTAATTATTCCTCAATGAGTGAGCACTAACAGCTCTATAACTTTCCCACTTTCCTTACATCTTTTTTCTTTCTGTCCTTTAAAAAAATATTTTTTTTATTATTATCCTACCAGTCTACCATCCCATGTAATAGTTAGCATACCTTCTGCTTCTTTGCTCCTTGTCTTTTTCATGTGTTTTTTTCAGGAGAGCATAGCTGTCATGAGTGGAGCTACCTGAAGAGAACATTAGTTTTGCTTTGGAGGCAATTGTTCTTGGTTGGGGAGAGATTTGTAGGTTGTAGGGTGGGATGAGTAGATGTAGGTGAGTGATCTGAAAGGGGAGTGGAGAATACAGCATTGCAGAGAGCAGACATAATCAAGTTTCTGTGTGTCTCAAAAGAAAAATATCTCTAGAGACCAAGATCCATGACCGAAAATTAAATGAATTATAACCAACAGTAGGAAAAAGAACCTGCCATAATGACATAAGGACTAAAAGGACTGCATACACTTAAATACAGACTATCAGGACACTATTTTGTCCAGTCTAGATATATCAAGCTTTTTTTCTGTGCAAATATTGAGTTATTATAATAAATATCTGAAAAGTCAGGTCTAATAAAACCTGATTTTTATGGTTAAAAAGCCTCTTGGACCTCTTTAGGAATGTTTGCTGTAAGGGAGAGATCCAGACAGATCCTCCTCAAAATTCTGGGGGATTTAGGGTCCTGTCACATGTAATTTTATGCCTCACAAAACATTTCTCTTTGTATATTAGCAATGTGAACCTGAGATTAATTTACGGACCAGGTAGGTTGCATTTATCTAACATGTTGACATAATCTGCATTTCAGTAAACTTTTGAGTAAAACTGTTACACAGAACAAGTGGAACTGCTAGACTATCAAAATGTTTTCTAGTCACACACTTGATGGCAGGGTGGTGTATCTTTTACGAAGCATTCATAGCTTTCTCTCTATTTACCCTTTTATTCTCCCCTATCCCCGTGTTTTGTGGTATGCTTTTTTGGTAATATGTAAATTAAAAAAAATACTGTGCTCTCACTTGATATTTTAATCAGACATTAATGGGCTCTTTTGAGAAAGCTGGGACTAAGGCAGCATTGCAAATGAAAATTTAAAATGTAAATTCTTTCTCAGCCTTTAAAGCCTTATACAGACAAATTAAACTAAGTTGCTAATATTATTTTTTTACTGATATTCTGTTAAATCCACTTCAGAAATCACATCTGCTGTGAAAACCATAATTGGGGTTTCATTCCTAAGTGTACTTTTATGAAGAAGATATACAAACTTCTCAAAGCTAGAAGAGAAGATAACACAGCATGATATATTTAACAACTACTGGAAAAAAATGTTTAAAGAGGGAAAACACATTCCATGGCTAGATATCTATTTCATGTTTAGATAATTTGGAGAAAAGATAGAGGAATCTTCACTCCCTACTCCCACAGAAATGAAATAAATGCAATTTTAGTGCATATTTTACTGATTCTTTTTGAGCAGTGCACACACAAAGGTGATTTGTAGAAACCCAGAGAATTTTTACTTGTACGCCAGTTAGCAATGATAATTGTGTTCTCTGCCTAATGAAGTCAATCCATTACAAAGGTATAACACAGTTAAAGCTCATCTCTAAGGTCTTTTTTTCTTTGCCTGTAGGGTTTATGTTGTTTTCTGTGATTTTTTTTTTTTTTAAAGGATCATCTGTTTCAACTGGAATCGCACAAATTTGAGAGAGGACGAGGCAGGTGCCCTTTTGACCCCAGTTCTTCCTTCACCTCCATCTTAATTGGTAATGATCTTTATGTCAGAAACTTCACGGTCCTGTCAATCTGTCACTCTGAGTCTCTTTCTTCAGCACACCAAAGTGTTGTCAGTCTTCCATCGCAACCTTCCACATGTCAGACTTAATCCTCAAGGTGCTGCCCACATTAATATTACATCTCAGGCAGCATTAACTCCAGCAAGGGTGTCTCACTGAAGTGAGTAGATGTTATATGACACGTGCCATCCTGATTGTTGTGTAATTTTGGAAACCATAATTTCCTGCTTTCCTTCAAAACAAAGCAATATGTCTAGCTTAGTCTTTCACACCACTGAGACAAATACACAACATTTACTCTTTTCTCATCTACTGAGACGTAATCTGTGTAACAACCATCTTGTAAAAATGTGAATTTAACTGTTTTTATATTAAGCATTTATTGTTTATATAAAATACAGCTTTTGAGATCAAAATAGATTTTTTTTCAATGCTGCCTGCCTTCTAACAAAACTATCTAAAACTTCTTTAGTAGTGTTCTCTGTTAGGAGAATTGATCCTATACTTGACAGTTATAAAAATAAAATTCAGTCTAAGTCCTGCAGTGCCAGAAAGCTGTGCTGAGATAGTGCTCTTCTTTGCCTTGCTGGTAAGTACATCACTGTAGGGCTGGGACCTTTGAAGTTGTAGTATGGCAAACCATATGTTTTTTCCTCTATAATGTTTTCCTGAAAACATTTTGTGAGATCAAGTAAACAAAGACTTGGCAATATTATAGTACATTGATTAAAAATAGACTGGAACAGCAGGTAAAGGGTGAAAGCTAGATGCACTTAGGGAGTAATACAAAGATTTCTGGTTTTTAAAAACATAAATAAGATGAAAACAGCATTCAAAAGGAATAGTCATTAAAAAGACAGCTAGAAAAAAGAGGCTAAAAATCAAATACATTTTCAACTTTTCAGAGATAAAAAAGTTAGAGGATTTTAGGGCCCTTTGATATTTACATTTGACTTCATATCTTAAAATCAGACAGCTAGTCTCTGATTATTAGCTACAAAGATATAGCTCACCCATTGTTGTGAGGAAGTATTGGTGATGAGTGATACATGTATCTTTACATGCTAGGTTTGTTTGTTCCTTTACATTGACAAATTACAAGAAGAATCTTTATCAGTAATGTTAAATATTTCAAATTGCAGGAATTCATGAAAATATTGTTAATTTCCATTAAAAAAATTACAGCTCAAATTCTTAACAGTTAGTGGGTTAAGAAGTCATGAAAGAATCAGAAAAAAACCTGCTGTATTTTGACTGAACTTCGAAAATCCATGAAGCACAAATTGTTATGCTTTTCTTCCACCCTTATTTCTAAATTGTTTCTACAGTTTTTAACAGATTCCAGTCTTAGCTCAGCCTAGGAACAGACTCTTCCTGTGGAATTTGCTGTAGGCCTGAAACCTCATGGTCTAATCTTGAAGTCCTTCTCAACCTTTCCTCAGACAGAACTAAGTAAATAAATTAACCTGATCATGTTCCTACTGTGAGATCAATGTGAATTTTATTTGCTTAAATGGAAGCCAGATTGTTCCACTGAGCATTTCAAGACTAATGGTTAGTCCTTGTGTTTCTGGCCTATTCATTAATTTGCCTGGATTATAGGAGGTCCTATGGATTCTCACAGTTTTATCTGAAAGAGAAATCCATTAAACAAGCCCTCCCCTGATAAATGTTGATCAGTCCTGGACATCCACTGACAAAGACTTATAAAAACGATCTCACAAAGCTAACAATTCTGTAATGTGAAGGCAGCTTATAGTACCCAAAGGGGGACTACCGGAAAGATGGAGAGGGACAGTTTATCAGGGAGTGTAGTGACAGAACAAGGGGTAATAGGTTTAAGCTGAAGGAGGGGAGATTTCTATTAAATATAAGGAATAAATTCTTGACTGTGAGAGTGGTGAGACACTGGCACAAGTTGCCCAGAGAAGCTGTGGATGCCCCATCCCTGGAAGTGTTCAAGGCCAGGTTGGATGGGGCTTTGGGCAACCTGGTCTAGTGGAGGGTGTCCCTGCCCGCAGCAGGGGATTGGAACTAGATGGGCTTTGAGGTTCCTTCCAACCCAAACCATTCTGTAATTCTATGGTTAACACAGCAGCCTACACCAGCATGGCTATTGACTAACAGTGAGGATTAGACTAACAAAGAAACTTTACACACCTCCAATAAAAGTTTAAAAGCTTTTAAAATCTTGATATTGAAGGATCATTTGCATCATCACTAATTAGAACCAGATTTAGCTAGATTAATTTAGGAAGAAAGAGAATCTCTTGTTCTGTATCTCTTCATGTATTTCAACACATCAGTTAAAATATCCACTTCAATAAAACAATAGTTCGTGACTTGGCTTTAAAACTAAATATCCATGCTGTCATAAGTTTTATTACAGGTTATATGACTCAGTGGTAAAGTAGCTTGTGATAAATTCCTCAATTTATGAGCAATTAACTTTTAGCAATTTATTGTCAGTATCAGGAAACAGAATAGATGTTGGATGGCAGACAGGCTGAATAGAACATATGTATTTAGAATATCTGCATATAAGATTTTTGGATTTCGATTTCTAATGAACTCTCCCATCTGCTTTCAATAGCCCAAACTATTTTTGATATCAAATCATGCATGCCACGCTAGCTCTTGAAAGCTGAGAAATTAATTTACCTGCAATATATCAGAGAAAGTGGTGAAAAACCTAAACTACATTTGAATATGTTTTTCTATCCAGGGAATCCATTCTGCTAATATTTTCTGGCTTTGTAGTTTCAAAACAGTTTAATGTATTTGTGTCTTTTACTTTAGACAAATAAAATAATTACATATTATCTCAAAACAGAAGACAGAATACTTGAGTGAGAGAAAATACTAATATACAGAGAAAGTTTAGCAGTTAAGCAATAGCTAATTTCTTTTGAGTTTGTTTTATTCCTACTGTGAAAAGTACCATTTGCTAAAAATGTGAATTGGCATTCTGATTTTAGTTGTCATGTGAGTAATAACTGGCTGTCAGTCAAGGAAATGCACAAAAGGTGCTACTTATGTTCTACTCATTATGTTCTACTCCTTTATTCATAACAGAGCTAGTCCACTTTGTAGAAAGTGATATAATGGTGATTTTACACTAAAAGGACTACTGATGAGTAATAGCTTATGTTTGCATTACCTTCCAATTTGAAGCAGGTATACAAAACACGCCAATAACAAATGAAGGAAATCCGCTTCTAAGGTGGAAGCAGCCAATTTATAGAAATCCCTTGTATATATATATATATATTTTTTTTTTAAACTAAATCACATACTTCAATGTTTTACTTTAAATATTGTCATCTAGGAAATCTTGGGTTTAGAAGAAAAAGGTTGGGTTTGATTTTGTTAACATTTCACTCTGAGAAAAGTGCAAAAAAAAAAAAGTATCTTTTAAGTGGTCCCAACTGAACTTTGATGTACTTGTTGTCTTGAAAAGAATGCTAGCTAAAAAGTATGCATGTATCACTTGAACTAAAACTGTTTTTTGAGGTCCATGGGATTTTTATGTTTGTTTGTTTGTTTAAATAAGGAAAAAAAGAAAGATTCTGTTCTTGTTTTAGCAGGATTAACTAGGCTATGTTAAAACTTAAATTTTAGTAATTAATTTGTCAAATGCATGAGAAGCTGAGGTTGGACTGGAAGAGGGGAGGAGTTGTGAAGATCTGTGAAATTGTTTAATTTGCAGTTGATTTTTGCTGGAAGATACTGGTTTATGAGTGTGATGTGCTGCAGTATAAAACCCTACAGCCAAGACGAGAGTGAGTTGCTATGTAGTAGTAGCCTTTCGATGGAGGAGAAAAGACTAGAAATCTTGCCAGGATTTTCCAAAGCTCAACCTCAGGTTGTCTCTAAATCTAGAACTAGTCAGCACCTGTAAAAACCTAGTGGTGTTCAAAATTTGTAATATGAATTTAAAGGATGTGCAAAAGGGTGCTGAACAGGAAAAAATAAGATGCTTTTAATGTGAAAGGTGAAAAAGATCTCAGAATTATGTTGAGTGTTCTTGTGCTGAGAACTTTGCCAGCCACACTCATCAGTATTGTCTCATCGCTTTCCTTAGGCAAGGTGATATGTGTGCTCACACTTGATACTTGTCTGATGTTTAGTTTAGTAACACTTCAGGGTAAAAATCAGATTTAATTTCTGTATCTATACAATTTCTTTAATGGAACAAAATCCATCCAAGACTGGAACATCCATTTTTTCCCCCAGGATCTGACAGATAAAATCAGTGATAACTTCCTTGGCATATGGTAGAATGCCATACCAGCAGGTTAGCTACATATACTGACATTTTATACCTATGTCAAACAGAAGGAATAGGCTTCATGTCCAAACTTCTGAACATCTGGACTTCTAAATGTCAATCCTGATCACCAGCAATATGTGATGAATCATTTGCCCTGCACTGATGCATTTTCCAAGATTCATTATGGTGTTGAAAGGATAAAAACATTGTGTTTTGTATTACATATCACTATAATTTAAAAACCAAACACCCAGTCTAAGATGTTTTTCCAACAGAATTCTTAAAGGGGGATTTATGACTAATGTAACTCATTAACTGGAGCTGTGAAGATTGGAACATTATTCAGAGATGCAAATTCTGTTGTTTAAGCAGCTCTATGTTGTTTAAAAAATAAAGCTCTCTATTAGTTTGGGGTAACCTTAACTTCTACTGATGCTGTAATTTATATTTACTTTTCATTTCAGTTGCCAATATTTTACACTAAAGCACCACCGTATATTTTACAAGGCAATATCCATTCTTTATATGGTGAAGCATAAAGCAAAACTATGCTCAGCTCTGAATCAGCAGAGGTCTCTGAACCAGCCCCAGCTGCCAAACTACAAACTTTTCAGAATCATTATTCAGACTTATTGTACTGTTTAATTCATACATTATCTCTTAAAAGAAACAAAATTCACACTTTGAGGGAAACCAACAAGTAAAATTTTTGCTTTTGCTATAATCCTTTATAAATACCAGCAAATGTTATTTGAATGGATCCATCATGTTTATTTTGATTAGGGGGTAGGAAGCCATGTCACTGAAACCTCCTCTCATATTAGCCACAAACTGGAAATAATTTATTTCTCTCTTCTTGTGCAGTTTAATTCCTGCTGCGTTATTTTCTAACATAAGGATGCCACCTAGTGACAATAACTGTCTGCATCTTAAATTTGGCTTAATTTCTAATCTATGTCCACAAGGATATGAAATATATTATTATTAATGCTTGGTCAGTTAAGGGGAATTGTGCCCATGCATAACTACAAGATAAAATTATTGCTAGTATTTCACTAAAGTAAGATATATCCGACATCACAATTTTAGATGGGTTTGACAGAGATAGGCTGGATTTTTGAACATATGTATGAACCAGTTGTACCCAACTACATATAGATTTTCAACTGTTATTGCCAATGAATGGATTATTTCTAATATTGTCCTATACTTACTTAATTTATGAATGCCACCTAAACCCTTTGAAAATGGGACCCAATTGCTGTTCCCATAAATTTTTCAGGAAATAGTTGTGCAGAACAGACGAGATCTCAGGTCCTGTCCCTACTCTGGTGAATATTATAAGGAGATGAAAACAAGTTATTGCTGGACCAGAGAAAAATAGGCGCTTTTTTTTTTCTTTCTTTTTTCTGTCTTTTTTCTTTTTTTTTCCTTTTTATTTTTTTTTCCTTTTCTTTTTTTTTACTGAACACCTAAGCCCCTCAGCAAGCAAGTTACACCCAAAGTGTATTTATTTCAGGTAAAGCGGAATAGCTCCAGTAAGCTGACTGGAAAACCCCCTCAGCCTAATAAAACATGTGCTTGTTTATAGAAATAACTTCTAAGGTAGCAGGTACTGCTTCTATCTCTCCAGCTGGGTAGATAACTACATCCAGCCCTCCAGTATTTTCAGTATGTGCTTCACTAATGAATCCTTTTTTCAGCCATGTTTTGCACAGAGCCAAATCTGATAACTATGCTCAGGAAATACTCCACTCTGAGGTCTAATCTGTGGATCCAGGTACGGTTTAGCCTTGAGCTGTATCCATGCAGTGTAGCCATAATCAGTGGTTTGGGCCAGCTACCACTATCGCTTAGCACTGCATCCTCTGAAACCTGCTGCTGCATTTTCACCCCATCTTCCAGCTCCTATTATTTCTGGCTCCTCATAAACCCAACAAGGTCCCTCCAGTTCTGGGCCCAAGCAATTCGTTGCTTCTCATTAGCAAGACCCGGGCACGTCTGGAAGTGGTCAGAAGCAAACCACTGGACAGAGTCTTTGCACTGGTGAAAATTTAGATGCCAGCAAAGGGTAGGTGTCTCTAGGGCCAGGCACTAACGCAATGACAGTGAGATCTTTGAACTTAGGTGCCTGATGTATCGGATGTTTTTGTGGCAAGTGAGCTTAGATGTTAATTTAATGCCTTCATGTTTTGTGTGTGAATCTCTCCCAAAGACATTAAGTCAGTTTTGTAAATGAGGCCAAGCCCATCAATGAATCTTAAAATTCTTGTCCTTGTGCTGTTCCAACAGTAAATGTTGCAGTGCTGGTAGAAACCATGTCCATATTCTGGTTAGACTGTATGTAACTTACTGACTCACCTTCTTACCTGAATTTGAGCAAATACTAATGAGCCATGTTTATAATGCATTTCCTATCATATGCAATGAAATCAATAAGTAGAGCATTACCAAATTGTTTTGATTTTGTTTTTTAATCTATGGTCTGCAGGTGGTGAACTTTTTACTGGTCTCTACAGTGACTACTGGGGAAGAGATGCTGCTTTGTTTCGCACCATGACTCGCATGGCCCATCTCCGAACTGAACCTGATAGTGAGCGCCTCTTGAAAGGTATGGGAAGAAGGAGAAAGAAGAACATGGAACCGGAGGTGTTTCAGATAACTAGAGAATCTCTGTTTAACCAGAAATTAAAATGATACTGTCCATGCATAGGTATATCCATTTGGAGGTGAATTTGTTTAAACTATCTTTTTTCCATTAAATTTTTCATGAACCTTCTGCCCGGATGAACATATTGAAATCATTGCTTTGATTACATATTAGAGTTAACAACTGGAACTTTAAGTCCTTCATTTTTCACTTTTAAAATTGCTTTTAATTTATACTCTGGGTATTCTATACTATTTCATGATATGCCAGATATAATTAAAATAATACTTTAAAATTATGTATTTAATTAATGGTAGCTTCTAATTAGAACACAGTACTCTCTTTTTCTAGATGAGCTCATTTTGTCTTTATATTGCAATAAAACAGCTCAATCTTTGCCAAGCTGTGTAGTAAAAAGATGTCATGCAATAACGCAAAATAATAAACATACAATGATCATAAAGTTAAATGAAATAAAAAGTTAAAGCAGGCAATTTTAAAGAAGAAAATTAAAATATTCCACAAGAAAAATATTGAGAAAAATCATGTGCTGGGAAATTTAGAAATTTTTTCATACTCTTTCATGTCAAATCTAAATGAATTTCAAAGTATTGAAATTTCTGTGAAATGGAGAGTCAGAATTTTGATTTAGAATCATAGAATCATAGAATCTTAAGGTTGGAAAAGACCTCTAAGATCATCAGTTCCAACCATCAAAAACCTGTCTGTTTTTCTCCAGAAGTATTGCAATATTTCATTATAACATTGACATAATTGCTGCTAATGTTTGTTAAGGAGAGTCAACAATTGCCTTTTATGGTGATACATATGGTGACCATCATATTTTCAGTGAAAGTCATAGAAGTCTTTTCTCTCAAATTTCAAGGCAGTTTTCTCCCAGATCAGAAGAGAGAAAATAGTTCTTCTGCATAATTCTTCTGACATGAATCTGACCTTAGTCTTGAATTATTTTCTTTTTCTTTTTCTTTCTTTCTTTTTTTTTTTTTTAAATATGTTTAGAAGATGCTTAGACATGCTTTAAGTCCAACACTTAGAGCTTTGCCAGACTGAGTGTTTAGACTGGCTAGATAAGGGTAGCAACAATCAGGTAGATGTTCACAATGTGCAAGTGAAGTTTTCTCTTCTCTTCTCTTCTCTTCCGTCTGGAAGATTTCATTATTTTAAGTATAGAATTCTCTAAATTATAGCCTCAAACTTTGCTTTTCAGTTTGTCTACACTTGAAATTTAAATTTGCCGAAAGGGAATATCTTAAAATGTATATTAAAAACACTTCAGAAAATTAGCAAGTGCTGTATCAATGTCTTAAAATACAATGGCTGTTTTCATAGAGAACAGGAAGTTAGAAAAAATTTACATCACCCACTGCTTCTTAAGAAATCATACTAATTGTATGAATGACGTTGTCATTTAAAAAACTCGTAAAAACTTTTCTACAATTCAGTGGGATGAAATCATCCACAGGTCTGCTTAGTGTGGGGTTAAAAGTTATACAGGCATAGACTGAAGTCTGAACTTGGGTTTCAACTTTGCAGCAAAATGTCAAAACAGGAAAAATTTAGAAGGTTTTTATTTCATGACAAAGATACACAATACATCTTCTGTCTATGAAGGTACATGTTCATATAACATCTATTAGCTGAACTACCAGAGCTTTTGCTTTATCTAAAAGGCTGTTTGTCCAAAGTTGACATTCCTACACCTGGTTTGTATGGGATCAAAGACTGTTATGTGAGTAATAGTGCCAGGTTTTAGCCTAATCCAAATTAAAATATATAAACCCTAGAGAATGGGACTGGAAAAAGGTCTTTTTCTTGCATACATACAAAGGAATATTGATCTGTGAATTGAAGCTATGAAAATAGTTTTACATTAATGTATTCCACATGTTCTACAGATACTCACCCACAAAGAAAAAATAGATTTTTTCCTATTTCTATCACCCTATTCCCCTTAGGTAGCTCTCTGACTGACAGATCCCTGATTCTTTAATTTTATTTTTTTTTCTTTGAGACCAGCTGATTTTAAGGATTGAAAAAAATAAAAGAATGTTTTAATAAACTTGAATTCAATTCCTTTTTGTTATTTTTTTTTAAAGAACCAAAATTTGTTGGCTCATACATGATTCCTGACAATGAAGACCACGATGATAACAAAGTATATTTCTTCTTTACTGAAAAAGCATTAGAAGCCGAGACAAGCACTCATGCTATATATACCAGAGTGGGACGTGTATGTGCGGTAAGATCCCTTTTCCGATTCCCCAGCTAAATGAGAAAAAAAAAAAAAATCATTCTCCTTTCTTTGGTCCTTCTCCCCAAGGCAAATATGGCATCTGTTAGTGTATGTGAGAGTAAGTTATAGGTCTGAATGAAAACCCTCCATCTAAGCCTCAAGCATTGGAAAATTCAAAAGCAATCTGAAATCTGGACTTGAAGCCGAATTTTGCTGAGAGGAGGGCAAAGTTCAGAAATCCTGTTATTCAACAGGAATATTCCATCTCTCTTTGTGCTGATATGTGGTAACAGTAATAGCAGTTGCCCACAGGACTGACTCTCTTACCATCCATATTCTCAAATCAGACCAAAGCTCCATCACCATTAGTGTTGGCAGTAGGTCCAAGGCCTCTTGCAGCTCTCACAAGTGACATAAATTGATATTCCCTCATATTCCTGGTCACAGGATAAACCCAGCCACCAGCCCTCTCTGACATTCCCTCTTGCCTTCCTATTCTGTCAGCAAGGAGCAGACATTTGTGCAGGGTCGATGGCTATCCTGTCAGACAGCTGGATTGGACAAGAGGCAATGGGCATAGACTAAAACACATGAAATCCATTGAACGTAAGAAAACATTTTTATACTACAAGGTGCTTGAACACCGACACCAGTTGCCCAGAGTCTCCATCCTTGGAGATATTCAAAACCTGCCTGGATATGGGTCTGAGCAATTGGCTGAGCAGCTCACTCAAGGCAACTTACTTTGAGCAGGGCAGTTGGACTAGATGATCTCCAAAGGTCCCTGCCAAATTCAACTATTCTGTGATTCTGTAAATTTTGAAAATGTCTTTCTGATGCATGAATGATAGGAGAGATAAAATGTCAACCATCTATAGAATGCTTTATAAATAGTAGCTAATAATAGCTACTAATAGTAGCTAATTAATGTTTTCATTTCATCTCATTCCTCTCCTTCTCAACAGCAACTAAGGGAAATTGTGCAGATAAGAAACTAGAACAGAGCATTGAGTTGTCTAGCAAATTATTATTGCAGATTTACCAGAAGGCACAGAAAAATCGTGAGGAAAGACCTTGCTTCCCTCCACTGCCCTGCACGATTATCCATTTCTCACTCAGGCCACGCTCCTGATGTACTGATCCCATCTCTTTTTGGCTCCCTGGCCCCCCACACAGGAAAGAGATCTCGGGCAGTTGCTGGAGAGGAGCACTTTTAACGTACGACCTCCCAGATTAAGCTGCCCATAGTTGGTCCTCTCTGGACGACTGCTGAAGTTTGGGTGCATTCCTTTTCTATTAATTGAACTACAGTAAGGCTGATGAGAGGAGCTCTCCCATCCCTATTGGGACTACATCTGACTGATTAAAGGAAGGAATGAGAAGCTTATTTATTAGCATCTGATTTTGTTTCTGAAAAAAAATTGCACTCCCTCTCCTAACTGTAGGGGATACATTCCTAAAACTATTGTGCAAAGAGCAAGACACAAGTTAAAAATCTCCTGTCACCTCAATGTATAGTATATGTCACATATGCTCACCAGCATACTACCTATTAACATTTCTTAAGGAGTACTCATGTATAACTTAAAACATCTGAAGTATGCAAAGTACCAAACTGCAGCCTAAGATATTAATGTTCACAAAGCCAGCTGGATTTCTGAATTCAAGCCTGCACCAAGATCTGAAGTAGAATTCTTTGGCCTGTGTTCTGGTAGATGTCTGAATAGATTATTTTAACAGTTCCCTCTAAGTCTGAAATATATCCACCTGAATGTCTTATCTCTAGGCACAGGTTTAACCAAAATCCCACAGATCTTTCTATTCCACTTGTACAAAACACCAAATGCTTTATCATCTGAACATTAACTTCACAGCCAAATGCTGTAATTCAAATTTGATTTAATGAATACAGAAAATAGCTAGCTGGTGATTCAAGAACAGGCTTTTTTCTCGCAGTTTTTATATTTTCATCTGAGCTAGAACAGATTTTGCAACACAGTCATCTACTCTGTATATTTCTACTTTTCTGAGGAAAACAGATATCTGATTTTGTAAGATCTCAATGTGAAGCTGAGGAAATCTGTTAAGTTTGGTAGTTTAGAATGAAGCTGTGAGAGGAGTTTTGCAAACCTGATAGAGGGGCTTCAACAGTTAGCTAACAGTCTACCTGAATATAAGGCCATAGCTTTGAGGAAGCTACCCAAAGGTTACAAATTGATTACTAAGTTTTACTAACTGCCCCCTTTTCATGACAATCCAAGAGTCGTAATAGCAAGAGAAAGATGAGACAGTCATAGCAAAGCAGGAATGACATAAAGTTATTGAGAAATCGTTGGAACACCATGCAGATGCTTGCCTCAGACTTGCCCCAGCTGTACCAGCCCTATGGATAGATTCAGGGCTTCAGTCTCCAAATGTGTTGATCTAGCCCTGCACTGAGCTCCTAAAGCAAAGCCAAACTTTGCTAATGTACTCACTACATCAGTTAAAAAAATGAGAGATAAAAAAGCTTTACAACAGCTGTATAGTTAAAACTATCCATGGATGCAGTAGAGAATTAAAAAGTTCTTATAAACCCACAGCTCTTAATGAGACCTGGACTTGATCAGTGCAATCCTACTTGAAAACTGACTCCAGAGAAATAATACTAGTAATAGACATGTGGTTTGAAAATGCATGCTTTTGACATTAAAAGATACAATGAGTGGCTAATTCAGCAGGGATGTTTGTGCTTCTAGACTTACTCATGCAAATTACCATCAGCATTTGTTTCCTTCTACGCAGAACGATATGGGAGGCCAGAGAATGCTTGTGAATAAATGGAGCACTTTCCTCAAAACCAGGCTAGTTTGCTCTGTGCCCGGGAGAAATGGAATTGATACGCATTTTGATGAATTAGGTAAATATCCTAGACTGCAACAAACTTAAAACCATCATATAAAACATATACTTTCATGATAACACTTCTTACTGTCAAGTATTATAATTGCTTTCATTGATAGGGAACAGTTGCTAGTGTTTTGTTTCCAATGTATACGAAGTTCTAAACACATGGAGTTGACTATCATCAATTACACCTTATTGCATTGTTTTCAAAGATTGCTTTTAAAATCTGCATAAAATTAAATTGCATATATGAGTAAAATAGGATAATACTTTTAACAAGCAATGAAGTTTCTCTTTTGGGGCTGAGAAAAGTAGTTTGCTACCAATAACATTGCATTTAAATTTTACAGAGGATGTGTTTTTGCTGCAAACTCGTGATAACAAAAATCCAGTGATATTTGGCCTCTTCAACACTACAAGGTAAACAACTAGAAGAAATAATAGCAGCAACAGAGGAATGTTTGAACAGCCTATTGAAGAGATAGAAGCTGCATGATAAATATCCCTTAGCAAATATATAGTAAACACTTTAATCCCTGTTCTATTCACAGTGGACTTCCTTGTTAGTGTAAAAACTGCTCTATGACACTCGGGGGCTTGAAATCTCATACAGTCATTCAGTCTATCTGGATCATAAATTAATTAAATGTTTCTCTGCTTGAAAATTTCCTAGTGTCAAAGTATATCCACTCCCGCATGCTTATAAGAGCAGCCTATCAGAACCGCCTGTCTTCCTTTAAGAGCTCCACTGTAATTCGAGTTTAAATAGAAAGCAGCTCCTACTAATCTCTTAGTGAAGCCTAAAACACCAGCTGTGATGTTGCTGGTGGCCTCCTTTTCCACAGCAGCCTAGTTCAAATGTGAGCACGTAGTACCTGTTTCTCGGAGATCCAACTGTTAGTATAGGATGTAACTGGTAGAGAAGAGCAGCTGTGCTTTTGCCACTATTTCACACTCCTGATGTATTATTTTTTCTTTGAATTATTTTTTAATAAAGCAAGGTAGATCTGGTCCTCTAGGAATTCAGGCATCTAGCATTCCTTATTGGCTCCCAATGCCAGTAGAGAAAGGTAGACACCAAATTAAAATGGTCTGAATCACCTTCTGGAGTCTTCAGAGATAATGTCTTTGTAGAGATCCTGATGCTTCTTTAAAAAATAATTAGTTGTTTCTCTGGTGAATAAAATTTAAAAGTAAAAAAGATAATTTTATGTGGAATGATCTACACAGAGTGATCTTGATGATGTAACTAAAAACACCAACCAACATTCCCACTCAATATGGAAAGACTCCTGTTCATTTCAGTCAGCATAGGATGGTTCTCATTTTTCCAAAATAACAACAACAGGAAAAATCTTAGAGAAGAAAAATGGTTAACTGTTTAAGTCACTAATTAAAGACATATAAGACCTGAGTTCCATTTGCTGTGCTTCCTCTGTGTTCACAAACAAGTAACTTAAAGCCTGTGTTCACATCTTCAAATTTTGGGATAACAACACAAAGCTGCTTCAGAGAAATGTTATAAATATAAATACATTAAAGACTTTGTAAAGAAAACTGGACACAGCAGTTATAAAAGAAACATATAGGAAACACTGAGTAGTTTTTTCTCCCTGAAGATTGTTGAAATGTGACTTTTTTTTAATCGCACAATAATACCAGTATTATACGTACAGGATGTGACATATTGCTTTAATAACATCTTTGAATTTTACTTCATAGCAATATATTTAGAGGATATGCCATATGTGTTTACCACATGGCAAGTGTCCGAGCAGCTTTCAATGGCCCATATGCTCATAAAGAAGGACCTGAATACCACTGGGCTCTATACGAAGGAAAAGTACCTTATCCGAGGCCTGGTTCAGTAAGTACAATCTATTTTCCATTGCTTTGTTATGCAAATGAATTTGGAAAGAAAAAGCAGACTGCTGCTAATGTACAAATCTTCCAGATTTCACAATCCAAAATATATTTATTTGAATATATACATACTCTAGCATTTCTGGAAAAGCATGACATGGGTCAGCAATAAATTTAATCAAGTCCTAGAACCATACATTTCCCAAAGGAAAAGAGTGGAATTAAGTATATAAGGTTTTTAAAAATCCTGTTGGGACTTCAATTTATCAACCTTGTGTTAAGGTCCCAAAGTTAGGACCTCGAGCAAGAGGGGTAGAAAGAGGCACCTGTAGAAGGTGGGTTCAGAAGCAGTAAAGGCATTCCCTGGGAAGGAACTTCTATTGAGCATAGTATAACTGTTCTAAATTTGGCTGCTGACATATTTTTTGAATCTGAACCTTGATAATTTTAATCTAATTACCAAAGAAATAAATGAAAAATCAAATTTATTTAAGTGCATTGAGTGAACCATAGGGTTTTTTTCTAACGGAACTTTTTGGAGAACAAATTGTCCCTACTGTCTTGACCTGAGAAAATAAAACCAAGATGAAGTAGAAACACGTACCTATATTTACATTAAAAATATATATAGTTAAGGTACAGGCAATATTTTCCAATGTAAATAAGATCATTACTGGAAACAACAAGCTTACACAAGGCAATTCACTTTCATTCTATTACCTGGTGAAACAAGGGCATTTAACATGTTTCAACGGAAGAAAAAAAAGATGATCCACTATTTCAAGATCAGGGAGTTCTGGTTCTCTTTTTTCATTTCTTTCTCAAAAAGGATCAAATTTCAATATTTCTATAATGTGGATTAGTGCACAGGTTAGAAATGAGACACAGATTTTAACAAAAGAAACTAATCGGAAGAAATACACTTGTAGATAGGGAGTAAATCCCCCATCACCTGATGTCCTTCTCCCAAGACTGGTTCTTTCTAGAAGCAATGGTCTAGCATCCTCACAATTAATTGGTGTGCTTTCAGACATCAAAGAGTGAGATTTTATTACCCTCAAATCAAGTTCCTGACCTTACTAACATTCTTGTTCTGTACCCTTTCTAAAGAATATAGAAATATTAAAACAATGTTGCAAAGAACCAAACTCAGCAAGATTGCTCATGCTTTTTGTTAATTTTCACACAAGTTTCTCTACAAACTACTTTTTTTTTTTTTTCCCAATGAACATTAAGTGAAAAAAATAAACAAAACCTATTTTTAAAATGCAATTAATCTGGCAACTATTGTAGCATACTCAGCAACTATACAGGTGCTGCCATGTAGAGAGCTGTTCCTGCCTGGCACTTAGATTTTTCATTTGGCAAATAGAAATTCTGGAGCAAATCACAAACTCATTACTTAGAGACAGGTAATTAATTTCTCACAGAAGGAGCACATCCAGGGTTGCCCTCACCTTCCTCTTCCTGCTGCAAGTCAGGAGGAGCCCCGTAGCAGGCAATGCCAGGCTAACCCAGCGAAGCATCACATCCAGGATTTCTTCTTCACCAGGTAGTTTTTGAGAATACAACGACTTTCCCACCCATGGCAACTGTCATCCGTTGCAAAGCTGCTTTTGTTTACTCACTGAAGGTCTACCCCTTATCATGTCAGCATTGTGCAGATTTTTTGACTCTGTGAGATGCAAAGACATTTCTAATAGCTGTTTGGTTAAACCCCCCCGCCCCCGGGGTTTTCACGCTTCACCTCTCAAGCTAGGGCGTTGCTCTCTTGAGCTTAACGATGGAATAAACACTCGCTGTAACATTACTTTCAGTGTTGTTTTTTCCTTTGCTAACTGAATCAATATTCTCTTCTATTCTAAAAGAAATCATTTGCAGACATAAACATTGCATACTATTCATTTATCACTGAATCGCAGGAATGAGAGGTGAAAAGACCTATTAGCTTATCTAGTCCATGCCAGTACAACCTTTCTCCCTGTAGTATGATTTCAAATGCGTGTTCTCTCTCATTTTAAATTAATGTTTTCCTCTGCTTCTCATGGGGTTAGAGACATAAGTCAAAATACAGAAGTGAATGCTCCAAAAAAGAGATTAACTGGGATTTAAACATGAATATGATTTGACCATCTTGGCCAATAGGCTATCATTGTAGCAGTGCTAACATCAAAACCAAATGGGTATTTGTTTGTTTGATGTAGATCAGTCATTGGTATTGAATCAGGATAGAAAATCAGATAAGTAAATTATCACATTTTGAGTGAAATGGTTGAATGCAAAGGAATTATTGGTTTCCTATTTGAAATTGTGCATAACAAATGTACAGTTTTTGCAGTTCTAACAAATAATGAGACAGTACCATGCATGGATTGCAGAATGGCTGTATATTTTACAAAGATTATATGGTCCAAGTTTTTTAAGTGGCATTCATTTATTTTTTTTTTCCAGAACACCTCATATACATTATTTGGACTAACGTTAAACACAGACAGGAATTCTATATTAATGACTACAGTCATTACATTGATCACATAGTACTGAAAATTAAATGGTGTTTGTTTTGGTAAGAAGGAGAGAACATTGAGCCAGCACTTCAGCAAAGCTGACGATGGTTTACAGAAAGGTTGCCCTAAGTTCCACTCGCTTTCAATGCTTCTCTCCCTCGGCTCTGAATGGCCACGTTTGGGTCAGACTGGATTGTAGCCTCCCCAACAGGCAAGGCATGGGGGCTGAAACAGATATAAGAGCACAAGTAATTTTCCCAATGTGATGGAACACATTAGTTGAGGAACCAGGTCTTTCCTGGGTGTTAATCGATTTAATCATGTTTGTCTCTGTATATTGCAGAGCACATCAGAGGCTGAAGTAGTTGGCTCTGCCAGCTAAGAGAGGATTAATTGATTCATTTTTGGCTGCTCATTTAGGACACAGTTGAGAGGTCGTTTCAACGCTTTTCCAGCAGCATGAAGAGAAAATATGTTTCGAGCTGTAGCCCACAGTGTTAGGTTTCACACTCCAAAGAAAAGGTCAGCATATTGGCAAGCTGAGTCCCACTACCTTTCCCACTACAGGAGTGACAGTGACAAGAGGCCAAAAATAACCTATTAGGCATCTCTGAGAGTCAGCACACTTTGATCTTAGATATCGAATGGGTAAAGATGGAGTCTATAGGAATGAGAGTAGAGCTTAAAGCTAAATAAACAGAAAACCAGTGTTAAGAGTCACACAGGTTCTGACAGACTCTGCAGTCTGCTGCTCTCTGAAGTCTGCTTGAAGGACTGCTTCTGCCATACTCTCTGCTCCTGCTTTGCTGATTCTTCCAGTGCATTTAGACTGTGATGCTTCTGGGAACGACATCAGTTACCTCAAAAATGGTGTTGATAGACTTCAGAGACAGCTGGCTGTACTGTTTCCTTTCTAGACTACTTCATTTAATTAAAAATGAAAAGCCTGTGAAGGATTATTTTTATTAAATCTCTCCAGGGCTAGAACTTTGCAAAGGGAACCTGGGAATGCCTATTCACTTGATATGCTGTGCAGCGCATGGAAAGCAGAGGCTTAGCCTGTCTTCATGCTCCAGCTCTGTATCTTTATTGCAAACAGCCAGTGAAATTCCATCACTAGGTTGATTAGACAATTACTTTAAAGTCAACACTGAACAAATACTTTCCTGTAGCTAAGCTCAAAAAGTGAAAACAAACATTGCCCCACTTGACAAGTGCAGGAGTTTGTTATTGTCATTACCATTGACCACAAGTTTAAAATTACCAATTCCAGTAAATATAGACTATTTTATTTCATTTTATTGATTGAAAAATCCAATTTAAATAGGGAAAGGCTGCTACTGTGGGTTTGCTTGAAATGCTTCTTAAAACCACACTGTCTTCCAAATATGTGGAGAAAGTAAACAGTTACCGAGATATTTCCAGCTTGATCATAAGTGGTTTCAATTAGACATCATGAAGCAAATTGGAAATGTACAATCTACATTCAGTTAGAGAACACTGTATCCTTCACAAAGCATCCTAAAATTAACTTCTCTTTTTAATGCTTTAAATTATCCCTAATTGCACATTTGACCAAAGGAGTAAGCCTCTTTTAATCAGTCATTGACATAAAGTCTATTTGCTTTGCAAAACAGTAGATTGATCGATGCAAACATTGGTATTTCAAGCTAAACTGTGATATATAATACTGTCATAGTGAGTTAGGAATTAGAATCAAATGTAATACTGTTAGAATGCCTGAGACCAAGAATTACTGTTGCTGCTGGCATCATTTTAAAGTGTGTTTCGTTTCTTATGGTAATGCATTTTGTAATCAAAAGTAATTAGACTAGAGATTGATTTCAAGCATTAACATTCTGCTGACTTTACATGGCCATCTCTCTACTGGGGTAGGAAGCCCCTTTCTCCTAACTCTGTCAATGGCCCTTTTTTTGGTTACATCTTCAATATGAATTTGGGGAAGACGTGAGCATTATGGGTTTTTGTCACAATCTAAAAGTGTCACTATTTATTCTGCTGTTAATACGCCGGACAGGAAGGACCTCCCTATTTCTACACATGACAACACCAAGGCTCTGTTCAGCATTCCTTTTCTTGGTTTCTCATGATAAATAATCCACACATGCATAAAGCATAGAGTTCACTGTCCCAATTCCTACTATGGTCTTCTGTGTCTGTTTTTATGCCAGGTTTTCTATAAACTTGTCATTACCCATGAAAACAAGATCTGTCTCTGACAATTCATTTGGCAAGCCTTCAGGACAATCTATGTTTTATGTTTTTGCAGTGTGCCAGCAAGGTGAATGGTGGTCTGTACACTACCACCAAAGACTATCCTGATGAAGCTGTCCATTTTGCCAGGAGTCATCCACTGATGTATCAGCCAATCAAGCCTGTTCACAAGAGACCAATACTAGTTAAAACAGATGGAAAGTACAATCTTAAACAAATAGCAGTGGACAGAGTGGAAGCTGAAGATGGGCAATATGATGTCTTGTTCATTGGCACAGGTAAATTAAAGAGAGCAAAGAAGACAATTGATTTAATAGGTTTGTTGGGTTTTGTTTTTTTTTTTACCTCCAGGATGAGTGAAATTAAGTTGTATATAGTCCAAAAATAAAAAGTTAATACAACATTCCTTTTTAACAATCATTCTTTGGATGACTGTGCCAGTCTTCAACTTATTGAGGTTAGTCATTCTAGACATGTGCTTCACTGTGCTGATAGCATTATTAAAAAAAAAAAAAAAAAAAAAAAAGATAGGGAATTATGTAAAGACTAGGAAGAGAAACTTAAGCATAGCACCTTTTTTTTTTTTTTTTTTGTATGTGTGTGTGTCTTTCCAAACAAGAACCTTAAATTAATTTCCTGAACAACTGGCCTTATTTTTAAAGCTTCAGAACACAATCATGTATCTGTGCATAGTTCTGAGCTGAGACCTACAGACCTGAGAGACACAAAGCTGATATGATTTTCAAAAATATCAGTTCAAATTATTGGCTTTATTCCACAGTTTATTTTCCCCAATTCTGGAGACCACAAGTCTAGCTGATACCATTAAAAAGAAACTACCAGCTTCGAGACTTGGGTTACAATACAGCTCAAGGAAGGAAGGAGGAAATACCCAAGTTTCTTAAAAAGAAACTGTTAGAAGTTTTCTGCCAAGTTTTCTTGTCTTCCTTTTGTGCCATTTTCATAAGATACAGAGAGCTTCTTTAAAGAGGATTTTTAAACATTTACCAAACAAATATGATTAAGGTAAAATATATCATAGATCTGCCCTAAGTCTAAGCAACCAGAGGAAAAAAATCTACATTCTAATGGTATTTGAAAAATAAGAAAATTTAACAAAGAGGAAACCTGGCACTAGACAAGACTTTAGTCACATGTAATCTGTCTGGAAAAAATCCAAGGATTCATAAAATTCACATTTTATCAATTTAACAACAGGAATGGTATCACAAATCATTTTGACCTTTTTGTCTAGGAAAGCAGTTACAGAGAACTATTTTTTACTAATGAAATTCCTCTGATAAGCACATTTCAGTGTTGAGAACATCCAAAAGCAGCATATTTGTAGAAGAGCAAAGGCTTATTTATATTAGTGTTGCTTTCTAAGCTTTTAAATGGCCTCAGTATAGTCTCAGCATTATACTTCGTGTGGTCTATAAAACATTGTGTCATGTGTCACTTATTTCTGTACAGCTGATTTTATAATGGTGCCTAGATTTTTCATATTTTCCAGTTGCATTTGTGATTGAGATATCAAATACTGTTGTACAGAAGTCAGCACAGCTGAATCCAAGGGGACTTACGTGTGTGCTTTAGAGCTGTGCTGGACTGACACCCAACAGCTGCTTAGTCTTCTCAAGATGTCTGATCTCAGGTGACAAGAAATTCCAGCATAGGAATTTGGGTTTCAAAAGCTTTAAAACAAACACTGAAACATCTGCTCTGCAAAGCTCCTATCAAAAAACTCACTGCTTCTCTTGGCAATATAATGTTAGAAAGGGTTAATATTTTTTTTTTTTTTTTAATCCGAGTCCAACACCTGCTGTGTAACGTAAGTAAACAGGGCCTTACAGCCAAGCAGAAGTTTCCTTAGGGTAGCAGTGCAGGTTAGAAAGGTTCATCAAATACAAAGTCTGAACGTCAGGGCTAACTTTCACGTGTCTGTCAGCAGGATTCGAAGATGGACTTACTTATGAAAATCAGAGCTCAGAATGCAATATATATTTACTGTTCCATCACAAAATGGATGCCTTTGATTACATATTCTCTTTGAGAAGTGGTGTATGACCCCAGTTTAATGGTTCCTCTTTATGTTTGCCCCTTTGATGTTTTGCTGAACATTTTTCCCAGTGCTTGTCTGCTTAATATTATTTCCCCTGCAAATCAAAGGTGACTGAAAATAACAGAAGAAAGGAAGTGATATTTGCCATTGTTGGTGACAGATTTTCAGATTAAGGAAAGCAAGACTATTCTAATAATAGTCAGCAAGACAAAGCTGAAGTGGTGGAAGACCAGATGCTATTCATGTGGTTTAATTTCCTGCAAGAGTTGTAGTGACAGAGAGGCTGGTAAATCTAAACTCCAACCCAGCTTAGCCTTTTTGAATGTGAAGCTTTTTTTTGGTTCATCTTCCTTTGATTAACACCTTCAGCTCAACAGCATCTCTGTGTTTTCTTAAAGGAGGGTGAGAACCATGAACAATGAACCCCTAAATGTTTTTGTACTCTTGCCTGGAGGAACGGAGCTGCTGCCAGCAATTAAGGATAGTTAGTAGTTTCCTAACTAGTGTAAACACTCAGATCCTATAATTAAAGCTATTTTATACTCCCTTGCCTTGATGGACTCAGCTCCTGCCTAGTCTCATTTCTTTTTCTGAAATATGGTCACACTCTTTGATCCTTTTGCAGCTCACCAAGGGGTTATGACCCAGAGTTTGAAAAATGCAAGTCAATTAGTCAGATAGCTTAGGGAAGTCTCAGTTGACTCTTATTTGCTAGGGACAAATTGTCATATGTGTTTATTTTCTAAGAGCAAGCAATTACCCGTACATATTTATAAATTTCTATCCGTTATCAGTTTGAAGAAGTCATTAAATGTATTTGAAGACCATATAAATGTTTCCACCAATTATAATCTTTAATATTGTTTTTCTTTTAAAATTTATTCCCAGATAATGGAATTGTGCTGAAAGTCATTACAATTTACAATCAAGAGACAGAATCAATGGAAGAAGTGATTCTTGAAGAGCTGCAAGTATTCAAGGTGAACTGTGTTGTATATGATGCACATATGCAAGTCTTGAATTTTCTGCAGAATTAAAATGTCTAAAATATCTGAGAATAGTCAAATATATAATAGTTGTGTGCCAGAAATTTTTTAATGATCTACTTATTTTATGGTAGGAAATTATCATTTTCAACTGAAGTTTTTCTGAGGTGGAGTTATAGCCCAAGTACCGAAGCATATTGCAGCAAACCAGGACTACTGTCTTTCTGTTTACATGCTTCGAGGTTGTAGGGTGACTTTTCATTAGAAACTTACCACTTTTTATTTAATTGTCCCTCATATGAAATTAAGTTTTTAAAAGAGTGTAACTACATGCACAAAAATATGCCTACTACAGTCTTGGAAGCTTCAATGAGGTCCAGATTAAAAAAACAACCATAAATTCCTCAGAAAGAGCGAATCAGTTAATCTCTTTACAGTGGGCAAACCTGAGTCCTAGTCAGGCAAAACTCCATTCTGTTTAACCAATGACTAAAGCTCAGGATTTGGTATGTGGCAAAGCTAATATAATGAAATTCTCTTGGTGAGTATTCAGATCACGTCATGTTAGCCACACAAAGTGGGAGGCTAACCTACCTGGAACTGTAGGGAAAATCTAACAACCAAACTTAGATATTTAAATGTGGTACCTGCATTTAAGCAATGTAACTACTGACTTGTCGCCTGGAGGGGGAAAAAATCACAGAAATTGCCCCTCTTAATAACGCTGGTTTTCAATAGACCTATTAGGGGCTATGTTTTGCCATCGCTCCAGGAAATCTGAGCAGAGGGCAGAGAGGACAATGGTAAAAGAAGGAATTTCTGCTATTTTTATCTTATCTTCAATGAATGTTTTGTTATAAAGAACACTCCACTTATCACTCTCAAGTAGGACAAGAGAGATTCAGTGGTGGCAAGAGCTTATGTCATGTTTGACAGGGAAATTGTAGTGTTCCTGTGGCTCCGATAATCCTGAATTAAGTGTTGGCTGGTTGTTTTTAAATAAACTCTTTCAAAGCAATAGTTCTGAAAGTCACAATTTCCTCACGTCTTTCTGTAGCGTCAGAACTTAAAGAAAGCCAAAGTATTTAGCAAAGCTGAATATAATAAGTAATCATCAACACTATTTTACCTAATTTATTGTCATAGCAAAAAGATATTCTTTTTTCTAAGCAAGGAAATATTTACTATTTTCTAGGTACCTGTTCCTATTATTTCTATGGAAATCTCTTCAAAAAGAGTAAGTAATTGACAAGTTTGAAATGTGAAAATTATGACTGAAATATAACAAAGCTATAAACTATATAGAGATAAATAGATACATAGGTAGATAGACAGATGGATGTACCTAATCTATAATGAGATCTGTAATATAAACTTATGGTTATATGCTCTGTTCCTTTATGAAGCATTTATGTTCTTCAATTCTAATGTTAAATCTCCCTGTTTCACACTATCATTCATATCAAAGCAAGTAAAACCCAATCTGTTTCATGAGTTACTGGCATAGTAATGACAGTAGGGATTAGCTTGGTGGATATGGCAACTCACAGAAAAGTTCCTCGCTGATGAATGCAGACAGACGTCAGCCCCATGGGGATATCAGTGCAAAAAGAGCCTTGCTGACTCTCCCACGTATTCAGTTGCCCATGAAAGGCAGGGCTGTTGGGATCTGACTCCCTTTTGAGTTTCTGCTAGTTTCTGCTAATATAAACACCCAATTTATTACTCTTGTAGGTAGATTCTCATGTGTACCATATCATAGATATCCATACCATATCATCATATCATCTCAGGATGAAGCCATTATAAACATCCAATGACAGTCATACCTTAACAGATTTTAGACATCTAATGCAATGTAAGTTCACATAAACATAGTGAAACACAAGTAACAGAGAATGAAAGTTGCACTACTAGGCGGTGTGAGTGTGCCCCAAAAAGATCATTTTAGTCTTGGTGTGCAGTCATTCTGCATTCTTTCTGTAAGTAATGTAGAAAGACAAACCCCTTTGATGGTGATTCAGAGGAGGATCTTAGGTGTAAGAAGTATTCTGAATTATTTCCTGGATCAATCTATTTTTTTTTTTCCATGTGAAAAGCAGTTCTAGATTGTCTAACACTGCACCTAAGTGATTATTTAGAGAAAGACTTCAGTGTAATTTCAAGTATTTGCCTTACCTCTAGCTCTCAGTGAAATGTCACAGTAAAAGGATGGTTTTGGAAGAGTAAAAAAGGAGATACAGTATAAAAGTGAAGTAGTCTTCCTCCATTACATCCAGCTCCCAGGAGGGCTGCTAACTCTACTAATTCAAGAAGTATCTGGAAAATCTGGAGACAATTGTAAAAAAAGCTGCCAAAGCAATCTAGCAGTTGAAGAATGAGCATTCTTGTGAGACATAAACACAGCTTAACTTTTTCAAGATATCAAAGAAAAGACTGAGAGACAACAGGATGCCCAGATATAACTTTTTACTCAACAAAGTGACTTCCTAGTTTATGTGTATGGAGATCCTTGAACAGTGATAGCAAAACTATATCAAGATTAAATAGCCAAGTTTAGCTTGTTGAATGAAGATAAACTTGATCTTGAAATAGGATGCAGTTTTCTGGTACTGAGGACAACTAAATGTTGCAATACATGTTAGGGACAGGGTTTGCACCAGGTCATTTTATCTTTAAACAGCAGAAGTGTACCTTGGTTGCATTTATGTGAAAAAAGTTACATAGCTTCTCTGCTCAAGCATTTTGGCTAGTCTCTTTTGACCTTGGAGTTGTGAGCCTGTGGAGACCTTCTTGCTAGCTTAGTTTCGGTATCCTTATAACACTAACCAGTCTTCACTAAGTCATCAGTACAATAAAATGTCATGTTTCAGGGCTGAGCTAGTTATCTGCAAAGGCTGGGAAGGAATGTTCTTCTTTGATGTTCAGTTTGCTAGATATCAGATGCTTTTTGCCCTCCTCTGATGAACCAAGACTTAGAGTAGTCTTTACCCCTGCTAAAAGATGAAAGAGAAAATCCCATCTCGTATGTCTCATTGAGTGTTGTTCATGTCTTCTGGGACAATCACACCGCAGCCTGTGCAGACAAGAAAGAATTCCCCTCAAACAAGGATCCTAGGTTTCTTTTTTTATTCCAGTTGGCAGATTGAGTTCCTGCTACTATTATCTGGTTTGCCTCAGATGAAAAAGTCTTCAAGCATTAGTTACCAGCTTCTCCTAGTTTTAAATTTCATGTTTTGCGATAGGCAAGCCAGACTAAATGAGCTGCCAGGATTTTCCAGATTTAAGATTTTCAAAATATAAGATTTTGAAAGCTTGGTCTAAGAGTGGGAATTACAGACTAAGTTTGGCCATTAGGATAAGCACAGCTTAAGTCTTCATTAGGAATCCTTTTTCTGACTGGCAGAACCATGGAAGTGAACAGTGCATAAGCAGTTCCCATTGCAGTGCACACTGCATATTTCTGTGTTCACTCCATTTACTTTCACCAGCAATAAGATTTTTTCTGAAATCCCTGTAAATTCAATCTATTATCTTCTGAATTTATTATGCCAGCGACTCATGAATCAGACTGGTCATCTTGATTTGAAAAGGACATTTATGTGAACTCAGAAGATTCAAACAGTCTTAACACTAATGGTGAAAAAAACCCAAATCCCTGCAAATAAATATTAAAGAAGTAGATTTTGACCATTTAATTTGTAAGGACAGGCTGCCCAGTACCAGGAAAAATAAACTATCTCCCATGCATTGAAGGATAATACAAATCATAGTATTATTGTGCATGTGTATATGTGACCATATTGTAAGTAGCCACATCAAGAGCTAAATTTACTTGATAACTCCCATTTTAAGACTGAGGTTGCTTATAACTTTTGCAAATTTGAACTTCTTTGTTTAAAGTCTGTCATGTCAAAGTTTTTGTGTTTTTGGTTTTTTGGGGGGTTTTGTGGTTTGGTTTTTTTTTTTTTTTTTTTTTTTTGTAGATCAGTTAGGTGAAGGGAAGTGTAAAGAGAGAGGCATTGGAAAATATCTTGAGGAAGAAAAAGAAACTTAAACCCCTGCCTATTCAAACGCAGAGCTTACAAAGCTTACACTTCAGAAGTGAGGAAATGCCAAAATAAACTCATTCGGTTTATCTTCTTTCTATCCTCTGTCCGCATGCGGGAGAGTTTAGTCTGTAATCAGATATTTTCCTACAGAGTAACTCTGCCTCCCTCAGGGCACAGGCTGGATGCGCAACTGGCAAGCAATGCTAAAGCTAACGTTTTTTAATAACTCCATTGGTAACAGAAATTTTAGTGGAAGTTCTAGGAATTTAATTGTACATGGTGTATTTTTTTTCCAGCAACAGCTCTACGTTGGATCTGAGTCACTCATAGTGCAAATGAAGTTCCACCAGTGTGACATGTACGGCACTGCTTGTGCGGACTGCTGCCTCGCTCGAGATCCGTACTGCGCTTGGGATGGGATCTCCTGCTCCCGATACTATCCCACAGGAATGCAGGCAAAGAGGTGAGACCTGCTGCTTTCTGTGATATCCTTTTTTTTTTGCAAAATAGCTACTCCTACAGAGTTCCTACTGCAACACAAAGTACTTCATATCTTCCCCTTCATAAAAATAACTGAGTAGTAAGAAGATATGTTAGCTGCTAATTTATTAGCGCAAACATAAGGGATTGCAAAGGACCCAAATTAACAGGATGGCATAGGCTGCAGTACCAGGAATATTTAAGTATTAAGTTTTAAACACACCTCAGTTTCCTTATACATCTTTTGGTGTGCAAGATGGTTTGTAACATCAAAGACCTATTTTGGTAGTATTATACAGCAAATATATCACACTGCAATAACATATATAATAAAATTTAAAAAAAAAAAAAAAAAAGGAAAGAAGAATCTGTGTTAGTAGTTAAATACCTTCACCAGCCAAAATGAAACCAGGGTATCTCCAAAAGCTAAGGTTAGGCTTAGGCTTTCTCCAGTGAATTTATAAAGACAAGTTACTCTAGAGGCCAGTTCAAAGCATGACCTTAATTTGGGTTCTTTAATTTTTCCCTTAGGGAGACTTCTCTCTGTCACCATTCACATATTTGTAGTTCTTGGCCTTCACTCTTCCATGCAGTAATTTCCCATATACCTGTCCTGTTCCCTTCCCTCTCAAACCCACGTCTTCCAATTCAGCTACACAGATACTTGATCAAGCATGTAGAACATGCATATTTTAATTCAGACCTTTTCACAAGATTTTGAGTTAGCTTTGCCACTGGAGAGAGTAATTTCTAGCCTTAGTCAGCAAAACTTTATAATTCAAATCCTTTCTGTGGCTTTTTTACAATTACTGTTTCTGCAAATATATTCTTGTATATATTAGATCTACATGGACTGCAAGGATTAGAATTAACTGAGTAACTTCTGGAGACAGTTTTAAAAAACAGTGGAGAAAGTTCAGTCAAAACCAAGTCACTCTATCCCAAATTGATTATTGTTTCTTAAGGAAACATAGGAAGGTTTTGTTGGGTTTTTTTGGTTTTGTTTGTTTGTTTGTTTCTTGACCTGTACACCTTATCTTTCCATGAACCCAGATGCACTCAAACAAATGCACTGCTGACTAGAGTCAGGCACAATGGACATTTCTCTGGATTTTTCGAAAAGATAATAAACAGAGAAAGCATTGGATAACCCAACTTTTTGGGTAGGGCACATTAAAATATAAAATGAGAAATATAGCCAATGACTCAGCAATTAAGAATCTCTTAGACTCGTTACACTGAGGCATAGGTTAAACCTACACCACTTTTACAAGCAGGATTGCATAGTCTTCTCATGCCTCTTGCAAGCAGACCTAAGGGAGGAAGCGGGCTCTGGTTGTCTGCACAATGTGAGAAGAGTCTGGCTAAAATTTTCAGTCCCCAGATTAAGAAAGATGAGCAGCTATATAGTGGGTCGGGGAGATTAATTTCCCACAGTCTAAGTAGAAATTGGATTACCATAATTATAAAGCATATGGGTTACTTATCTAATGATGTAAAAGTCATTTGGAGAAAGGGGGGGGGGGGTTAAAAAATTTCCCAGCAGCCTGCTAGGACTGTATCAGCATTTACGTTGTTCTGCAGGCTACTTATTGTCTAAGAAAAGATAAGAGAAACTCACTCGGTCCTGAACTCTCTTGTACATTTTTAGCATATTTCTCACCTAAGACAATTTCCAGAGTAGCAGCCCTTAAGTCCCCTGACACACGCGTTTATCCAGGGTTGAGTGATATGGGCAGCACCCCAGGCACCTTCCTGTGCCTTACCTCCCCAACATTCAGCAGGTCAGTCTCTAAAAGAAGAAAATACTGCTGTTATCAGCCTCCTTCTCTTAAGATAAGCACTGCAGCAGTGGAGAAGGGATTTGCACTCAACTGAATGTTCTTGAAGTCTGCAAAACTTGTTTTACTTTAAGAGTTTGGGGAACAGCCAGCAAGAACTAATAATGTTGAGAGGGATGGATGGCATTTCCTTTGTTCACTTTAGCTCATAGCTGAAGCTCAGAGCATTTTAAACTTACGAGCTTACACTAACTGTGTGGTACATGAAGAGGCAGGGAGAGCTACTCAGGACGTGTGTATGGAAGTTGTTTTAAGTTGCCTCCTGCTGGGTACCAGGTGGAGAGCACTGGTGGAAAGGGCAGGTCTCGGTAGACAACACAGAGTTTTCTGATACCAAGTGACCCTGAGCAGCCAATAACCCTGACATGGCTGTTCTGGGCTCCAGGTACAGTTAACACTACATCCCAGAGCATACAGGTCTTGATTTGACCTTGTCTCTGGACTCCAGATTTCTGCTCAAGCTGTACAAGCAATGTGATTAGAAGGGGCATTGGAGAGCACTTGTTCCCCCCTGTTCCTGGCAGCCCTCACTTCATCAGGACTTGTGGAGCTGTGCCTTACATTAGAGGACACTTGAGCTGCCTTTAGTACCACCACTATCTGCTCAAATGTGGCCCTCATATAGTACATTTAGGTGGGCTTTTGACTTGTAAGAGCAGCCCTGCTAGTGCGGTCAGCACTGCTCAGAGCCCTCTTTTCAATTCCAGTCCTCCTGGTGCAGAGTTGAACCGAAGCAGGGATGTACAGCGTGTCCTCCCCACTTTGATTCAAATGCTCTCTGCTTTAGATCCTAATGTCTCCAGTGTATGACAAGTGTTTAGAGAAACATGAAATAGAAGAACTGTAAACTAAGACATGTAGGAGATAGAACTTCAGCATAAATAAAAAAAACCCCTCTGGTTGACAGCTGGCACTAATTTGTTGAATTGTGAGAGCCTATAATATAATTACTTGTGAATGCATAGCCTGGATAGTTAATTAGATATAGGATTTAATTGAGGACAAATAAAAACTGCACCCAAATTCTCGTATCTTGATGCTGACCGTGCAGCCCACTGCAATGTCATGGTAGTTACAGGTGTACAGCTCCTACATACTGCAAATACTTAAGATGCCAGAAGGAAATTATATTGCAGTCAACTTCCATGAA
The DNA here is from genome assembly GCF_011004875.1 of Balearica regulorum gibbericeps. Classification (NCBI taxonomy): domain Eukaryota; kingdom Metazoa; phylum Chordata; class Aves; order Gruiformes; family Gruidae; genus Balearica; species Balearica regulorum. The sequence continues at coordinate 10,386,198 of NC_046184.1, forward strand.
GTGTGCTTGAGAAAGCAGAGACGTCCAGGACTTAAATAAATGCTTTAGTTCACTATTACCTCAGCAATCTGATTTAGGCAGGTTCCATTTATGTCTAAACAAGCACTAAATTCCACAAGTGAGATTCTTTGCTGTGCTAATTCACCGTCCAGGCTGAAAAAGGGCTGAAGTAATTTTAAAATATCTTTCAGCTTGGGTAGGTCTGTGATTCCTGTGATTCCTTAGCTAATTTTAACAAGCTGACAGTAACCTTCCTGCCTCCTCTCCCTCTCTAGCCTCTCTCTACACCAGCAAACACCCTGGTGGGGGGTGGGTAAGCAGCTGCCTTCACCTTGCCACTGAATCCCAGTGCTAACCCAAGTGTCACGCTGTTATAACATTTGGTTCGGCAACCTCAAATTCAGTCTACTGATTTACTTAGCAAACCGCAACGATGCCTTTTCTCCCTGAGCCATTTCAACTTTGCTTCATCTGTCCCTGGGAAATAATAAAGAAACATGAAGGTGATGGTGTTGATGATGATGATGACTCTGTTGCTTTCTTGCAGATCATTTTTACTAAGTTCCTGAAAGCACAGAGTTGCAGACTGAAATCTAAATTCATGAAGTTATAGATTGCAAAAGCCACTTCCATACATCCAGTACATTTGCTAGTCACTGAAAATTGTTCTGTATAGTAGTTTATCTCAGGAATTGTCTGGCACTCTATTATTCATGGAATTCTGAATGAAATGATTACTAAGAAAAAATAACAAATACCAGGCTTATGTCAGTATTTATGAAATGTTTATTTCCCAGCATCTCCCTCTCTTTCAGCACCTCTCCCCGTTTTTTCCTTCTCTTCAAAAAGGTAGCAAGTGAAGACACTAATAAAAGTATCTTTCCCAGTCTTCACACTCACAGCAGTAAAAATCCATCAAAGGTTTCTCTTTCCTGAATGGTTCTAAGAACTGGAGAAACATCCTATCTTACAGGACTAGGATTTTTTAGCTCTTCAATGATCTTTGGGGACTGAAGGGTAAATAGCACATGCTTGCTAACTGTCCTGTTCCTGCTAGGTAGGGCTGCTGGGCTTGACACCAGCAGGGTTTTCTGGTTTGATTTTTCAAGGCTAATGTCTGTAGTACTTATGTATATTTGTGCAAGAGAATGTCTCTTCTGAATAATCAGTATACACAGATATGCAAAGCTGGTGGCAGCATTATCCAGCACTGACATATTGCAGTTTTCAGTAAGCACGGCTGCAACATCTATACATTACAATGAGAACTCCCAGGGCATGATAAAGCCCTGTTGCTATCTCAGAATCTCAGGTTTTGTTTAATAATATGCACGTATTTTTAGTGTTTCTGCCTTAAAGGCCCAATGTGGTCCCCACTGAATTTGCAGATTCCCCTGAAAGAACAACGTCAAAACACTGGTTCTGCTGTGAATATCAGTAAAGGTTAAAGCTGTACTCTCGGTCCACCAGCACCACTGGATCAGAAGTCCATACAGGTGACAGAATGCAGAAAATAATCACTGTCTACTGCCAATTTAGAAACATAATGAGTACCATCCATGGGCAAGATCATTAAATAGTGTAAATCTACATACTTTCAGTAAATTCAATTTACGCCAAATAAAAATTCTGCTTTTTGTGTTCACATAGGACTGGAGAAAAGAATTATTTAAGTAGAAATACAAAGAATAACAAAACTGCTATGCTTTGCTTGTTTCTATCATACATGATTTATACTGTACACATACCTGCTGTGTAAGATTTGCTGCATTGCACATTTTTGTTAATCTATTCTGTATGACATTCGTAATACTGTGTAGAATTACTCTTTATGCAAATATAGGAAAGGTCTCATTAGTAACTAAATTCCAGGTTGTTGAAAATATTACATCTGGCAAGATATGACATTCCAATAGGCTCTTTCATTTCCTTAGTAAGCAATCTTAATTTTATTTATCAGGACACTCAGAGAAAAAAAAATTGCCGTATAAAAGCACAATTCTTCTGGGAATGTACTGTACAATTATGGTTTTCATTATTTTTCTGTAAATGTGTATAAAAAACCTAAGCCCAAAACTCACAACATTTTTTTTTCTCTCACAAGCAATTGCATTATTTCCAGGTTGTAGCCAGGACTCCCAGGTTCTGACCACAGTTCTACCACTTTCTAGGCATGAGCAAGTCATGAATGTGTCTGTTTCCCTACTGGGAAAAATGAGCTTAACAACTGTCTACTGCACAGATGTAATAAAATAAAGTATTTGCTCTGTGCTTTGAGATTCCCAAGTGAAAAAAAACCTAACATGAGAGTGAAGGATAAAAGAACTGCCATTCAGTTTGCCATACAAGTCAAACTGTTCTAAACTAAAAAAGAAAAATTTCCTTGGCTTCCAGAGAGAGAGAACCCAAAGACAGGCTAAAGGTCCCTTTGGCTCTTCCTAGCACTGAGTGTTGCCCAGTTGGTTCAGATGATCGTGTTTTAGTATTTATAACATCAGAGTAGTTATGTATAAACTGGACACATGGTTGTGCCTCTTCCCCAGACAACTCTGTTTCTTTTTTTCAGACATGTGATTCTCAATAGGTTAAGTAGGGAGAAAATATCGATGCATAATTGCATATTTCTCATAACAATGCTAAATTTTTAGGAATCAAATTTTTTCTCCTTGTGTTTTTAATGAATGCCACATTAGCACAAAACCAACAACCTGTAAGCCAAACATGTTATCTCAAACAATTCCATTTTTTCCCCTCCAGACGTTTCCGCAGACAAGATGTTCGACACGGAAATGCAGCGCAGCAGTGCTTTGGCCAGCAGTTCATTGGTAATCTACTCACACGTTTACAAATTGCTAGCAAATGCCTGGAGCAGAGAGTACAGACCTTGCCAAGAGTATAAGCCAGACCATGATCTCACCTGAGGTTTTTTCCTGACATATTCCTGTAAGAGTCACCAGCCCCTGTCATCCAGGTCTAGGAATGACTGTTTCGATGGCAGGTGGGGTCCAAGCCATGCATTCATGTAGTCCCACAGCCCTGTCATTCAGACTAGGGATGTGGCCAGTGCATCTCAAGGGCTTCCAACAGAAAGTGAGATGGGGCAGGGATAGGAAACAACAGGGCTGCATCCTGAAATTAATATGAAATACTGCCAGGACACTCAGCCAGAAGTGGGAATTGAAGGAGCTCCCTAGCATAGACATGGGCAATGACATGAAAGAACACAAATGTGTATTTATGATCAGTATCAACACTTGTTCTAAAAAAAGATAGATTACTGTGTCCAATGCTGTTGTCTAAACCTTGGAAAATGATGTTTTCAAACTTTGGTATTGGGAATGGCAAAATAGACAGAAAGAGTTGCCTGGACATCCTCAATATTTTGCAGGATAACACCTAATACATTTATAGAAGAAAAAAAAAAATAAAAGGTTATTTCAGAGAGATAGCCAGAGAAAAGATATTTTAGATATTGAATATTAGATAGATATTTTATCGGAGAAAGCTTCATTAAAATTGAAGTCCATTGGATGATATAGTAGATTTTTGAAAACTGTATTACAATATGAAATACTAATTACATAGCAAGTTTGAAATACAACAGAGAAATAACAATGATATCAAAGCCTGTATTTTTAGGGTATAAAACTGATTGGTCTCAAGAATATTTTTCACTACTATGGAATAAGATGATTTCACTAATGAGGTAACTGATATCCTCCATCATAGATAGAGATGCTAGCTTATCGTCCTCCAGGTGTTTTGTCGGATGGAAAAGCAGAATAGAGTTTTGATTAATTTCATTCACCTTGTTTTTATTAGCATCCTTGGGCCAAAACTATACATTCATTTATACATGTGTATAACATGGATATGTATAATATTGGTTAGGGTATTTATAGTTTTTAAGAGTTTCATTCTGCAAAAGGCTATGTGCTCTCATTATTATCCCTAAAATATTTAATTATTCATTATATTTAAGCATGTATTGAATCCTCCTGTTTCACTGAGTGAAAATGAAATAAATGAACTATTCATAAGAACCAGGCCCAAGTAATTAGCAGTGTGAAAGGCTGAGATCTGTTTCTCTGTGTAAAATCTTAGCTGAATCATGGCACAATTTGATCCGTTTATCTTATGGCCAGATCCTGTGAGAGTCTTTGATGGGAAAATTCACTCAGTAGGTCAGACCTTCCCCAGATACTATTTTTCAGTCACTATCATCTGGTTTGATCTGAATTAAACGTCACTCTTAAAAGTAAATATATCTCAAATATGGAATATAACAAGTACTCACAGTAGCACATATTTTTAAAATATTTCTTTTCCTTCCAGGTGAAGTCCTGGAGAAGACTGAGGAGCGACTTGTTTATGGAATAGAGTACAACAGCACCCTTCTGGAGTGCACCCCTCGGACCTTACAAGCAAAAGTAATCTGGTTTGTCCAGCGAGCACATGAAACTAAGAAGGAAGAGGTAATTATTCTTATAGCCTAAATAAAGGAGCCAGTGGTTAGTAATATTACATCTTCACTGAAAGGTCTGTCATCAGTTGTTGAAATGTACATGGGTGTAAGGGAAAATCATTATGTTCTCTTGAATTAATAGACCTGAGAATTTCATCTGGTGTTTGCATTCAGCATCTTGAACCCAGATGTTAAGAATATAGTGAAACTTGATTTAAGATCTCAAACTAAAAGAAAATCCACCACTTCTCTTGGTATGTTACTGCAGAGGTGAAATGTGTACATATTACTCCCAGTATTAGTCTAGTCTGACATCTATTAATTCTTGCTGCCTCACCCGTTACATTAGAGAACCTTCTGAAAATGGGCATCAGTGGATTCTCTGCTTCTTTTACATATATTTCCCTGTTATGAAAGTGTTTCATAAGTGTTGTTATATTTATTCCTCATTACCTCTCTGGTCCACATCAGTGTAAGTATTCCCACTTAGCACATGGAAGGGCATAAGGAGAAAAGCCCCAAACCACCAAAGCCTAGCAGCTAGGGTCTGCTGCAAACATGAGACACCAGCTTGGCCATAGACATCTGCAGATCTCTGGAGTGGGACTCATCTGACAGTAAATGTGGACATTTGTAATAAAGAGATCTACCCAGGAACTAGTTGATTTAGGCTGCCTTTGAAGTCAGACTAGATGGTGTTGCAATTTCAGCCAGCGGTATCACCTCAAGCTAATCTAGACAGGTTCATCTGGTCAGGTAAAAAAGGACCAGTAAACCACTGAATACAAAATTAACCAAGGATGCCACACTCTGCTTTAAATATCTGAAATTAAGCAAGATGATTGCCATCCCCGCTTTAGGCACATTTTTGCCTGAAGTTTTGTCCAAGTCCCAAATCTCTGCATGGGTTTTCACACTTGGTATTTCCTCATGTAGTTAGCTGGAAGATCCCTACCTATGCATAATTATTCTTACAATAGAATTATTCATAAGGCCTTTTACAAAATGTAGTGAACTATGGGGGGGGGGGGGGGGGGGGAGGATGTTCTATTACATATACATCCCATTAGATCCAGTAGCGCCGATACTGGACAACAATAGTGTGAATTTGAACACTATACTACAAGGATTAATTTGCTTTAATGTTTTCCCCTGAAAGTTATTCCATTTTTTGTGAGTAAGTATATACTCATTAGAAAAAGACAAATAAAAGCAGAGAGAAATAGAATCATAGAGTCAAAGAATGGCTGGACCTTTAAAGGTCACCTAATCCAACCTCCCTGCCGTGGGCACGGACATCATTCACTGGATCAAGCCGCTCAAAGTCCTGTCTAACCTGACCTTGAACACTTTCTCATGGGTCAACCACAACCTCTCTGGATAACCTGTTCCAGTGTCTCATTTAAAAGGAACCCCTATTCTTTAGGTCCAATGTAAATCTACCCTCTTTCAGTTTAAAATCATTACTCCTTGTAGTATCGCTACAGGCCCTGGCAAAAAGTTTCTCTGTGTCTTTTTTATAAGCCCCCTTTATGTACTGGAAGGTTGCTATAAGGTCTCCCTGGAGCCTTCTTTGCTCCAGGCTAACAATCACAACTCTCTTAGTCTTTCTTCATAGGAGAGGTGCTCCAGCCCTCTGACCATTTTTGTGGTCCTGCTCCAACAGCTCCATGTCTCTCCTGTACTGGGGCCCCCAGAGCTGGATGCAGTACTCCAGGTGGGGTCTCACCAGAGCAGAGTAGAGGGGCAGAATCCCCTCCCTTGACCTGCTGGTCATGCCTCTTTTGATGCAGCCCAGGATATGGTTGGCTTTCTGGGCTGCAAGGGCAGATTATGCCCAATTTTACATCCACCAATGTCTCTGAGTCCTTCTCTGCAGGGCTGCTGTCAGTCTATCCATCACCCAGTACTTCTGCTTAATATTCAGCACTTACTGTTAAATAGAAAGATGGAGATTCCATTCTCCTGGGCACTTCTGCTGGCTGGGTTAGACAGCTCAGTGCTCCCTGCGTGCTAGCATCTGCAAATGCCGCATAGTTAATAACCTAGCTGCCAGGAGCTGTAGGGGGAACTCAAACACCAAATTCAGAATTGAGGCTTTAAAATTGCAATGGTACTGCAGTTAGATATACAAATACCTGACTGTTGCCTCAGACACTTGTTTGTCAACGTGTAAGAGGGACACATTGCAGGTCAGCTGGCAAATGCCCACTTGTTTTCCATCCAGCAGTTTATTTGCATGTTTCAACCTTATTTCCCTCTGTGATTTAGCCACGAGTGACTAAACCATGCTGGGAAAACAGGAAACTATCTGCTCCACTATCTGTTCTTCCATGCTTGCCAGATTCTCTAAACCGCTTTCCTTTCACAGCTCAATCTCTGCTTTACTTCAAGTAAATATTTTTGTTACTTAAAAACTCTGAATCAAAGGACCATAGCTCTCTAATCTTCCTCTCAGAATTTAATATTATATTCATGAAAGTACAGTTCAGAAGTAATTGCACTGGTTTAATGCAATAGTAAAAGCCTGTGCTCTATAACTGCGTCAATTTGTTTTTCAGGTGAAGACAGATGATAGAATAATCAAAATGGACCTCGGCCTCTTATTCCTAAAGCTGCATCGGCTGGATGCAGGGACCTATTTTTGTCAGACAGTGGAACACAGCATTGTTCACACTGTCAGGAAAATCACCCTGGAAATAGTCGAGGAAGAACGCGTAGATGAAATGTTCAATAAAGACTATGAGGAGGAGATACCTCACAAAATGCCATGCCCAGTGCAGAGCAGTATACCTCAGGCATCAAAGCCATGGTACAAGGAATTTCTTCAACTAATAGGTTACAGCAACTTCCAGAGGGTGGAAGAATACTGTGAAAAAGTGTGGTGTACAGATAAGAAGAGAAAAAAGCTCAAAATGTCTCCATCTAAGTGGAAATACGCCAACCCTCAGGAGAAGAAGGCAAGGATCAGGCCAGAGCATTACCGGTTGCCCAGGAACATAGCTGACTCTTGATGGACAAAATCTATCCACAGTTTCTGGGCAAAATTTTATTTGGACTTAAGAAAGAGGGAGAAAACAGTCTTGGTTTTGGTAAATGACACAGGTCTATATATATAGAATATTGGGACTGAAAACAAAAATGCTCTGGTAAGTTATACTGTACACTCATGATGACTGTTTAGAAGTATTTTAAACAAAATCTTCTTAACTATCTGATTCTAGGTAGGTCAATGCAATCAGAGTTTTGCATTAGGGAGGATGTGACAATCTTCAGACTTTGAGTGCTTGAATCAGTTTCCTGTGTGGACCATGCTTGCGCTGTATATTGTTGCACATGATGGCATATTTAACAAATTCAAATAGCTAAGCATTCACAAGTGGGTGACAAATACAACACGTGTCTTTTCTTAGTTTCACTAATTTCTCATGCTTCTGAAAGCAGCATGTCTTAAGATCTCTCCTTTTGATTGTGAGCTGTATGAGTTTATCACTGAGAACAATGAGTTGTGTTAATACAGTGTACTGCTATTTCTAAAGGTAATGAAGGGAAATCGTATTTACTTCCCACCATTTTTTGTCTTATCAGTCATTTATGAAGCGCAGTGTGCTCTCACAGCTAAATAATATTGCCTGGTAACTTGATGTAAGTCAAATGCATGCTGAGAACACAAACAGAACTAAATTCTTCAACTTATTTATATAAAAAGTTGGAATAATGGTTTAGATAGAAAAAGAGTCTATCTTGCCTCTAATAATGGATCTTGCCTTAGTAATGACACGAATTGAGGGAGTGCCCTCTTGTGGCAAAACAAAGCAAAAGCCGAGATTATCATCTATTTTCTGAAGAAATGTGTATAGCGAAGAAGTATTACCCAGATCCACAGCTGGTTTGTTTTCAGCACACACTCCTAGTCTCGGTGTGCTGAATCCACAGATTTAGAAGGCGGTGTTGGAAGTCATTAATACTGGAAAGACAGAATTTAAAGTAAGCAATGCTTTATGTTGTTAACGTGCTTTTGGGGTAAAATGCAGTCATAAAAAGTTAGGATGTAGATTAAAACCAAGAAGAACATTATACAGCTGTGTTTCTATAATTTCAGGGTCTGCTCCCGGTAGATCTTTTCCTGATATGTGATCTCTGGTCAAAAGGGCTGATTTGCTGCTCTCATGAGTGATACCAGGAGAGATCAAAGAACTAAGTCACTTATAATCTAGATCTTTCAAGATTTACTTAAAAAAAAAAAATTAAAAAAATCTTTCTTCAAGTGCAAGAAACCAGATGCAGAAAATGCAGAAAAACTAGCATTTCACTACTTGAGAAATCTGACATTACAATATGAATTGGATTTTTTTTTTTCAATCGGAATTTTTTTTTAAAAAAAGATAGGGAAGTTATAAAATCAAATGAATCACAAATGAGTTAACTCCTCAAATGAGAACATGATGCCAATAGGGGAAATAGTCAAGCTGATACAGATTTTGATGCCACCAAGAAAATACACAAGGGATTCACCAGCTACAAAGAAGTTCATGTTCAGCTTCAACCTCTGACAGAAGTTAGATTTAGTGGGAATTAACAGCCTGGATATCAGAGATTTGCAAGGTTTGCTGTGTTAACAAAGGCAGCAATCAATGCTAGCCCAGTGATTCCCAAATAGGCTGTGTGTGAGAGGATCGTGCGGTTGCTGGCAGGATCAGTCAGCTTTGCTGTGCTCCTCTGGGAACAGAGACTGTCCCGGTGTTTGAAAGGAGCCGGGGGGCACACTGTCAGCACCAGAGCATGAGGAAAACAGGGTGTCACCTTGTGTCGGTATAACAGCAGATAAATCTTTCCATCAGCCAGTTGTGTTAAGAAAATCAATTTATCTGAGGGTTTGCATTTTGTTTAGCTAGAATGCCTGAGAGATGGGACCAGATGCTGTGCGCAGCTTTGCATAAATTCACTCAGTTGCTAACTTTGATCTGATACAGGAGATTAGATAAATTCACTTTTCCATGACAGTTTAATGGAACTTAGTTGCAGTTAGGATCCTCTGTTTGTTTGCAGTTATATGGAAAGCGCTAGCACTGAAGGCTGTGGAAGAGAGAGTGTACTCAGAACAAACATCACTGATTTATACTTGGTCCTCTATACAATCTTCACTGGCATCCTTGATGGAAAACTGTTAAAACACTACTGAAATCCTTTTCTGATGAATTATGTAGTCCACTTCAACAGTAATAGGAGTTACATTTTTCTTTTTTCTGATTCATTTGCTAGTATCTAGTGCCAAATGTACCATTAATGGACTATTAGAAAGGAATAACATCATCTCAGCCTGCTGGAACAAAGATAACTTTGTGTCTCATTCTCTGAGATTTCAGGTGGAAATCATGTGATATGCAAATCAGGATTCCTGATTTAATACAAGAGCATGTATTTTTAGCTTCCCATCCCTTTAGTGGTTACATGTGGAGAATGGCATTAAATTTTTATTTACCTTTTAAAATTTAAATTTCTATCATCTCACACCTTGCTACATTCATGGTTGCAATGCCTGTGAGAATTCGGAACTACAAGGTCTTGTTCAAAGAGTGCTACGACATCTATGGAAGAGAGAGCGCGACAATGTATTTTGGAAGGATACGCACAAACGTGCTTGTACACAGACAATGTCATTTAAAATGCTTCTTTGTATATTTGGGGGGCATTGTCTGCTTCTTTTCATTATGACTTTGATGTATTTTGTATGTGCATGAAGTGGTAAAATTATAAATATAATTAAGAACCATATTTGGCTGAAATAATCCGTATTATTTCTCATAATTCATTTTCACCAGACAATATGATTATGCACAGATCACTAGTCACACATTGTTATTTACAGATGCCCTTCACCGTGCACTTTATGAGCAATCTCAGGTCAAGACAGAGGGATGTTAGCATACGGCTGCCAAATGGGAAACTGTGGTACAGAGCAACAAGTAGATTTAGTCTGTTAATGTCAGGTAGATTTGGGAAAGCTATGATTAGAGCAGCATCTGCTGCATGAATGTATTCTGAGAGTGGAACATGCTCACTTAAACCTAGAAGATTCTAACTGATGGAAATTCACTGAGAAACAACAATTTGGATAAAGCTTTGAACTCTGCTTTGCTGCCTGACAAGTGCTTGGACTAAACACTTACCTTGCTTTGCTCTTGCTCTTTTGTTGTCAGTGAGATTACTGTCACCTTGTACAAACTACTGTGCTCTCAGATTCTGTTGGGACCTCAAGCCAGGAGAGTGCTAGCCTGCTGTGAAATTTCTGGCTTGTATATCTCAAAGTAGGATTTTAGGATCTACACAACTTTTCAGTAGCATAAACCAGATCTCTTTACGTAGGCAAGAGAGAAAAATAATTGCCCTACATTCAGGTACCTGAAGAGCAGAGTTAGTGATATTTGAAGAAGTTCTTGAATTAACATAAGTAGCATAGTTATAGAGTTTCTCTTGTTCATTTATTTTCTTTTAAGTTGGTGGGAAAAAATCAGTTTTCTTTTCCCCTAAAAAAAAAAGCAGTCAGTCAGTTTCCCTTTCTGAAAGTCCTTTAATCTCCTCAGTCTACCTTGGAGCAGTAAGGCTGGAGTTATTTATGTAACTTCATGTCTCTGGGTCGAGAAGGCACAAACGCTTTTGAAAGCTGCACTGTCCAGATAAGACGCACTGAAAGTGAGCTTTTCTACGTCTGTAACCTAGCAGGATGTCTGCAGGTCCTATCAGCCCTGGAGTCCTGTTCAGTTCACCAAATTACTGCTTTTAAAGGAGAATTCATGTCCAGTTAGCATGAGTATTTATCGTAAATGAAGCCACGATTGACAAGTCTTGCCTTTGGATGATATTTACTTTCTCCGCTAGTAATAAGTGATTTTTTATAATTTTAATTTTAATTTTTTTTGAGGAAATAAGTTATCTGACTAGCACTATAGACAGAAAAGTGGCAGAGCTGGCAATGTCAAGTAGAGCTACTGGTTGCTATGAGTTAATCAAAATCTTACAGTGATGCACACATTTCTGAACAAATTTACCAAATATTAACCTAATCCATCACCATAATCCCATTTCACAAAATAACTTTGCCCCTTTGGGATATGACTCTTATGTAACGTTGAACCAAGAAATACATTGCTAAGCCTTTGCGCACATCTACTCATGATTTGCTGAAGTGAGAGGTGCAGGACTGAGCATAGTTGAATGTAGGTGGAGCAAAGGGGCCTTAGTTGCCCAGTTCCTAGATTTCCCGAGATTCTCATCCATATCTAGAAAAAGCAGATTTAATTGCAGGAGGAGAAGCCTGGATCCATGAATGGTTTGGTGAGTCACAGATGCTGTTTCAGAACATCTGCGGGCTAAAGAGCCATTGTGAATAACTTGTTTCAGTAGACTTCCCCAATTGCAACATTCGGCAATTTCCATTGAAACAAAACATCTCTTTATTGGCGATGTTAGTTAATTTAACTGCAGAATTTCATGCCTTTGAGAGTGTTTTTACACATCTTTGAAAAGCCAAGTTTGAAGAAGTACAGTCTAGGATTACATTTAATGTGGGTGCATTTGTATACAAATTATGAATTCTCAGAATATCTCTAGTCAGTTTGAAATTCAGCGTATCCAACAAAAATCACACATGTAGCCCATAATGATTTTTTTCTCACTCTAAAGAATCACACTCATCCTGTGCCCTCAACATGGATTTCAAGTGTGTCTGTGAAGGCACATAATAATGCCTATCATCATCACTGTCATCATCATCATCATCATAAGCTGCAACAGCTGTAACTCACTATCTTCTCCTCTTCCCAATACTAAGAGATGAAGTTTGCACACCAATGGGCATAATTAATGCACTATGAGCATTTTCTGCATTTTAATTTGCTAGATGTATTAAAAGGTGCTATTAATAATCAGAATTTGAAGAATGCACTGTGGACTTTGTCAAAATCAAGGTAATGGAAATATTCTACCTGTAGCTTTAATTCAGGCATACAGATCATTAGTATTTAATTTACTGCATTTTCTTCAGCTAAAATGTGTTAGTTACTACATTATTATTTTGCAGTCAGTAAAAATATTTGATAGTGCTTTTTATGTTCAGAATTTGCTTAGTTTCACAACAGCCACCAGAGGGATGAAAATACCTTTTAGCATCCTTCACTCTGTGGTTTACCGGAGCAGAAATGGCCCGTGGCCAGCCAAAGCTCCCCCACGACACAATGCAGTGTTGTGCCACAGCAGTGTGGTACCAGGTGAGTGGGCAAGTTAAATCAACACGGTGTGATGCCACACAGAGACCCCAGCTTGTGCTCCAAAAGCAGTGTGTAAGGGCATGTTTGTACTAATCAATCTTTTTTTCAGACAGCTTCAGTTTATGGTAGTACAGGCTAACACATCCTGCTCAGTCATTCCTGCTAGAGGGTGGAAAATTTTGGAAGAGGGTTAAAGAGAAAAATCAGAGGTTAGTAAGTCTATTAAGGAATATAAAGCCTCTTTATGGTGATGTCCATTCATGGTCTTGTCAAACTGAGTCCAGGATACAGTCCATATTAATATTTAAACTACAAAAGCCTGTGGATGTTCAGGGTTCTTTGGGTTTTGGTGGGTTTTTTGGGTTTGGGGTTTTTTTTTTGGGGGGAGGGGGAAGGAACGTGTTGCGGTTTGTTTGTTTGAGTGGGTTTTTTTCTTCTTTTATTTTCCTTGTAGTTGTTGAAGAAAAATAGACATTTTTTAGATTGCAATCTATCAGGTCCTTTTCAGATGTGTTCATTAGGATGAGATGATTCATCAGCATAATTCCACCATGATGCTGTAAGGTAATCAGAAAGACCGTTTCAAGCTAATTTTTGTCTCAAAGTAAATACTCCAAAACATCAGAACTATCAATACAGCTGAAAATATGGTAACTACTTCTAAACAATTTTGTTTTACAGAGGTAGAAAATGAAGTCTGTAGGGAGGATGAAGTTGACAATGTTCAACAAGAAAATACATATTGGGAAATGGTTTTGGATGGAGAGATTTGGGGTTTGTTTTTAAACAGCAGAAACCATTAAGTGATGTACTCTCATTTGTTTGGAGGTCATATTTCATCAGAGACTAGTCTTCATAAGAAATCATTATTCTTTAGGTTTGCTTGGAAACTAGAGGAATTATGTGTTCACTCACTTTTATAGCACATTACTGTGAAAAAAAGATATTCACAAACCTGAAGTATAACTTGCAAAGAATACTTGCCTTTCTATCTTCCTGCCTTTTAATCATCTTGAAAAAGATCAAAGATGGAGTTTTTTTTAACATCTAAAAAATATAACTCTTTTTTTTTATGTGCACTGACCTTTTAAGAATGTGAACATGGTAAAAATTCATTTAACCTCCAGAATATAAAATAAAGTCTTGAAATTATAAATGTTCCAGCCTAGAACATTACCATTTCTGTTCTGTACTCTGACTTTCTGACTGTTTTCCACACTTGCGTGGCATTGTTTTGTGAATTTCCTTACATGTTACCCTGGGCACAGAGAACTGTGAGGTGGTAGATGAATATTCAGCTGTGAGTTCTTTATATTGGTGTCGGCTTAGTGTCTGTAATGATTTGAGAACTGGTTACCCACAGAAGCTTTTAGAAAGGACCTTGAATTGTGATTTGTTATCATAGTTATATATATATGTATATATAGTTATATATATAGTTATATATAGTTATTATGAATCATGGGGAATTTTTTCATTGCATAGATAATATGCTCCAGAAAGCCAGAAATATTTTTTAACTTAAAAAATAAATAAATAAATGTTTTCCATCCCATCAATCCTTTTCAAAGCACTTAAACTGCACAAATTAGGAAACCATAGAATAGAGGAAACAGTTGCAAGGGTGGCCTTTCTGGGGCTTCCTCAGTGCTTCCTGACTGGTTAATATGGTGGTGAACTTAGAGTCAGTACAAGCTAAAGACTTTCCCATCCTCTTCTGTAGCTGTCAGTGGGGCTGAAGCTGCCAAGAGGATTGCCACTGCTGCAGTTGTGCCAGGGAGCATGCCCCAGCAGAGATGACTTTCACCACTGGCTGATTTCAGTGTATTCAAATGCTGCGCTGCCCTGATCCAGGGGATTAGGCAACACACGGATTGTGAAGTCTTCTGGTGGACATTGAAAAGCTATATGTGGCAAGATCAAAGGGACGCATTGGTGGGAGAGAGCTGGATGTAGGATGACTGGTGGGGAAGGGGATGGAGAAGGTGAGGAACCATTTCTCATTCACAATGACTACTTGCAATTCACTGCATTTGATATTTTACAATGCAGGAGAAGGAGGTATGAAAAAAGTATTTGTAACTTCTGTATTCTGAATTTACCCTCTTCGAAAGCTGGTTTCACAGAATTAAAAGTAAGCAAATGGCACCATTTAGTCAGCAGATGCCATATGCTGCACAGAGCTTTCAGTTGCAAAGCAGTCTGCACAGAGGGCCATCATCACTGTAACTACACAAAGCCCTCAAAAAAACCCCAAAACCCCAAAAAACCCTGCTAGCCTTGTTGGAGCTGAATATGCATGCAGGCTACACTTTCAAAAGCTGCAGAGGAATCATGCCCAGCCCCTATCCTATTTGGGCTGTAGAGGAAGTGGGTTTTCTTTCCTCTCACTAGACATAAGGCTATAAAAGACTTTCAAAGGTGGAAGAGCTGAAAAACAGACTGTGACCTCTTTCTGGTCCCATATTCAGTCCATCCCCTACATAGGAATTGGGGGTTTTTAAGCCACATTAAAAAGTGTATCAAATGAAGTAATTAGTCTATTTTTGTAACCACAAACGAAAGCCATGTTGTGGGAAATCTCTTCTTACCTGAAACAGAACCTTCCTCTCATCAGCACGGCAGAGAGTGTTCTCCCCACACAAGGTCTAGACAGGCAAATAGACCAAGGTGTGATTAATCAAGGACATAGTCAAGGTAGTGACATATGCAGCACAGATAGTGTGCCTTTCTTTAATGCATACAAGACTTATACCTTAAATACATAAAATTAACCTGCTGAATTTGCAATCAATAGATATTATGTAACAGACTTAAAGAAATTACTTCTAATTTTGCTTTCTTTGGGGATAAACTATTTTGTTTCTTTCAGCAAGAGTTGGTTATCTCCTAACATGACAAGTTTGAGGGCACACAATAAGAGGCATTTGTTCTGATCATAGACCTAAGAAGAGGTTTTTCTCTCATACATTCACTGCTCTTGCTGGTTTTTCTGGTGTACCACACAAGTGCTGCAGGAACAGAAACAAACCTCTTATTGTCATGTGCTTTGTGTGACAGATACGAGACTTTACTGTAAGATGCACAATGTAGAGATTATCAAATACATGGCAAAAGAAGAAACATTTCCAAGAAGAAACATTTCCAGGAACATATTTCAGGCAACTGACCTAGGTCCTCGTGGCAAAGCCTTCAAGCTATTCACAATAGTGTGCAAAGTAGTAACTAATTTCCAGCCTCCTCTTTAATGACAGGAGCAGGTAGCTACAACACCGATGTCCATGCTAAGCAATCTCTCTATATTTTGATTTATGCTACTCCAAGGATCAGATTTTTGTTCAGAAGAAAACTGATTTTAGATCAGAGGCAGGATCTGATAGAGACTGAACATCCTCATCACTACAAGGAGCACTTTGCTTTTCATTCTACCAGGAATTCTTTGGGACTTTCTACCACAAGCAGATAACACAAGCTCATCTAGGCTTCTTCTCCCACGAAAGGCTGGACCAGATGATCTTTCCAGGTCCCCTCCAATCTAGGCTAGTCTGTGATTTGGTGAGTCCGTGAACATCACAGTTGAATTAATTGCACCACATTTAGTATGTGCTGAAAACAAAGTAAAGCTACTTATGTCTTTCTCTGGCTTCAGATTTGTGTGCCCATCAATTGTAAAATCTCTCTATTACTTTTTCCTGAAAGAGAGATGTCATACCTTAAGAGAAGGCATGTTATCCTTAAGAGAAAGTACTAGGTGAAAATATGTTCTTTGGTGCCTCTTAATATCCAGGTTAAAAACTGAAGAAGGCTTCTCTGCTGTATGTTTTTCTCATGTTTAATAACTTGTTTCTCCAGTTTCTTACCTCACTACAGATCTGGGTACTGGGGAAAAGTGCACACAGATTTACTTGTTGACTGAATGAAGCTCCAACCTTCAAAAAGATGGAGCTAGAAGGAAATACTTCACGCAGGTTGGTAACAGCAATGACAGCTGCTGAGAGATCCACATGATCCACCTAGGCCTTATCACTTTCCCAGCCCTCTGTGGGATTTAATTGGAGAGCTACTCCTGACTTGTTAGCTCCACTACTAATTCTTTTGAGTTCAGAAGATGTCCCGAGTAGAACAAACTCACCTCCTGGTAGGCCTGAGTCACAATGATGAAAAGCTGATACTGCTGGTAGCCCTGGCATATGTACGTAGTACAAGACTTGAAAGCTAGCCCTGTAGCTACTCCAATTATCAGAGCTTCTCAGGCATCAAACACTTGATGGCTCTGCCCAAGAATAACATGAATAAGGCAGAATTTCATCATTAAAGAAGAACATTACTCTGAGTTCAGAATGCCTGCTGTTTAACATGTAATGCAATTAAGTGAAGTTCACCAAATGGATGAAATGGAAATATGATGTTCAGATTAGCTGATGCCCATGTGGTATGCTGAAGGCTCATCAGTTTTCATGTGAGGGATCAGAAACAAAATTCTTCCCGTGCAACTCTGATCCAGGCTTAGCCCTGTCCTTATCATCTTCATTTTCTTACCACCACCCCACACACACCCCCCCACACACCCACACCTCTGCCTCAGGATTATTTCTGCTTTCCATCATTATATTATCTGAAATTAAAATTAAAAGCCTTCTGGACTTCATGAAGTCCATATTTCCTTGGGTAATGTGGTGGCCTTCTACGATGGAGTGACTGCGTTAGTGGATAAGGGAAGAGCAACAGATGTCATCTATCTTGACTTCTGCAAGGCCTTTGACAAGATCCCACACAACATCCTTATTACTAAATAGGAGAGATATGAGTTTGATGGATAGACTATTTGATGGACAAGGAACTAGCTGGATGGCCACATCCAAAGTGTTGCAGTCAATGGCTCAGTGTCCAGATGGAGATCAGTAACAAGTGGTCTCCCTCAGGGGACTGCGACTGGTACTTTTCAATATCTTTATTAATGACAGACAGTGCGACTGAGTGCACCATCAGCATATGACACCAGACTGAGTGGTGCAGATGATTCACTGGAGGGAAAGGATGCCATCCAGAAGGACCTTCACAGGCTGCAGGAGTGGGCCCATGTGAACCTCATGAACCTTCAACAAGGCCAAGTGCAAGGTCCTGCACCTCAGTGAGAGCAATCACCTGTATCAGTACAGACTGGGAGATGAATGGATTGAGAGCAGCCCTGCAGAGAAGGACTTGAGGGTGTTAGTTGATGAAAAGTTCAACATGCGATGTCAATGTGCTCTTGCAGCTCAGAAAGCCAACTGTATCCTGGACTGCATCATAAGAAACATGACCAGCAGGTTGAGGGAGGTGTTTCTCCCCCTCTACTCTGCTGTTATGAGACCCCACCTGGAGTACTGCATCCAGCTCTGGAGTCCTCAGTACAAGAAAGACATGGACCTGTTGGAGTGAGTCAAGACGAGGGCCATAATAATGACCAGAGTGCTGGAGCACCTCACCTATGAGGAAAGACTGAGAGAGTTGGGGTTGTTCAGCCTGGAGAAGAGAAGGCTCTGGGACACCTTATTGTGGCCTTTCAATCTATAAAGAGGGCTTATAAGAAGGATGGAGAAAGACTTTTTACCCGGGTCTGTAGTGGCATGACAAGGGATAATGATTTTAAACTGAAAGAGCATAGATTTTGATTGGATATAAGGAAGAAATATTTTTTTTTTATTTTGTGAGACAGTGGAACACGTTCCCCAGAGATGATGTGGCTCCTCATCACTGGAAATATTCAAGGCCAGGTTGGATGGGGCTTTGAGCAACCTGATCTAGTTGAAGATGTCCCTGCTTATTGCAGGGGGGTTGGACTAGGTGATCTTTAAAGGTCCCTTCCAACCCAAATCATTTTATGATTCTATGATTCATAGTCCTACTGTATGTGTAAGCCAAATACATCGGTTGTGCTCGTAACAAAGATGATATGAATCTGCTTCAGACAGCAAGAGTTGAAGCTTTTAGAGTTAGAGGTTGCCTAGCCAGTTCTAACGAAGGTACAGTCAAAAGTTGTAATTAGATATATGAACTCCCTGGGAACTGCTGAATTAACTCTTAAGTACTACACATGGCACAATAACCTTGCCTGTAAACATCTTCTGCTATTTCTATTAGTACCATTTTCATACTCCTGTCATTTCTGTTTATATCATTAGTTTTAAATGTTTTAAAGCTATCTGCAAAACTAGTCTATAATTTAGGTTTTCAGAGTGAAAGTCTGCATTCTGTTCACAGAAAATGAGGATTTTACACTTGGAGTTTTCTGCTTAGAATCTTCTATCTCTGCTACGACTGTATTCTCAAATCTCTTATCATCTCTGTGAGGCTTTTCTTGCATTAGCAGTCTCTTGAGTTTCCCTTATTTCTCCAGTGAATATTTTTTTGAATTATTGTATTTAAAAATGTAATTTAGATGCAAACACCATGCTAGACACCTCACAGAAATCAGCCACAGACTTTCTTCTTAGCAGAGAGTCTCTTCTTCAGATCAGGGATTTAGCTTGAGGAACTTGAAACTGAGCTTTTAGCACACATAGCATGGTTAGTATTCTTAAAAGAGAAATATCAGCAGTTGATTAGATTTACACAGCAATGTGTCTGGACATGTGCAAATATGAACTGTGAAGCACTTTTGGAAAAACTCATTGTGGATTCTGAAAGCTAGCTCATATGCCTAAGTCGTCATCTTTATTAAATGATACTGCATGCTAATAGGCTGCATGCATACATCATTTGGTATTTAACTAGATTTCTGGGTTAAAAAAAAAACAAACCTACAAACATTTAGATATCTATAGAACTATATAGAAAAGAAATGTGGACGAACACATTCAGAGAGAATTTATTTACTGTATAGTTTCTCCAGAGTCTCATTTCTGAGCCACAGCTTAATTCCTTTGGATATACCTGAGATAACCAGTGAAGGTGCAATTCTGTTGCTCAGCAAATAAGTACCACATGTCCTACTTCCTGAAAAGAACTAAGAATATCACTTTTTCTACCTGACATCACAGACCAGGACAGCTGTAACGCCTAACACCTTTGCACCAGGCAAATGAGTGGCATAATTTATCAAGTGTGCCATTTTAATTTGGAATTGAATTTAGTCCCCATTTCACTCCATAATCAAGCTCCTAGCTTGAGTAATTTTTGCCTTTCAACTACACTAGACCTGGTCCCTCATTACTTCCCCTATGTACTCCTCTCAGCTGTATCTGAACAAGGGTTTGTGGGGTTAGTGGGGGGACCAGAGCAAGGAATTCAATAACAGATACAACTGGGCAGGAGGCACAGGAGGGGCAAAGGACAGTAGGAACAGAAAAAAAAAAACCAGGAATGACATTTGATGTGTAAGCTGAATTTGCTGTTGCAAAAAGTATCCATGACCATTTTACACATTCAATTGCATAAGAAACAATTTATTTTAAAAAAAATTCCTGAATTTCTTTAAGAGCTATTTGTTTTCCAGAATTATTCCCCAATGTTTCCATGTGTTGCCCTCTGTTTATGAATTGGGTACATGTCTGAGGCTATGCAGTCACCTAAACATGTGCAATGTACATACAAAATACACAGCGAATAGTGGTGTGGAATATATATGTGGTTTGCATAAATGTGAACACTTCATAAAAACTAAAGTAGTGGGGTACCCATTCATTCTGGTCCTGCTTCTGACAACCAGAACCTATGTCATGTTCCCTCCAGTACAAACTAAGCCTAAGAAATTATAACTTCTCTAAATAAGTAGAAGTATCTAACACTTGGTTGAGCTGGCCTGGCTGCTGTCATTGATGCATTAACTGGGCACCCTAAATAGCTTCATTAAGAGATGCAAAAACTCCAACACCTGGGTAATGGTAAGTCCAGAAACTGAGAATTCAGAAAGCCTTCTGGCATATGGCCCCTTTACACTCTATTTGTACACCTAAATCATAACAAACTTGAATAAGAATCAGATTGCACAGCTTTCAAATAACTTTTTGTCTTACAAATACTTAAAGACCTAAAGATGTTGCATGAAAAACTCGTATTTGTATCTGTCAGGAATAGCTGAAATTTATGGGCAATTAAACACAAAGGGAAGTGTTTCCAGCTTGGACTGGAAGTAGAGGAAGACACAGGACTGAAGTGTTCAGAACTAGAACTTTATACAGATATATTTAAAATGCAATATACCACAAATCTAGGCTCAGTAAACAGGGTACAGGTCTACCCTTACCCCACCAGCTGAAAATCTGCAAAATGGGAAACTTGGTTTGCCAGTGTCCACCTCCTCTTACCAAAGTTCAAGGTCCTCTAGTCTGATTCTTATACAGCGTGCTCCAAAATCTTTTACCTCTGACAAGTGGCCTGCAGCCGTCTGACTTCTCCTGTGAAATAATTTATTGTCTTACAGTTATTTACAATCTGTTGCTAGGGCATGAAAAATGGTACTTGCAGCTAACAAACTCCAGGAACAGCTGGAATCCACAGGTGATTTCACATTAAGTGCTGTTTACTCTCTATTCGCACAACCAACCAAAACGTGTACATGCAGATATGTTTAGCAGTGCTTAAAATGTGAGCACGAATTGTGGGAAGGTACACAATGCCCCAGCTGGCATTCATATTTACAGGGAGAAATGGGAAAAAAGGTGCCAAAGAACAACCTGTAGCTATGTTCCTCCTGCCTCTGTTGAATCTGTGTTTGAGAGGCTCAAGATTTAGAAAAGACAGGATGGAAGGCTGGTATATAAGTTACAAAACATATACACAGTTGAATTCCAGAGCCTGTTGAATGCAAAGCAGCCATAAGAGTGCTGTAGAGGAGCCAGTGGTCGGCAGCTCATGAGGATACCAACAAGGCACGTAGAAGTGGGAGAGAGAGTCCTGATGGCAGACGTAGACTTTTGGCTGGAGGCTTTGGATCTGAACTTCTTGGACAGTGTTCTCCAAAATATCTCCAGTTCTAAGCACGGGGATATACAGGCAGGCAGAGAGACAAATCCACTCACATAAAGAGAAACGCTTTAGGTTAAAAGAAAGTGAAAGTTTTTCAAGAAATATGGAATCTGAAGAAAAATATGTTGTCGGGCACAATATTTTTGAAGAAGTTTTAGAACTGAACATCAATAAAGAAGGGGGGGGGAGTAAAAAGAAAGTTTGAGAACATTCATTCTTAAAAGGACTCTTAGAAAAAAGGATATAACAGTAAACAAAATTTAGGCAAGAGGGGAAGTAAAAGCTAAACATTTAAAATTCAGTTAAATGGGGAAGTAAAAATAATCAGCTAGATTTTGACTATCTGTACTGATACTTTTACATGAATTTACTCTTTATATAATACTTCTACATAATTATAATTTTATAAAATTCTGGAAGATGAAAATGCCCAGTTTTGAATAATACATATTTATGATAAATAATACATATTTATAAGAGGTAAATATAAATTTAATATGTAAGTTGGAAACTTGAATAGAAAGAAAATAATAATTATACTGTCTATTACTATCATCCAATTATTTAGGAATGAGAGAGAGTATATTGCACTTGTGAAAGCGAGGGACATTCATGTTAAAAAATAACCAGAGTCAATTAAGCCATCTCTGTCACACTATATCACATAATCTGAAATTCCTGGTTCAATTAGAAATAATTTAATTACAGAGTTAAGCATGGACCAAATTATAAAAGGAGGACTATGCTCTGAAAATGATGACAAACATTACCAAAATTATGAATAAAACCAAGAATAGTGTAAATGTTCAGTTAAACCTCCATAATCAATGAGAGCATGTGGAACATGGTGTATAAGATTTGATAACTATTTATTAGAGTAGATAGTGCATTCACAAGGGACCAACTGACTTTTACATCAATAGCGTTCTGGTTCAGGACAGAAGATTGAAGTGGTAATAACGTATTCATCAATTTCATATTTGTGTAATGGAAGTCATACAGGATGAAGGAAGTTAGAACAAAATAAAAAGAGTTGCTGACAGTACAACACACTTCCAATCTAAGATTAATTAAAATTGTCTTATTAGATGCTTAAATTTAAAAATACACCACTAATTAGAAGGAAAGGAATAAAACTTATAAGGAACACACAGACACAAAAAGAACTACCATGGCCTAATGGCAAAAAAAAAAAAAAAAAAAAAAAAAAAAAAGAAGTATTAGAAACAAAAAGTCATCCTTTCAAAAAAGGAGACTTTTTAAAACAAAAGCACAGAAGACGATAAAATGTCAAGTTAAATATAAAACTGCAATGAGATAAGCTAGAATAGGGAAAAAAAGAAAAAAAATATCTTAAGGAGAAACTTGCTAGAGGCATGAAAACTAATAATGAAAATTTTCAAATGCAACAGAAGAAGAAAACCTGCTAGAGAATTCACACGGCTGATAGATGATAACCATAAAAGAAGCATTCAAGGGGGATAAGGAAAACAGCTAAATCAGATTTATTTTATGTGCTGTTCACTAAACAGGGGTTAGAGAGTTTCCTAAACAAGGTTCATACACATTCCTCATAGGATGAGCTGAAGAATTTTCCCTAATAGAAGTGTCAGTAGAAGAGATTTTGGAAGAAACGGGTACATGGAAGAGTAACAAATTTCCAGGTTTGGATGGCATTTAGCCAAAAATCCTGAAGGGACAGAAATATGAAACTGATGAACTGCCACATGTGGTGTGCAATTTACTCCTTGAATCAGCATCTGTATCTTAGGAAAGCAAAGCAGTAATCCAGTGCTTATGAAAGCAACCTTATTTTTAAGAAGGGCTGTAGAATTCTATATAGTCTATTTGGAAAGAATTTTTATATAGTGAAGAGTATATGAGATGTACCAAAAATTATTATCTGTCATTTGAAAAAAAAAAGAAAGATTCTGGTTTAATCTCTACAGCTCACAATTTGAGTTTTCAAAACTGTCACTGGTTAAATTCAGCAGTGTTGTAAATGGAATGCCAGACCGAAAATTGCCTTGGGAAGTAGCAACAGCCACGCAAGCTCAAAGCACCAATGAAATATACTAGCTCCACAAGAATGGTAAATAAAGGAGGTACAAAAAATCTGCTTCTTTCCCATCTTCTATAAGTTGAAAAATTTATAATGCTCTGAAACACAAAACTTTATCCCTTCTTAAATTGCAAAGCTACCAGAAGTCAAAACTTCATGTAGGGGGCAAAGAAGAATCTTCTGCCTTCAATACAGTAGTCCAAGCAAATGGATGTTGGGAAGATGAAGCGAGCAAAATGAAGTTGGTATTCTTACTTTTTTTTACCTAAATTGGGAGATTTTAAACCAATTAATAACCTTAACTTGAAATAATATGCTATTGAGTTATTAGCACTGTAGCAGCCTGTGAAAGAGGAAGGGGAGGGAGTTACATTCATGCTATAATCATCACCTTAACAATTTTCAAAAGTGAGGTGAACAACAACTGCCATAAAACGATGCTGTAAGATTTTCCCTCATTCTACTCAGCCTAAGGAATATCACATATTTCCTTTCTCAAAGGCAACAAAATATATAACATGGATTACATATACATAACAGTTTGAAGAAGATTATTCAAGGAAAACATTATATATACACAGACAATATATCTGAAGAAAGCCAGTAATTTTTATGGATAACTCCAGAATATGTATTGTTCTTATCAGCTATTAAACAAAAAGCAAATCAATGAACAGAACTGTCAGTAGTTTAAATTAATCTGAATGTGAAAAACATGCATCAGGTTTTATCTTCTGTGCTGAGGATAGTTCTTTTGTATGAAAGCCATGATTATGATAAATGGCAATTTTATTTTATTTTTTTTAATTAAAAAACTACAACACCCTCTGCATTGATAGTTTTAAATGACATTCAAAATATTGGGTTAGTCTATTGTCTATATTCCATTCCAAAATTTTAAAAAATGTTTTGGAAGCTACTGCTGCAAAGAAGGAATGTCCCGACAGTCTTTCGTTTTTTAAAATCTTCTATCAAACACAGAAAGGCAGCAAGAACCTAAAATTCTTTCAGCTTGTACCTAACTAGTGAAAATCAGTCTCAGGGTGTTGCTACGTTTGCTCAGAATTAAGGCAGAGGGTAGGATATCTGTTCCAAACTCTGGCTGGATGCTACGTGTATGCAGTGATCCATAGCGTGCAACTGCTGAGGCACAGCTACTTGGAGTCATTATTAATGAGTGGAAAGGCCAAGATCTGTGTGCAAGGATATGGTTAGATATGAAGACCATAGTTCCCCTAAATGAATGAAAAACTCTCCCACTCCATGTGGAAGTCTCTGCCTTGTGGATGAGAAACAGTGGCATGCATGTTCTGCAGACCATCTGGCCTCCCTGTGATAAACTCTCAAAAAGCCTGTGGATCACGGAGAGATGCTGCCTTTACTGTGATACTTCTTCCTCCTTTGCCTCTTTAAATTTACATTTTTATAGGGATGAGTACCTGAACTTCAGGCCTGGAAGTGGTCCAAATTCAAGTATGCAAATGCAGGTACTCTTGTGGGAAGACAAAAAGCTAAACCCATCCATTTCAGAGAGAAAAAATAAATAAATAAAAATATGGTCTGCCTGAGGCATAGAGGTATGCATTTTTGGTGTATAATGCTGTGTTCAGGCTCATGTCCTAGCAGAACTTTGGGTCAAAGAATTAACATCAATTCCTTTTCAAACCCACCAGTCACGCTGCAACAAAGCATAAATATTCATTGCCATCTCTCTCAGCAATTTAAAAGGAATCCATCTTAACCTGAGTTCCTGAAAACACCAAACTCCTTGTCAGATAGACAGACTCTATTCCCTCCATCCAAACTGCAGGGAGGCATACTTAATCCTTGAATTGGAGATCACTTGCACCACTGACCATAGTAATAAACTCATTCCTCAGTTCACTTACTTCTGTGCTTGGCTGAGCTTACCTGGGCTGGAGAATTTTTGCCATACAGGTCTTTGAACCTTCTCCATCCAGGTCAAGGTAAAAAAAAAAAAAAAAAAAAAGTAATGAGAAAAGACACATGAAGAAGCTGTGCTGACATTCCTTATTATACTAATGGGCAGTTTGGTCCCTTTTGCTACGAGTTAGTCAATTCCCCAGGTGAGTGGTGGAGAAGGAGAGCAGTCTGCCATCCCAGATTGGTAGTAAAATAGGGGAAGTTATTCTCTGCTTTACAGATGCCTTATCTGACCGTTGAACAAGGCCTGCTTGCAGAGTCATCAGCTCCCCAGTGTTGGGGGCATTTTCTTATAATCAGAAAAAAGGAATATGATGACTTCTTGACCCATGTAATAATACATCTGTCTTTGGGGTCAGCTCTTAGGCTGCTCTCTTCTCCTTTTCTGACTTGGTGCTTAAGGTGCATCTCTGTTCAATTGGTCTCTGGCTTCCTTTGCTCGGGTACCTAACCCTCTGCACGCGTGATTTACTGAGCCTGGCCATCTCACCGAGAGCTGTGACAGGGCCCCTGTAGGATTTAGATCTCTTTGGCAAGACTAGGACTTAGCTACCACAGTGTAACGCATGACCTGCAGTTTGGATACTCTGAGCATCCATGGTTCCCACCTAGGACCTATACCAAGTTTTATTTGAAAGGCATTCCATAGGCTTGGTGTATGCCCCTAACATACAGAGACAGGATGTTGCCATGGCACATATGCAGACCTGTGAACTTAAATGTGTATAGTTTGATACAGTCTGGTAGAGTCTGTTCCTCACATACCTATATGTAAACTAGCTGAACTGAAAAAAAAAAATTAAAAAAAATCTGTACTTTCACTCTTTT
Organism: Balearica regulorum gibbericeps; assembly: GCF_011004875.1. NCBI lineage: Eukaryota > Metazoa > Chordata > Aves > Gruiformes > Gruidae > Balearica > Balearica regulorum. The sequence goes on from NC_046184.1 coordinate 10,412,713, forward strand.
GTGCCTTGAGAAATATGGTGAAATGAATCACTTTTAGCATTTATTATACACTTAGAGGCCAGACCATCAAAGAAATGAAAAAATCTCTGGAATTCAAATTGTTCAAATTGTAGACAATTTAAGTCATGAGGAATAACCAGTACAAGCATAAAGCAAAATATTGAATAACATATTGTTCATTTGGTGCCCTGAATAAGGCAGAAATCCTATTGGAAGAGCTATGATTTCCTTTTGCTACAGATTGTAAAGAATGTATATACATTAAAGGATCAAATTAAAGCTACAAAGATAATTAATTTTGACATTTTTTTAACTTTGGAATGATTTATTTGTCAGGCTTCACTAATACGTTTTTTAATAATATTTTTATTTACTTATGTACAATACGTGATGTAATGCAACTGCCTATCTCTGCTAGAGGTGCCTTTCAGAATAGATTTAAACCATTGATTTTTTAGATTGATGTGACTGAGTTTTTTTCACTGTGAGTTGTATTTGATTGCTTGTAATAACAAGAAGAACAAGAACAACAACAACAACTGAATGTTAAAACATAAGCTGTGATAATAATTTAAAGTGTCTGCGGAGAATCTAGATGAACCTAAAACTATACAAAACCATCTGACAGTCAGAGATTTAGTTTCCATAGTTTTCTTCTATAATAAGTGTGGAAAAAAGTCCTGTCTTTGATGTTGGCAAAAAGATTCTCATCCTCAGAATCAAGATCATGATGAGATAAATATCTATAACAAAATCAGTTATATGAGTGCTAACTTTTACATCAAAAAGTAGCACAAATATAGAAAATATATGATTGCTCTTTAATGAGGAAAAGTTCATATCTGCATACATGTACGCTCATGCTATACTGCTCATCATAATCTTCCTTTTGATTTTGGTGACAGAAAAAGTCATGTTTTCTTGTATTAGATTTGGAACAGAGATTCACCTTTGACCTTCTAAGGCAATGTTGATTCTAGAAATGCTTCACAGTATTTAAACTGATAATTTCATTTTATTACTTCACAGCAAGACCTCTGATATGTCATTAATACTGTCAAGATACAGAGGAAAAGTCAAAGTCGCTCTGCCTTTCTGAAAAAAAAATAAAAAAGAGCTTAATGAAAAGCTTAAATATATATTTCTTTTATTTTTTTAACTGTTCCTGGTAATTTCGGGACATTTTCCAGAAGGTGTCACTTTATCTCAAACATTCTCCATGACCTCCGAGCATTAGCTAATAAGTCATCATGGGGCAGGAAAAGACAGATAGAAACTAAAGAGGATTTTTATGAAGTTATTTGCTACCTTGGACAAATAGTATAGCACAGTGGGACCTCATTCCTAATTTCAGGTCTCTGTTATCTCCAAGACAGATGGTTCAGTGTCTAATTTTAAAAGTTTTTTTCTTTTTTTTTTTTTCTTAATTTTTTCTTGCAGATTTGAAGAGAACATGGAAGGGGTGAGGCTGCCAAGGAGCAGCAAGGCATGGGGGTGAGACTGCCAAGGAGCAGCAGAGCATGGGGATGTGCTACCTTTGCTGGGAGGACAGTGGCCTCACCGACCAAGGCCAGTCCCACTGCTCCTGAGCGAGGTGAGTGGGGCAGGCTGGGGATGGCAGCTGGGCTCAGCCCAGGGTCCAGATGATCAGACAAGTCCATAGCAATGAGGCAAGTCCAAGGTCTAACTGGGAAGTCAAGCCTGTGGACCAGAGTCAAGCTCAGCAAGTCCAAGGCACGTTTGCAGTATAGCTCAAGCAAGGGCCAGGCAAGGGCCTGAGCTTAAATGCAGCTCCCAAGTGAAGGGCAAAAGGATCTCTTTCTTAAACAAGTCAGCAAGGCTACACAGCTGCACCATATCAGAGCTACCTCCAACAGCAGCCACCAAACCTCTGGCAGAGGGAAAGGGTGCAGAGATGGTCTCTGCACTCAGGTTCCTGACAGACGTCGCTATATGGGTCATGGGCTTTAATGTGACAGCGTGTCACAATCTGTTATACCTGGCACAGCCACGTGCCACATTAAAAGCCCTGCCAAGTAGGTCTGCACACCATGTGAGCACAGAACAGCCCTGCAGCTGGGCAGGGTGAAAACCTGATTTTTGTCCCCTGGCTGTAGCCGTTTTTCTCACTCCAGCTGCGTTCGGGTGGTGAGTCATCCTCAGTGCTAAAGGTGTAAGATGCACACACAGGAACAGAAGGAACAGACATTACACAGCTGAATTGTCAAAAATTCATTGAGTCTCTGGGACTTTTGTGAAGCAAGAATCACAAGTCTCATATTTAATGCATGAAGTTAAATTAGCTTTGAATTCCTTCTAAGCAAAAGCCTTAAACATATGATGTACTAAAGAATCATGCTCTACAGTGAGGACCTACAAAACATCCCTACATCCATAGAACTCGAATGGAGTTTGGTAGGGCTGTGAGGTAGGTCTATGAGGAAAATCCAGCAACTCTCTATATTGGCAATGAGTCCTTGGAGCACCTAGTTCTGTACCTGATGCAGTTGGCAGTGGGCAGCAGCGTGCTGACTACGCTGACTTCAGAGACTCACTGCAAGCAAACAGATTTAGGCTGCTAAGTCATTTTGCTACTTCTGAGATAGTAAGAGATAAAAAAATGCAACTTTTTTGGGAAAAAAACCCAACCACCCACCCAACCACAAAACATCACATCATTCCTGATGGTTAGTATTTGATACACATGACTATCTTTTCTTGTTTTGTGGCATCTGAAAAGTTTAAGGGGAGTATTTGAAAGAACAGTTTTGTGCTGCTCATATCATGACACAGATGGGCATCAAACCAAAACAGATGCCCAGAATGCCTAGCATGGTCTAGTATTGCTGGATATTTATGGGCATCTCCTGTTGATATCACTGTAGAGGTCCATACATAATTTTAAGTCTAACAAAGAAAAGTACTCTTCTATCTAAGTTTTAAAAAGTCTAAGCAATTTAACAATAGTGTTTCCATTCAAAAGAGGCCTTGGTTCTCACTCCAGTCTTGGTGAAAATCAATGAGTGCGGTTTTCTGTGATAGGAAATCACTTCTCTTATTGGAACATCCATGTTTACTGCATTGTATTTTAAGCAGTAGTACCTACCCATCACAGGGACTCTTGAAAATCTAAAGAATTATGATCTTTCCTGCCTTATCAACAGCCACAAAAAGCCTAAGTTGCTAAAAAGTAACTTGAAAGCTGTGATGCAATATTTTGTCACAGGTGATAACCCTATGGGAAACGCTTGGTTATGTATATTGATTTTCCTGAAAACTTTTATCCTTCCATGGTTGCCACCTTCTGCCCTGAAAGTCTGCTAGATTTTTAAAAAATAACCTCTTTTCATGCACTCATACTGCTTAACACTTCAGCTTGTTAAATATTTTTAAATGGTTTTAATTATAATATGACAGTATTTTTATGTCTGAGCTGTTGGGAAAATGAGATGTGTGTAAGTGTGAATTGCTGTATTTTTGGTTCTAGAAAAGAAGGACATTTGTAATTGATGACATGTTCTAGACTACTTTGTTCCTGCACACAACATACAGTTGTTTGTGAATTCTTCCAATATCGACAAAATACCCAGATGGTGTGGCGTTCTTGTAGTCTGCTGGTGGTTGTACTTCATTGCAGTCCCTGATTTTGCTACAGAGGAGTAAGACAAAGAGGAGAGATTTGGCTTGTGCAGACCTGGTTTATCTGTGCTTCCAGTTTCTTGAGTTGCACCTTGTCAGGTCAAGCATAATTTGAACAGCATCAGAACTGCTTGGATGTATTTTAGGAGCTGGTCTGGTCTGAAGACACACAGGACAGAAATTGCCGTTCCTTTTAAGAGGGTAGAGGAGTTGCCTGGTTTTCAGCTAACTAACCACTGAGGATCTGTTTCAGTCTAGCACTGGGAACACCGTGCTTTGTAGCAGCAGCATGCTCTAGTTTCAAGAGGCATTGCCAGCGCGTTTTAATACTGCAAATAGAAGTGTAGGGGGAGAGCTATAAGCCTTTTCTTCTATCCCCTGCTATTACACTGCATTCATCATCATGTCATTTGAGGTTTTGTTTGCTTTCTTTTGCAGGTTTTGTGAACCACTCAGATTATTTTACTCCTCTGATTTAGTATTGATTTCCTCCATTCTGTTTTCTGCACTAGTCAGCTAATCATTAACTCTGTGCAGAGAAGTATTAACAATTATAAATACAACAAAAATAGCGAGAATTCTATCCCATGACTACTGTGAAAAACAAACAGATTATAGTTTTAATAGTCTTCAGAAAACAAGGCATCAGGGAGTCCTGAGCAAAAAAGTGGTGGTGGTAAAAATATAAGAGTCCTTGCAGAAAGCTTACAAAAAGCACAACAATACCACAAATACATTTTTTGTACTTAAAAAAGGCAAATTTTAAAATGAAAATCATATTTCAGTCTATAGAATGTGGCAGCATGTTTTATTTGGTTACATAGACTATAGATCCAATAAAACACCGGACATTTATGGTTCTGCATTAAGATATGAGTCAGCTTGGCCTAAGCTATAGTCCCCTGGTTTGAAAGACCCCTCAGAAGTGCCAGGTAACTTCTTCTATACCTTTCCACACCTGCCCCCTACTCAGGCTTCATAGCTGGAAACCTTTGCCTGGAATTACAGACCACAGGCCATAGCTACAAAAACAAGTTACTATGAAGATCTAGATTTATCTATTGGGTAACTAAAATGGCAGCAAGCCCCTTTGTAGGGATACCTCTGTGGCTGTTTCAGTGACTGTAAAAGATAAAACAATTACAGTTGTTGATATTAGCTGTGATTTTTCTGGTAACCAAAGAAAGGAAATCTTAATTATGGAAGCTATTGCCCCTTATCAGCTGAAATGCCACGGCTGACCCAGTGCTTGCTCCTGATTCCTTCTAGCTGTGGGGCAAACCAGGTTCATTTCTGCAGCTGTCAGAAAGTCTAAACACATCCTGCTCCATAAATGAGAGAGCTAAAAGTATGCACAAAAGGCCAGAAAGGCAGCACAGCTGTGAGGAGATAAGTTGCTAAGCTGCTGTAAGTCACAGTCACATAACCATAGCCTGAGAGCAAAGGATTGGTATGGCACCTCTTCACAACACTGCCGTCGCTGGCTTTCAAGAGCAGTATGAAGTATAATGCATAACTTCTTGTTGCTCATTCTGCTCATCGGATTGTCACGGGACATTTCAGGTTATTTTTGGCCTCCTTCTACTCACCACATTGTCAAGACAATGGGAAGACAATGTGTTTTTCTGCTCTCATTCCCATTGTTATAATGCAAATGAATTAATATTGTGCCATTCTCTGTTCTCACGATGATCCTTCTTAGAGAAACAGTACAATAGGAAAATATACCAGTCAGTAAAACCTTCTGTGACAACTCAGCATTGTGATAAAATGTGCTGCATTACAAGAAGTAACATGTATGTGCTCTGCTTGGGGAAATGGAAGATGGGAAGAGGACAGAGAACAAATTAATTCTTTCTGGTAACTGAAGTTCATTACCCTCTAGAAGCTTCTCTGCTCCTCTTAGTCATAAGACACGTGACAGTACAGGGCACAATCTGCATTGATCCCCAGGGGATATTTTTCCCCTTTGTAGCAAAACAACCCATTAGGTAAACAGAGCTTTGTTGCCCGTAGCAACAGAAAATTGCATTCTAGCAGGATAACAATGTAGTTTGGTTTTGCTTATTTCTTTCAAAGTTAAAAATAAAGATCAGCAGGACAACAGAACTACAATTACAATTATGCTTTGCTTGATAAAGACTGGACAACTACAAGGAGAAAGAACAAGATTCATCAACAGAATGCTGAAAAACATAGAATAATTTTGTAGCATTTACCTGGTGCTTACTTTATTTACAGCAGCGATAGCCTGGCATTCAGTTATTCCCACCACTGCCAGACGGCTTGCCACAAAGAAGCTGATGCCGGCCGTATTATGTTTTCAGATGTTGCCTGACTTAGCTTACATGAAAGTATATTCCAAAATATATTCTGTAGGCTTTTGCTGGCTATGGCACAGGATGTGTACTTTCCTGTCAGTGCTGTCCAAAGGAAATAAAATTACAAATGAAATGAAACTAATGAAAGGAGGAAAGAGCACTGATGCTGGAAGTGTGCGGGGTCAGCTAGGAAGAGCTGTGACAATTTATTACAGTGCCCTAAACAGGCAATCTGAATCAGAGCTGGTTGCCCAAGCTCTAGGTTACAGAGTATAACTGGAGTGTTAAACCAATGTAATCACTATTTTACTGAAATCTAAAGGAAGGAATAAATGCTGAGCTTTCGTATTAGAAGGAAATCACCAGTGGGGTTCCTCAGGGATCTCTGCTACGGACTGTGTAGTTCAACAAATCTTAAAAAGAACTGGAAACAGTAAGGGATGAAGAAGTTTCCCAGTGTTAGGAAGCTATTCAAGATAATACGAGCAAGGGCAGACTGAAAACAGTAGGAGACTAAGGGCGTGGTACAACAGTAAAAGAAAGAATCCACTGGAAATCAATGTGAAGGGATGAATGGGAGAAAAAACCCTGAATTTTATGTATCAAATGATAGTCTCTGGACATTTTGCTGCTATACAAATACATGTTTTATCCACACCTTAAATATGCTTTCAACGTTTTAAAATGTAGTGTATCTTTTTTGAGAAGGATGGTCCAGAAATGTGTAACCTCAAAGAGAAAGGCAAAAGGTATGGAATGGCTTCCATACTAGGAAGAAGGAATCAGTAAATAAAGCCTCTTCAGCCAGGAAAAGAGCTGAGCGAGGGATGTATAATGAAGAACTGCAGAATTGCAAGTGGCATGGAGAAGGTAGGTAGAGAATGATTAGTCACTGTCTCTACCAACACAAAATCTGGGGGGGAATCAAGTAAAGCTAGTAGGAGCATGCTTCAAAACAAACCGAAGGGCATGATTTATCATGCAGCAGGTGAATGATTACCTGTGACAGCTTACACAGGCTCAAGAGCAAACTGGACAACTTCAGGGCGGATAGATTTGTTGCATTCTGTGAAATACACATCCAGCTCCAGGAAGTTCCTGGAGATGGAAAGAGGTGGAGAATGGGAGAGTATTAGGGGAGATATCACCATTCCTTACTGATTTGTCCTGGTATTGGAGTCTGGAATCTGTATCACCAAACTTACCATGACTGTTTCAATTACTTAAGCTATGGTTAGACTCAAACATGCACTATTTAATAGATTTAAGATGATAATGTGTCTGCAAACTTTTTGCATCAGAAAAGTTTAGTATCTGAAACCTGTCTTCCAAGAAATTGGTTGGAAGCACACCTCTTGCATTTAGGAAGAGGTCAATATAGGATTTGGGTACCTAGTGGATTTAATGAAGTGCAAGAGAATAAAGGGGTGAGGCTCTAAATTTTCTAACTTTGCTTTTACTTCCTTTAGAAAAGGGTTTGGAAATCTTTCCTTTTTGTCCTTATATCTTAACGGCTCCTTTTCTTTCTAACTGTCTTTATTCCTTGGCTGTCAGACATTTTTTTATTTTTTTCAGGGAAAGATATGGATGGCATTGGTTGAAATATGACTACAAAGAAAATACTGCACTGAAAGAGAAATAACACTAGATTTTATCTAAAAGAGTGAATTGGGGATTCTTTGTAATAATCTGGGTTTCTTCAGTTTTTATTATGGCTGAGTTACGAGGCTTTACTTTACAGTGGGGAATAAGCCTTGTATTTAAAAAAAAAAGCTACAGACATGGTTACATGGATGGTAGGTAGTGACACAAATTGAGATGTATTAATGCTGCTATGAGGAGAAAGTCTCCAATAATTCATAAGTCAGGAGGGAATTAGAAGCAGTTTCTCATACTTAGTTTAGCAGTAAGAACAGGCCTGAGAAGCTTTTGGTCTGTGCATAAAAATATATACAAATAAATTATAGCGAATGTTTTTACAGAATAATTCTTGATCTGTTTTGTTTGTGAGAAGCTCAGAGACCCTTAAAAACTACACACAGAGACCTGCTAAGTGTTGCAAGGATGACCCTTTCCCATTTTAAAAATGTAAGCTCATAGAATCAAGTTCTTATTTTAGACTGTAACTTTTTAATATTCTTTTAAAATGCATATTTATTGCCCATATGACTCTGAAACAGTATGAAAATCTGGGACTCAATGATTTTTTTTAGAAAGTGAGAGGCAAATATAGGTAACCAATATTTAAATATTGATGTATTTCAAACAATTCATTATTTTAAGGATAAACTCATGATTTCCAGGTACTTTATATTATTTGAATGCCTGTTTTTATTCTCCTTGATTGTAGATTACAATATAACTTCCAGAATCACGTTTCTAAAATAAATGCTAGTGCTTATTAAAAGCTGTGAATATTCTGCAATAATAGCTTAAAAATTGATACTTCATTGCAGTATTTGCCAACCAGAAACCATGTCAATGTGAATGGTGCAGGAGAAATGGAGAGTGAAATTAACTGGAAACCGATGAGACTGTTTTCAGCTCAGAAATATAAAAATCACACCTAGTGGAAAAGTAAAACCCACCAAACCTGAAATTGCCTCTAAACTGACTTTAGGGTGATTTTGATCATGATTGAATGTGCACTATCAAAACCATCTGAATAGGTTTTATATCACATAAGTATCAAAAAAAAATCTGTTCTGGAATAAAAAGATCTGTAGGCCTGTAATCACTCCAATAATTTCTTTGTTTCTGATGGTGTCTAATTGATGCACTGTCTTTCATACATTTTCTTTTATTTTGTAACTTTTTTGCTTGACTGGTCATATCGTCAATTTTTTTCTTGTATCTCCCAAAGTACAGAAAAACCTTTTTTTTCATATTTTCTAGGTCTTACATTTCTTAGATACCAAAAGTTCTGTTACATATAGACTCTAATTTATTCAAATCTGCTTGTGGTTCCTTTCATATTAAACAATCCCATCACTTAGAGAATACTTTTGTAGTCAAAGCACTTTTCACATAAAATACAGACTAACCATTCTTCCCAATTCTTAACAGATTTACCCCAGGGAAATGAGGAAATAGCTCTTTTGAGTTAGTGGCAATTAACTCAATCACAGGCAATTTACCTGCCAAGAGTTAGAATCAGGACTGGCACACAGGACTTTCTGGTTGCTGGCCTGGACACAGACTTTGAGATGACACTTATCTCTATTGCTGATTGAAACTCTGGGAGTGCATGTGTTTAAACAAAGTTTACCTAAATAAAAAGTGATAGAATTATTTTGTCCCAGCCTTCTCTATGTCCACAGATATTACAGTGATACTTCTATCAATGTGTTAGGCAGTACAACTCAGCTGTATTCTTTCCTGATTTTCTTAAGTAGAACATTTCACTTAGTTGTGACTTACTTGTGAAAGGCTGCATTCAACTATGATTGCAATTCAGAAAATATCTCTGGTGGCCTAAAATATTCTGCCCAAATAAAATCTGAATTTGTTTAGAATCTGTCCTTTCCATATTCATTTTCTAAATGATTCTATTCACAGGCAAGAATTTTTTATCCATGCAAATAGTAGTGCCAGATCAAAACCAGTTATAGCTCCTCCAGACATGGCAGAGGCAGGAACAGGTTTAGAGCCACTATGAACAAATTATAAAAAAAGGACTTAACCAAGGTACAGGAAACAGCTGCTGTGATTATAATGTGATCCTTATAAAAAAAACAGTCCTTGCTCTTCACTAAAGACAACTAGTAATGGTCAGCAAAAACACCCAAACAAACCATGTAATACAATAAATTATGGGTTTTTTTTCCCCACCCTGGAAGGTGGAAAAAAGCATAAAGGTTGAAATGTGTGTGAGTAGCAGGAAGAGATTGGGCAAAAGAATAAGGATCAGTCCCCAAATGATTAAATGGTGACAAGTGAATATAAAGATCATTAAAGTTTGATTAGCTTACAACCTTTCTGAGATGGGTTCTTCTCTCTTGGGTCTCTGTAATAATCATAATTTGTCGCCATAGTTATCAATGAGATTTTGACCTAAGAAGTTAATAGCCAGTATGATTAATAAAGACACAGTACAGCTAATAGTCAAGAATGACCAGGCTTGCCAAACAGAGGCCAGATGCAGAGCTGGAAGTGATTGATGGTAATGCCTGGAAAATGCAAAGGACCTATCATTTAGTATGTAGAGGCAGTCACATTGAAATCTGGTGAGGCGTGGGTGTACACATTAACCTTGGCGGTGGGATAGAGCGCTGTATTTCAAACAGGGTTTTGTGTCAGTCGGATGACTGAGAGCAAACACGAGCATTTCCTGTTGTACTCTAATGCATTTTTATACAACTTTGGGTTTTCATATTTTACAGTGCTGTAATGCACTCTCAGGTTAACTGGATTTTTTGGTATAAGGTATAGATGCTCTTGAATTTTAATGTGAAAAATATCACTGGATGAAGGGAGACAGAATAGCATTGATCACTAAAGTATACATGTAATGATTATAGGACAAATAATCATACAAAGATTAAATATCATATTGTGATGAATCATAATTTCATCTATTCAGTCCGATCTGTTCTTTGAACCCAGTCATTTGAAATCACAGCTCAGGAAGCTGGTGAATCTTCTCTCACTAATTACAGTGACCCTTGAAGCAGTCCCAAGGGTATTACTGTGACCATTGCCTCCTACATTGGTACACGAGCTCTGGTTGAGACTTCCCAATGTAGGTGAGATATTAGGATCCAGTATATGTTGCTTAGTCTAACTCTATGTGCACAGAATTATAGTAGATTTTCCTTCAAGCAGCTATACAAGCAGTTAGTAACGTGCTTAGGTAAATCCACTGCAAGCACATACTATATAACTTTGTAAATTATCTAGCTTTCTTCTGACAGTAGGAGGTCAATCCCAAGTTTCTGACTGTTAAATAATTCGTATTAATTTCACTGTCTGCTTATCTAGAATTTGTAGCAGAGTCCCCTATTGAATTCTTCAGGTACTACAATTGCACAAAATTATTCAGTATTGCTTGATCAGGTAAAATGTAAAAAAGCAATACCAACCACACTGGAGTAATAAAATGAATCATAAAGAAAACATTATGAGCTACTGCCCATTTGAGATAGCTATGTTTCCAGGTTCTCCTATTAATTATCAATTAACTTAATTTTATTTCTTTACACTAGAGCTAGACATGATATTTTCTTTTCCTTTAATGCCTTTTTTGACCTGCATTTTGTATAATTACGCATGAAAGCCACTTAAGAAGAAATATGTCTTTATGTTCTCAATTTATATAAATTTTTTTTTAATAAAAAGGAACAATTTTTTCTTGCACAGCTTAACCTCCAGAAACAGTTCTAAAACTTTAAAATGAAAAGACAGGTTGGGATTTTTTTTGCTCAAATACAGTAAAGGTACAATTTTCACTTGATATAATTCAGCTGCTGCCTATTTTGCCAAAAACGTTTCTTCATCAAGATAAGCAAAATTTTATACTAAAATCTAATAAACTTCTCCCAATCTTCTAACTTTATCACACTCCTGTTTGACAGCTCTCAGCAGTTTGTCAAAGGTGAAGACCCTCAGTTTTCCTCTAAAACTGTATATTCCCGGCAAACCTAGGAGTTACACAGTTCCCTGCAAAAGAAAACAAATCATCTAAGTGTTCTGTACTTGTGCAGAACAAGAAGGACTAATAACCAAGAACTGGGGCAGAGCAAGATTCAGCTTACTAATAGGCTGAAATGGCTTTAATTGGGCCAAATTGCCTGCCAATTTGGCAGCCAGCAGACTTATGCTCAGAGCACAGAGCAAGTTATATAGTAGCTTTAATTGATAATTAAACTCTCCTCTCCTCTCCTCTCCTCTCCTCTCCTCTCCTCTCCTCTCCTCTCCTCTCCTCTCCTCTCCTCTCCTCTCCTCTCCTCTCCTCTCCTCTCCTCTCCTCTCCTCTCCTCTCCTCTCCTCTCCTCTCCTCTCCTCTCCTCTCCTCTTTCTCAACATCTACTCTTGCTATGTTAAACTATGTGAAAAGGGGAGAATAGCACACGATATTGTGGACAAGAGCATGCCTTCCAATGGGCTCAGCTGCCCAAAGGATCTCAAAAAGCCACTCTCCTGCTTCACAGCTGGTGACCAGCTTCCTCCCCAGGAGCAACGTCAAGTGGCAGATACAGCTGCTGAGCAGAGCACGGATCTGGCTGGAGCTGCGGTGTGGGGCCACGGACTAGAAGGAAAGCCGGGGCTGCAGTGCTTATCAAGTGATGCACAAACCTGGCGTTGTGAGTCTCTCTCCCCAGGTGTGAGACTTCACGTCTGCTTACACTGAAATTTGAAGAAGTGTTTGGGGAAGGAGACTGTCAGAAAGACAAGGCATGTAAAATCAGTTTGATGTGACAATCCTTTTGTATCTACCTACCTGATCAGCGGATGCCAAACTAAGGTTGAAGTGTTGGATCCTGCAGCTAGATGTTTTGGCTATCTTGCCTTCAAAAGTACATGTTAAGTTTGCAGTGTGTATTGGTAGACTCAGGACACTTCTACTTGTCACCTCTGGTTGGAACTCCCATTACTGTTAATTTATAACTCTCTGTGGGGAACCTATGATGTATTGTCCTGTTGTCAGTCACTGTCTGTCTGTACCAGCAGCCTACTAGGACTGAGCTTTGCAACATCTGTTGTCTGAAAAGAGAGTGAACCTAGACCTCCTGAGCAGAGGACAGCTCTGAAGCTTAATTGTGCCCAGGGCTGTGGTTGTGCAAAACTTGTATTTGTACACAGTGCTCTTTTGATGCCTTATGAATTCAAGGCACTTGAGAGTAAAGTATTTCTTTTTTTTTTTTTTTAAAAGTCATCAGATTTGGAAAAAATAAGCTGAGAAAGTGAGACCTGTACTACAAAGGGATAGGACAATGCAGAAATAGGAATATTCCCAAGCTATGAATTTAGGATTACTGGGAGTGGTGGAGAGGAATGGGGTTTGATTATTTAAATGGAGCAAGGCACTGTCCTCGGGTGGCAATAAACTGTTGATATGGCAGTGCCAATATGAGACAATATATAGGATATGAATATTGGTTAAGTAAAGAGATATATTGCAAAGCAAAATTATTTAAGTTCCTTCATCTCATTAGTACTAATTCTAGGCAAGCTCTGTAAATATAGGTTAACTCTCTTAACAGGCTAACTCTCCTTTACACTCTGTCTGGCTGCTCTTTCTTTCCTGTCTAGTGTACTGTCTGGTTGGTACAGAATCCTAGTTACAGCCTTGCTTGCTGTTTTGTTAAAAAAAGCTGTACTGCAAACAACGAAATCCATGAAGTTTACATTCAGCAGTAAAAATGTCCTTGTTGTGAATGTCATTCTACTAATCCAAGACTGTCAGAACAAAATATATGGGCTATTTTAGCATTTTCAGACTTTATACCTGCAATAACAAATAGTTTGCTTCACAAAAAACATGATGCATTTACATCTCCCCACATTTCATTTACTACTGCTAAGTATTTCCTGATTTACATGTTAATGCAGCTTAGCCGATAAAGTTTACAAGACTAGCTGGGAAAAATTCCACTAGATAGGTGGTCACTGCAGCATTGGAAACCCACAGTTCAGCTGGGTATTTTTCTCATTCCTGTTTTAAATATAATTGTAAAATGATTGTGTTGATTTCAAATATAGGACAGAGTTGTGAGTTCAGTCCAGAATCCAGGATTGCCTTAGTGAGCTCCCAGCAGAATGCCTCTGCTTTTTTTTCTTTAGGGCCAAATAAACATTACAAAGTGGTCCTGTTTGAGCACTGGACTACTATCATACACTGTTATCTGAAAATAATGACATTAGGAGATTTTAAAATGAATATACCTTCTACTTTGATATTTTCAAGTTACTCCAGCTTATGACTTCAAGTTTTCTTTCAAGAAAACTTTTTTTTTTTTTTTAAAGCTACTTTTTCACCTTATAATCTGACTCTGGATGTTTGGAATTAAAGATATCAAATATCATTAATTTCTGGGAAACTAGTGAAAATTGGTCAAGTGATTTTGAAAACACACTGTTATTCTCAGTGAGAGTAACAAAAGCAGAATATACAGGTATTTTTTCCATTAATAGCTTCTTTAATATTTTCTTCTGCATTTCAAAGCTATAATATAGCTTAGAAGTTGCAGAGAAAAAAGTCCCTTTTTGCAGGACAAACCAAATAAGTCACAGTACATGATGGTGACAGGCCTTTCTTGCCCAAGAAGGCAATGCAAACCATCTACACAAGTCTGATACCAACTGGTAGAAACAGCCAGTTCACTGCAATACACCCAGTATATTTGGTTGGCAAGCCGGTCATCCAGGCATGTCCTTTTCCTGTTCCTTACAGAAATCTATATAACATATTTTTAGCAAAAATTAGAGACTGCAAAGAATAGTCAGGTCACTCAGTCTGTTTCATGAACATGACTCTCTCTCCTGGGCCATGTTCTCCAGCAATGTCCAGTTCAGCAGGATGGCTTTGATGTGCTGCTTTGTTTTCCCTCTCACTCCTTCTCTTTTCCATGCTCCAAAAGACAGGTGTAACCTGTGTTTTGGATCAGAAGTGTTTATCCTTAATTTCCTTTTGCATTTCTGTCCACAACTGTCCCCACATGACTAGACGGATGACTTTTCTTTGGTCTGATAAACTATCCTTTCCTAGGTATGTCAGAGTTGAAATATTCACTCGAAGAATATGCCCAGGAGCATTATTTCCACCCATGCACCGCCAGTTATCCCCAGTGCGTTCTGCTCTCCTACTAGCTCCACCGTCATGCCAAATTATTGTGATTCATTAAATATGTAGGCAAGTGTTACACTGACAGTGACTCAGCAGCAATAGGGAGATTATTCACTTTTTTGCATGCCTACAAGATAGGTGTCTATGGGATAAAAGCAGAGAGAAAGATGCATTATTTGTGTCACTAGGACGATGGGAGCTGGAAGTCCAGTTTATAGTAGTGTTTCTGTACACATTTGCATCCACTTTTTATGTTTTAATGTGACAAATAAGCTGTATGGTAAGGCTGCCACAATGTAGGTGTGTATGTCTGCGTGTGGTGTAAGTGCTTTGCCCAGACGTGGGGTCATTTGAAGAGGTGTCCGCTTCCATCACAGAAAGCACAGACACTGCCAGTGCCAAAGTCAGACCACTGAGCTCATCTTTATGATCATATAGTCTTCTCTTCACGAGACTAGAAAAAATCTGACAGGGACAGGGAGAAAAATGGGCTTCCAATCTGTTATTCTACTACCAATTTTCCATGTGGCTGTGGGCATCTCTACCTCCTTTCATAACTTGTTTTATTAGCTCTTCAGGGAAGGACTTTCCCTTTCTGCTTGTTTATACTGTGGATAGTCTAAGTGGGACCCTGGTCTCAGCTTCAGCCTTTAAGCTCTGCCACGGTACAAAAACCTGTAATAAATGTATTTACTGGCCTCTCCATTAAGATGCCTTTTGTGAAATCCATTTGATGGAATTGTTTCGCAACTACTTCACAATAAAAACCCAGGGCTTTTAGAAAAGGAAACAAGCCGACATACAAATGTGTTCATCTGTATTTATTTTTTAAAAAAGGCACTTTGACTGCCTTCACACATTTTCCTACACTGTTCTCACTAATTAATGCTTTTGGTATAGATAACAGCTACAATTAAAAGTTGTTTTAGTATCTAAAATCAAAACACCAATCTAGGATTGAAATGAAACTCCTAAAAGATATGTGAAAAAAACAGACTCAGCTGGAAAATCGTCTTATTTGGTTGGCTTTGTGGGGTTTTGTGGGGGAGGGAAAAGCCGGGGGTTTGCTCCTTTCCTTGAAGTAACAAAAACCATATGAAACTAGAGTAAGAATGAGACTCTACTGTTAGCTGCAGTGAAGGCACTGGTACATAATTCATCACTCTACTAATGCATTCTGACAGATGATTATGTCACATGTATGGCAAGATGTGTCAGACACTTTAATTTAGAGTCTTCTCTAAGAGACTCCATTTTCAAAGTGCATGAGGGTTTTGCTTCCTCCCCCATAACTGCTATTAAATCCATATTGAGAAATCTGACTTAAAGTATACTTGAAGTTCCTGATACATGAAAGCAACCTGATTCAGAAAAAGCATGTAAGTTCACACTTGTATGCTACTGAAGATGGTAGAATTTGGGATGACAAAATGTCACCACCTGCCTAGTAGTGAATCAGGACTCAAAGTACCTTTGTCGAGGACTTGCGTATCGATGATGATCTCGGCCAGGTGAAAAGTTGCCTGGCAAACTCCCCATGTGGCATGGAGAAAACATAACAAGGAAGCAAAAGCAACTAAATGTAAAGGTCCCTTAGCATCCATCTTCTGCCACAGCTGTCTACATACTTGAACAATTTCCTAAACGTGCAATGTTAGTTTGACCTTGTGATCTCTTACCTGAGATTAACATCCAATCCATAGCACATTTAAAAAACCTTCTATATCTTTATCGTCCTCATGTTTCTGATGATGTGATGTTTTTGAAGTGTAATTAGGCATATAGTAATAGTAAAAAAAAGCATTATATATGGGAAAAGTGACGTAATTGTATGTCACTCAAGGAACTCATGATAGCAGCTATTCTTTATGTTTTGGATTATTTGAGAGGCTGCAGTGTCAGCTGTGATAGAAACTGGTTCATGTTGGGCCTCCAGCAATGTTCTAAATGATTGACTCCACCGAGGGAATATCAGTGAGGGGCAGATCAAGCAAATCCTATAAACCAGATATAAATTAACGGAGTTCTTTGAACAAAAAAGATATATTCAAGAAAATTTGGCAAAACTGCTCCTTAACATTCTTGCTGAGAAATCCTAGTGTGGATCTTTCTATTTCTATATTGTAGTTTACCACTTCCTATTCTCATATTGGAAGTTCAGTTAAGTAACAGTTTTTGTTAAAAGGAATAAAATTCCCTGTGAGTAAGTCTAGCTAACCAAGAAAACATTTGGATTGGCAATGAATGTGATTTACATTCGCTGTGTCTTCTGAATTGCAGTATTCAATCTAACTCTGAAGGATTTTCATTGCTTTCACGACATTTATGACTTGAGCTGAGCATGCAACTCTTCTGCTCCTTGCTGATCCATCACCTTGACCAAGAATCAAACTCTGGGAGCCAAAGTTGTCCAAATAAACAAATAAGTAGTCATTCTGGGTTTTCTAATATTTCCATTTTCATAGTTAATCCACATTAGGAAAATTGGGAAAGATAAAATAGACTTTGCAAATTATGCCCATTGGCAGTTTATCTAATTGTTATTAAATTGTTCATGATTAGGTTAGTCACAAAAATGCTGTGGATGGGAAGGCCTTCTTCACACCCTGGCTGGCAGCTAAGCTGGACAGCTTATTTCCCTGAGCTCCAGCATCATTAATGGTGAAGTCTGTTCTCTCTGGAGGTTACATAGAGGATTTAAGATGACAAAGCTTCCAATTTAAACCCCAAAGTTGCTTCTTAACAAAAAGGGTGAGAATAGCTTTCTCTCTCTCCCTTGATGCAGAAAGTATTCATAAACACTATATGTTTGCTTCAAATATAAAATACTTTCAGACTGCTTTTAAAGCATACTGGTTTAAAGCCTGGGGTAGGTACAAGTCTGCTTGAAAGTTTATGACTTACTCTATGGGGGGGTGTAAGGCAGCATGATTTAATGATCTTTTCTAATCTTGAAATCTGTCTGTATGAAAGGTGTTTTGAGGAAGGAGAAGCTACTCCTTGCATTTTGATTGGATTTCCAGACCCAAAGCAAGTACAATTTGCTTTCTTAAAGGTTCTGAAAACTTTATTGCTTTTATTTATAGGATATATAGCTCCTCATGCTCTGTTCAGGAACTTTTGACATGCTGGCCAAAATTTTCAGAATGACTTGCTTTTGATCTTTTCGGTCTTCAAAATTCACTCCCTTTGCATCTGTCTTTAAGATCTCCCAGATTGTCTGTTTCCTGTTTTCACTTTTCATTGACAAGCATCTGGAGGTTTTTGCAAGCCAAGTGCACATTCTGTATCCTATAACATTAGAAGCTGAGATTCTCCATCTTGCTCTAGTTTCTAATTCCCACTCCCACTTTCCTCTTTTCACATTTTGTAACCAATTACAATAATCATAATTACCATAGCCTATCTTGCCTAACATCAATTTACATTTTGTGTAAGAGCAACCATACAAAAGATGTAAATGTCCTGAAAGCAGATCAAAGCTCATTCTTCCATTGCAGAATGTTTAAAAATAATCAGGAAAAATGGCTTCCAAATTGTTGGGCTGAATGAAACTCAGAAAAGAAAGAAATTTTGGATTGAGGCTGGCCATCTGTTCTTAAGTCATTGGGAAAAACCAAAAATGCCAGGTGACTTAAGGACAGCATTTTCAGCCTGAATTAACTTCCTTGGGCTCATGCAGCTTTAAGACTTTAAGCTAAGGTACGCAGACTTATATATTGTGTATATTTTGTAGCACTTCTCTCCTTCCCCCCCCCCCCCAAAATAATGAGTATGCTTGTCGGTACTCAGTAGTTAAACGTGATTATTGGCCCCAGAGATATTAATTTTGAGAAACAGATTGACAGCCAACCACAGGGATGATTTCATTATTTCCTTCGGGTTATTTTTAATTATAAACTACACTTGGGGGGGAGGGTAGTATTTGATGAAGATGGGGAATCACTGCAACCAGTTGGGCTTCCTTAATTTCAGAGAATGCAGTTAGAAGACAATGGATATCAAAGGGCAAATTTTATTGCACTAAGCCTAAAGAAATTTAAAGAAAATAGTAGTAAGAATTGAGAGACATAAATTGTGTACTATGAGGGGACAGGTAAAATATGGTTTATATTAATTTCAACTCCCTCACAATTGTTTAAAGCTGGAGGTCAGTATCTAAGGAAGTGTTTCTTATCCTGACGTTGTGGCCAGCTGGGGAATGTTATCTCCATTTCCAAGAATGAAGACTCAACAACCTCTCTGGGCAAGCACGTAGTGTGATGTTTACACCAGACCTGTAGAACTGACTGCCAATCCAAAGTCCTTTTGCAGATTTTGAATACCTTAATCTGCCATTTTTTAGCTTGATTGCTGCATGCTATTCTTTTCCAAAGCTTTTGACTAACCCTGTTACAATTTCATATTTTCCTTACCATCTTCTAAATGTGCCCATAGAAAATTAGATCACTTCACACTGTTACATATTTGAAGTCCAATTTTAAAAATTTAGCTTTGAAGTTCTCTCTGAATTTTTTGGTGGGGCTTAGGACTAATACTTTGGTTTGAATTTCTTCAAGACATTTTCTTTTTAAGTTTCTCAATTCTCTTTAAAATAAATACAGTTCAAGTTTGTGCTGAACTAAGTCCAAGCTGTGACTATTTATTAAAGTACTCTTAATGAATAAGCTATTGAGTTACCTTTTCTTGCCAGATAATTGCCTCGTTAGTTTTGTTAGATACTGAGGGTACAGGACTTGAGAATGAACAAAACAAAAAAAGAGCTTACTAATGCATTCTTAGAAATGGAGAGGCAAAGTACAATGACTAGTGCAAATAATCTTTCAATGTTACTTTTAAATGATTCCCTCAAACTAATTTTCCTCCTCACTGTATTTACATTCCGATTTTGCTAGCAGGTGAGTTTGTACAATTATCCTACTTTTACTGTGTGTTAGTGGATGTGTGAAAAGTGTATTCTACATCTGCAAATAGTCACACTCCATTTGGCAGCTAAATGGGCGAAAGAAAGATGTGCTTTGTGGTCTGTGTCCAATTGACACAGCTTGAAAATTGAAACGTATTATTTATGAGCAGCTACTTGTAACAGTTCCACTTACAGGATGAGAATTATTGCCATGGTCTGGCCGGAGTCCTGCAAATGCTAATTCAGATGCGTATGGACAGATTAGCTGGTTTGAGTTCATTTGAGCAGTTTACTGATGTAAGCGAAACATCAGTTGTTAGGAGCTCTACAGCCTTGGAGTACGTTTATGTGAGCTGCAAACATCAGTGACCAAATGCTGTCTCTGTGAAGCTCTGCTGAGGGAGTTCACCTCAGCCGTGAAGCACTGCCAGGGACACTCGAACAGATGTTTCAAACAGTTGGGAGTTTTACTGTCTTCTTTGTCCCTTGTCCCTATCCCTCTATGACCTGGGAGGAAAATATTGGTGTGGCGATTATAAAGAAGGACTACTAAGGAAAGAGAGAGTGTCAGGGCCCTCACAGCATGGCCCCTGCCAGAGCCTGGCCGGGGGATCTCAGGGCCAGCTCACAGCCTCTACTCTCCGGCCCCCATCTGAGCTCCAGCTCCAGCAGTGCTGCAGCCATGCAAGCACCCGGCCTTGGGCTTCCCGAGTCTGGATCCTGACCCCCACCCACTGGCTGACATCCCAGACCATCCATCCCTGTCCCCATCCCCATCCCCAGGGAGGTGCCTGGTGCCCGAGGCTGGGGGCGACAGGCCCTGCCCTACCACCCCCGACACCGCTCACCCCCAGCCCATGGAGCTGCTGGCTCTCCCAGCGCCCTGCCACGTTCGTCAGAAATCTTGGCCTTGCCTTTAAAGCTTTGAGAGTTGTGATCTTAATACTCAAATGGAATAAAAATGCACTTTCTTAATTCAAGAAGGTAAGAGAGACCTCACTGAAAAGTATGAATGTTCACTTCTCAACAACTTCCTTACTATGGATACAGCAGAAGTAGACATTTGTAGAAATAACATACACATCTGTTTCCAGTTTTGATGTCTTATGCATTATCCAGGATGAGTATACTGATTGGGAAATCAATATATATATGAACATATCCATCTTCCTGCCTGATGAATAGGATCTAACACCAAACATATAGCCCTGTCCGTGCCAACTTACTATATCATCTCAGTCAGCTGCAGGAAGACCTGAGCTATCCTTAGACTCTCCTATATGGTAGGAGAATTTGGTTTAGTCTTAAGGTGAAGGGAACTTACATTCTTATTCATATATAAGCAAGTAAATCTGCTTCCTAGCTCTTGATTAGAAACGCATCACAAAGAGCTACATCTTAAAAGCTGAAAAGCATTTTCAGTTTGGAGACAGCAATTATGTGTGTTTCCATCATATTTACTTTCAGTTTTCAATTTTGCGTATTTTTTATTAACAACATCCACACTGACTTTTTTTGCATGTCCAGTTTATTACACACAGTGTCCTCCAGCTGTGGGCTGGAGATAAAATAGTGGCTTAGCCTGGCATGGATGTCCCTAGCGAGCAAGAGGGACTATTTTCTCAACTTGGAGACTGCATACCATATGAAACTCTTAATCAGATATTTTATCTTTATAAGTAAATAAAATGCTGATCATAAAAATTGTCTGAAGTATATGCATACAAATCGGCAAACAAGGCTGGGTGAATGGATTGAAAGTAACGCTGAGAAGGATTCAGGGGTGTTGGTTGGCTCAGCAACGTGCGCTTTCAGCCAAGAAAGCCAACTGTGTCCTGGGCTGCATCACAAGAAGTGTGACCAGCAGGTCGAGGGAGGTGATCCAGCCCCTCTACTCTGCTCTGGTGAGACCCCACCTGGAGTACTGCATTCAGCTCTGGGTGTCCCAGTACAAGAAAGACATGGAGCTGTTGGAGTGAGTCCAGAGGAGGCCACGAAGATGATCGGGGGCTGGAGCACCTCTCCTATGACAACAGGCTGAAAGAATTGGGCTTGTTCAGCCTGGAGAAGAGAAGGGTCTAGGGACACCTTAGAGCAGCTTTCCAGTACCTGAAGGGGCCTACAGGAAAGCTGGAGAGGGACTGTTTACAAGGCCATGGAGTGAGAGGACAAGGGGTAATGGGTTTAAACTGAAGGAGGGCAGATTTAGATTACACATTAAGAAGAAACTATTGACTGTGAGGGTGGTGAGGCACTGGAAGAGTTGCCCAGAGAAGTTATGGATGACCCATCCCTGGAAGTATTCAAGGCCAGGTTGGATGAGGCTTTGGGCAACCTGGTCTAGTGGAGGGTGTCCCTGCCTATGGCAGGAGGGGGTTGGATCTAGATGATCTTTGAGGTCCCTTCCAACCCAAACCATTCTATGATTCTATGATTCTATGAATGTTGTGTAGCCCAGGAAGTATGATTTTTGCCATAACCTGTAAAAGTATTGTACTGACCTGACATTGCAGGTTGTCAGAACATGTCTGGGTTTGTCTTGGCATGGTTTCAGCTGATATTAGCATTCATCTGGTGGCAAAGTGACTATTGCTTCATATTTGTATGAGCTGAAGCTTTGTGAACACCAAGAATGGTAAAGGTCCGGTAAACCTGGGGAGGCACTGCCTGGCAAGAAACAGCCCTTGATATCCGCTGAGTCTGGAGAAGGCAAGTTTCAGACTTCAGCAGGGAACAAGTGAAGAGATGGAAAAATACAGTAAGAAAACATGTAAATAGAACTCCAAGTGGACCCCAAGAGAGACGAGGAAGAAACTCTCACCCACTGTGAACATCATCCCAACAAAGAGAGGGTAGGTTCAGACTTGACATGAGGAAGCATTTATTTGCCAAGAGGGTAGTAAAACACTCTGACAGGCTTCCTCAAGAGGTGATCGATGCCCCAAGCCTGTCAGTGTTCAAGAGCCAATGGACGGCACCCTTAATAACATGTTTTAACTTCTGGTCAGCCCTGAAGTGGTCAGGCAGTTGGACTAGATGTTCCTTGTAGGTCCCTTCCAACTGAACTATTCTATTCTGTTCTGTTCTGTTCTGTTCTATTCCGTTCCATTCAGTTCCATTCCATTTCATCCCATCCCATCCCATTCTAAAGATTTCAGCTCATCATAACTGACAAAGACTGACAACACAACCACCTGACAAACTGACATCATAACCACCACCCTGACTCCTTCTTGAAGAAGACTGCAACTTTCAACCTGAGGACAAGAGGAACATTAGAAGGATGATCATAATGCCAGAGAAAAGGGAGGACTATAGGAAGAGGGGTTCTGTGTAATGATTTTAACTGTATCGTTAATATGAGTTGTTATTTCAGTTGGATAATTTTGATGATTAGACTGTTAAAACATTAATTCAGCTCAGATGCTTTAGTTTTATATATGTAGTGTACCTTTCTTGCCAATAACAATATTTTAAATAACACAAACTATACCTTGAAATCCAGCCTCAGAACCAAGCTGAGATATGGCTGTAGAACTTAGCTGTATTTGTTTATATGATGTTGAATTTCAGCTCTTATAAATATATTTTTAAATGGTGATGCTCATAACATATTTCTGCTAGGTTGGCCTATTACTCAGTCAGTTCTCTTGTCCCTAACATACGTAGAGAACACCCACATCTACATTTAAAATACACTTGATAAATACAATATCATGAGGAATAAGGAAATGATTCGGTAGCACTTGCCTTTTTACTCATACTCGGGATGGGAAATAGGGTGGGATGACTGAGTGGGTTAGACCATTTATCCATCTGTCTTTATTTTGCAGGACTTATGTTGTAATACAGCAATTACATTTCTCTGCCATATTTACTCTAGCTAGATGTTCTCTTGTCCTTTTATAAGTCCTACTCTTGGAAGCCCTAGACATTCATTTTACTCTTCAAGATAAAGGTCCATTTTCAGAATTTGTTATTGTCATGGAGACAATCATACAAGTGTTTAAATGAGATGACTGAGACCAGGGAGGATGGACATCTTGCAAGGTCAGTCAGATGTCATGCCAGATATAAATATGGACCTTTCTAAGGACTTAACATGCTAAAATCTCCAACCACCCAAGATGGAATTTTTCAATATTTACAGGTTAAATCCTGTGAATTTAACTGTACTGGGTCTGGCTGAGATGGAGTTAACTTTCCCCATAGCAGCCCTCACAGTGCTGTGCTTTGTATTGGTAGCCAGCAAGTTGTTGATAACACACCAATGTTTTGGCTACTGCTGAGCCGTGCTGGTACAGCATCAAGGCTGTCTCTTCAACACTTCCTCCTGCCCCTCACCAGCAGAGGAGTGATAGAGCTGCTTGGTAGACACCTGGTGTCCAGCCAAGGTCAACCCACCACATTAACCTGCTTTTCTCTACTAAATTTATAAAGATATCCACAGTTTTGTTTCTGTTTGTGGTTAAAAGTTGTGTCTATTTGGTAGGGCCAAGCAGCTTGAAAGTTGTTTCATCTTGTTCCAGATCTTTAAGCTGGATGCTTCTCTGTCTACTAAGGGGATCGACACATTAGAGATCCTCAAAGTTCACTTAATGTGCTGATTGTATTCATTTCTACACAAAACCACTTCTATTCAAATTATGATCTTATGGATAATGTTTGATCTCCATTTCTTAATTCAAAAACCCCAGAGTTAAAGGGAGAAAAACAGGTTCCCTCTCCTCCAAGCTCTTCCCATCCTCAGGCAAGCATCCTGTTCTAAGGAAGAGCTTTCAACCTATGTGGTGAAGTTGGTTTTGCATACCAAAAATTGAATACTTCTTAGTTCAGGGAAAGAAGACATCTGTTTCTTCATGCAGCGTCTTGGGTCATGATCAGGGAACTGAGAAAGTCCTAGCCTCTTCTCCAAGAGTCAATTAAAATATATACACAGTTACCGGGAAAAAAAAAAAAAAAGTTCTTGAGTGCTTAAGATCCTGACCTAGTGGATTAATTATGTTAATGTCTAGGTTTTATGCTTTAAAACCCTTACACTTAAAATAAAAACTCCTGCTCCATTTTTTGAAAAGTGGTGATATTGGCTCCTGGGAGTCAGACAGCAGCTGTAGCTGTGATTCTGACCTAACATAGGAATCCCCTTGTAATCCTCAGTTAGTTGTCACACCACCACAAAGGCCCTCAGTCTTAGCTCCACCCTTCCAGATTTTCCTAGTAGCTATTTTAGGCTTCATGTTACTTACTAAGGAAATTATAGTGAATTCCATTTTGTGGTACTTAATTCCCTCCAGACACTGATTAAGGAACATTAGGTATTTAACTCTTATAAATCAAAGCTAACTTGAAAGTTTTGTTGTAGTTCTGTTCAACGCCACTTGAAATCGGCTATCTTGTTGGCAAGATTCATGGATTCAAAATTTCAAATTTTCAGCAGCTCTACTCTTGTGAAGGAGTGCTGGAATCTGTAAAAAGTAAGCATAGTCTTAGAAATATGAAATGAGCATTTTTTCAGATTCCTTTGTCTCTGGGAGGGGAAAACAGATTCTGTTGAACTGAAACTAAAAGAAAGCAAACAAAAAACCCCAAAATGTCCAGCATATGGAAACTCTGCCTCTCAGCTAGTTCTACAGATTTTACTCAATGCTAGTTGCCCAAACTCTGGTGTTCAGAAGTAGCCTGGTTTTCAGTCCTTTGAATGACTTAACCTTGCTTAATGTGGGATCTGCTATTCCAGTTAAAAAACAAAAAACAAAAAACCTGAAACTGAAGAAAATAGAAAGCATTCATAGGAAACTTGTAAGTTATGATTCAGCACCTAAATCTGTTACAATTCCAGATAGCCTCAAGGGTCTTAGCTGGTAATTGGTTCTTAACTGGAAGAAACATTCCTGTTAGGCAGAGCTGAATTATTTTAATACCCAATTTACTCCACTTTTTGGTGGAGAAAACTGCATGAGGGACAGGCTTGGTGGCAGGCATTAACATTTTCCTTCAGGGGAAACACAGGCATTCACAAGGAAAAATTGGCAGAATGGGGCCTGCATGAAAAAGGAAGTTTAAATTCTACATATCACTTCGATAAAACTATGTCTCGTAGCTTTTAAATTAAACCCTGGCTTCCCTGAAGTCCATTGCACATTTCACTTGATTTCCTTGGGGACAAATTTTCTATTTAATTTTTCTTCACCTAATTTTATGTAGTCAGACTATGTTAAGCGATTAATGAATAGGACATCCCCAAATATAAGTGACTGGAGAATTTATTTGAGAGTTATCTCTTTAAATTAGCCTTATTTTCTCTTAGCAAACAGTAAAAATTTCATTAATATCATATCGTATACCCACAAAGCATCAAATTTTACCTATAGATTATTACTGATTTCTTAGTACTGAATACTTCTTTAGACATTTGCAAACCTGAACTTTTTTTTTCTATTACACCACTGCTTCCCTGAATGAAAGCACTAAAAACATATTGGTAGTGTGAGCATACTACATAAACCCAGCTAGAAGGATGACTAATTTTTTCAACCTGAAATTAATGTCATCACAAAATAAGATTATTTTCCTTAATTAAATGAATCACTGTTAATTCCGAAAATGTCTCTTCAATAGCCATTCTTATGAATCAATATTGCTCATAAGAATGAATGTGAAAAGAAAGGAAAATCAGTTTTGAATGTACCAAAAATGTATAAATAGAAATGAAAATGCCAACAGAAGGGTGCAGGAGCTTTTCTTCAGTCATTGACAGGGACTGGAAAGGCAAACTCACTGTGAAAGATTATTCAGGCTCCGTATTCTGTGGCTTTGATAGCACCAAGTCTCCTACCTTCATAAGCATCAAATTCACCATGCTCCAACATCTACAAAGTACCTTATAAAGATGGACTCCAGCCACCTTATTTATTGAAAATACAAATGTGGAATCTGACATGAGCCTTTGAAATACTGTTTTATTGAGCCATTTCTAGTTTGTTACTATACTATGTTCCTTTTCAAACTGCTTTTTAAAGTACATATACTGGTACAAGGTTAGGACTTCAGATTAAATGCGGCCTCTGTGGTGTTTTTCTAAAACATTTCCTCCCTTGTCAAGAAAGAGTCAATTATGCTAAAATACGAATATGTGAACAATACAAAGATTGTTAGCTCTTTTTGTTTTAGAAGCACAATATAAATTCAGGCATCTTTTCTTTCTTTTCCTTTTAAGCTGAAAATACGTAGAAATTCTGCTCAAATACCTGAGGTGTCCTAACATAAACCACCTGTAAGAACTTTGGTGGGGTGGTTCTCCAGAGATCCTGTTCTACAGGGCACTGAAAAGAATTTGTGTGCAGGATTTATTTCATCAATGTGAGTGTGTGCAGAAATAGAGATTGGATTGCTTTGCTCATTTTTTCATTTTTCACTTCATTCCCAAAGAAGATGGATTATTCATGCAAAACTCCAGGTGCCCCTAAGGTCTCCTACTGAACGTGTAATGTTTTAAAGAGGACAGGAGGGAATGGAAGACAGAAAGAGATGGAAATTTATCAACAAGTTTATTATCAGAAAGCAACATAAAAAGATAGAACCCCAATAACACAAATAATCTTCCTCTGGTTATGGTCCAGTTAATGGATCTCATTAAACAAATATTGCATTCTGCCTTTGCATCTACCTGCTGAATGTTAGCTTTCCTCTTCTTGACTCTGACTTTTATTCTTAGAAGATTATTAGAAGTTCAGAGTGAAGAGCTGAAAGATCCGAAAGTTGTTTTCTGGTCTGAAGCTGACTAATAATGAAGCTTTTCTCTAAGTCAGTTTGTATCCCAGTGAAATGTGGTTCATATGCACCTAACTTCATAAAGTGCTGTAGACTGAAGTACATTCTAATTGTACTGATAATTATTACTATAATAATATAGTATGTTCTGATTCTCCTTTTTGCAACAACTGTCTAAGAAACAAAATAATTCGTGTTTCCCAGGGAAATGGTGGTTGCTGTAACTATTTAACTACTAATTAGTAAACTAGTTTTCATCTTGATTGGAGAGAAGAATATACATTAATTTCTCAGGATTTTAAAAAAATAATTATAATAATAACAGAAAAAATATTATTTAGTCTAATCACCAATCTAATTAACCAATAATACTAATAAAAGGACAATCACTCAAGCTATTTTATTACTATCTATGGAACGTCTCGGTAGCCACGCTGCTGTCATAACACACACCTCTGCCCTGCTCCTTGTCCCAGATAAGGCCTATGTTTGAAAGAAAGATCTGCATCCTCAAAAGTCACCTTCCTGCTGCGCCTAAATTCAGGCCTCAGAGGATGCTGCACAGCTCCCCAAATGTTTCTGTGGGCTGAAAGTTACCAAATATTATTTTTAGTGCTCTTGTTTTACCGACTTCATCTGGAAAGAGAAGCTGTGGGCTCAGAGAGGCCAGCCGAGGCTCACTAGATGGTGCTAGGTGCAGGCCGGTAACGGCAGCCGGCTGCTAGCAAGACACCTCTCTCTGGGCCTGCGTCCTGTGGAAAGCACCAGAGCATCTCTGCATTTTCAGTGTCGCAGCAGCTGGCATTAAAATGGTGGGCAAAAGAGCTTTGGAAAAATGACTCAGGAGCATCTGAACAAGGAGCAGTGGTGTGGGGTTTTCAGATCATCCCAGTCATTTAAAAGCAGCTTTTGCATCTGAAAATAAATAGGTTATTGCAGTTTCAGTATTCCCCTTTCTATCTTTGATACTGTCTTTTGCTGTTCTGATCCATTTTTCTTCATTTCTCCATTAATTACTTCATCATTGTTTATTCCCAGTTCTTCTCTGCATGACAAATCTATCATCTTGTCAACACATTCTCTTCCTCAGGTTTGGTTCCCATGTGTAGTTTTCACCCTGCCAGCTTTCCTCAGGGGCCGTGTCTCTGGTTTCTCACTTCCACCCCACCAATGTCTGCAGCTGAGCCACCTGCAAAACTGATTCATGCTCAGCTGCGGAATGCATCATGCCTGGGGCCAGGGAAGGTGCAGTGCTTCACACCAGGGTCATCGTGGTCCATCAGGAATATCTCTGCCCCAGCAGTTGCCGCTTCTCTGACCGCCCCTGAGCACCAATGTTTACAGCCTGTTTCACCGTGGTTTTGGAGCTAGAATTGGCTGTGAACCTTGCCAGGGCAGTGCTGGACCCCCCCTGCAGCCCCACCACCCCTACCCTGGGGTTTCTGGCCAGTGTAACCAGCAGCACCAGCAGCCTGTCCACCCCCCAGGCCTCCCACCATGCCAGTGCCTCATCCCCCCAGTGATTTCTTTTTGGCTAAAGTTTTGGACATGGACACATGTACATTTGAACAGCATGAATGTAACACCTTGAAGAAATGATGTGTTGTCAGTCAGCCCCAGCACCTCACACTAAACCTGATGAGCCTGTGTGAAACATAGCGCAAATGTTAGGTTTTCCTTTACAAACCCCACAACAGTAGGTTTTTAAATAGATATGTATTTCTATCTCTTGACTAAAACAGTAATGCAGTTGCTGCAGGATAACACATAACTACTGTAATGTTAATACTTTGTACTTCAGCAGGTCCTTAACTCCCTGGCTTGTAGGACAAGTTTACTCCACGTTGAAGGTCAGCTGGTGGGGACAGGCAGGTATACACTGAGACGGGCTTTGGTACAGGGAAACAGACTCGTCATTTGCAGTTTTGTGGTTGTTTCCAAGCACAACTGATGTTATACACTCCCTGTACAACTTTGGGATTGCATTCCTGCACAACACCATTTCCATATTTCCATTCTTAGTGTACATACATCTTTCTGGATAATTTACGATTTATTTTATAAGTGGTAGATGAGCCTACCAGCTTCCTGTGCTTCTGACTCTATCTCCCTGGTGTTTCCAAACCGCAATGCTGCCCTGAGTTGAATAACAGTGATATTTTTCCTTTGCTTAATGAATACTAAGCTTGTCACAAATACTCCTTCACTCTCCACTACAGCTGGGTCTGTGATAAGGCAATAAATATTTAGGAAAATATATAACTGGCTCTTCTAATCCAAACTGATATTGTTTCTATAGTTGTCTCCCTCACACTAGTATAAATAATCTAATGAAACTAAAGGACAGAAATAAAATCTGTAGCATGCACTCAACTAGAGACAGATCCGGTGGTAGAAATCAGTGTAATTCCCTCAGTGATGATAATGCTGTGCTCCTTTGCAGCAGCTGGGGATCTTAACCTTTACTTTTGTAACCACTTCACTTACCGCTGTACCCTGTGAAAACTTGGTTCTGTAGCTTTATACCTAGCAGGCATGTATCAGGTCTTTTTATTTCTTCCACCTGATGCATGAACTTATATTTTTTACTTAAGCCCCACCACAATACAGGATAAATATCCTAGAAAACAATGTTACTTCTTCTAAGATCCATAATTGCAAGTGATATACTGGTTAAGCAGAGTTGGTGTTAAAAGTATGTACACTAAGGCAGGAACTTCTATTGGAAATGCGAAAAAACCCCTATGGGAAACTGACATTTTACTCTTATATTGATTGATATAACTGATATATTAAAACAAAGTATGTATAATTCAAGTGAATACTGAGACTACTATCATGCATCACGTAGCATTTAGTTCCCTTCCACATATGTTCAGTGGTGGGAATAAAGTATTTGGCCATCTCTAGGCAGTTGTGATAGTCTCCTTCCTTGTATGGAATGAGATCTATACGATTAAACTGTCATGCTTAGAAAGGGATATTAGCATTATGAGCATGCCAGAGGGAAGGGATTGCTCAAACCTGCTATCAGTCAAAGAACACTTTCTAAGATTGGATTGGCATCTATTACATATAAGAATAGCCATGTCCTGATGCTGCTAATCACATGAGGATCAGACTAATGCTACAGATTTCAAACTGAACTCTGAGAGGAACCTTCTCTGCAAGTCACGTAGCGATGACTAGCCATGGAGAGCAGTGAGTAGTAAGGAACATAAAGTAATGAGAAACGTGTGAGGAAAATGGGGGAACATGTCCTTCTAGTTGCTTTTGATGCACTGAAACACATAGTGTCATCTGAGATTTCATAGCTGATGGCTCTGAGAAAAAAAATATTTTTTTTTAAGTGAGAGAGACGGGTTGGTTCACACTTTGGCTGAGAAGGCCAGAGAGGAATCTCATTGCTGGTTAAGCTACCTACTGGGAGATCACCAAATTCTTTTTAGAGGTACACCACAAAATGATGAGGGACAGAGGATACAAAGTGAAACAAAGGAAATTCTGATTAGAATTAGAAAGATTCTTTACAAGGGAAAGGGCCACACTTTGGGGTAGGCTTCCTAGTGAGCTGATGGGATCTCCACCATTGGTGATATTTGGAAGTTAGCTAGATATATGTCGCTGAGAGGCCCCTTTAACACACAAGTTAACTATCCTTTGAAGGGGTTGAACCAGATCATCTCGAAAGACATCTCTATGATTATTCGGGTTTGGTTTTTTTAAGTAAAGAGGCTGCCACTACACTATCCTGTTATACGTGTTCAGGCTCTGAAAAGAGATACCTTAAAATCCCAGATTAATTGGCAATTCACTCTGTCAGTAATCCCATACACAGAGAATCACGTGGTTCCAGCAGAGGTTACTCATGATGAGTGTTAATCCAGAGGGTGTGAGACTGAAACTCAGCGCTAATGCAGCCATAGCTCTTCTTTTTATGGGAGTATTTGGTGTTGTCTCCAGTTGCTCATTTATAGATTGTAAAATGCGATGGTGCTTGGCCTCCCATAGAGAACATCATGTAGGTGGTCCCAGGGCTGTAGATCTTTTCTGTCCTTTTGTTCCTTCCATAGAGTGTCCTGCTATTCCCAGTACTTGTATCTTCAACATACTTTTTAAAAAAATCTGTAAAAATACAATAGAGAAATAGAGGCAGGGCAGTTTCTGAGGGCTGGTGTAGTGGGTCAGGTGACTTGTGTAGAGTAGATGGTTTGAATATGGGGCGGAAGGTAGGAAACTCCCATTAAAAAATTATGTCTCTTACTTGGTAAGTCTAGGGCCCTTGGATGGCTACTATAAGATTGCTACTGTTGTTTCTTTGCCATCTAAGATGTGGCATAGATATGCCTCCCCTGCTCCATTTCAAAAAATTTGTATTTTTTTTCTCCCTTTCTGCTATGTCTGAATAAATAAAAATAGAATGTAAAGCCCCAGTAACAAACAGGGCCCTGATCTGCATAGTGCTTTCCTTTCATGGCAGACTTACAAGGCCTCAGGAGATATTATCCAGATGCATGACTTCTTTTAACTGATGATAAAGTCTTTGATGTCACTTATTACTTGGAATCAATCCTGAGATCATAAGTATATGTTAAAGTATGCAAGGTGCATTCTACCCCACGCAGCTAAAAAAAATAAACAAATGTCACCATACTGCTAGGCTTTTTTTTTAGATCTTGTATCCAAGTCTTGCTTATAACTTGCATATTTATTCCTTAGTAATTGCACTGGTATAACACGAGAGTCTGTTAACAGAGAGTATGGGTTACTTCACACCAAAGTAACTCTAGAACTACAAAATGTATGTTCCCACAATCTCATCGTCTGCCATTTCCACTACTTTACAAAAACATACCATGGGGCGGGGGGGAGAGGGGGGGAAAGATTCAGGTAATATAGTTCATTCTTTATCCATTTTAAACACAATGTAGATTTAGGCAGGTAGAATATGTGCAGTGCATAGTAAAATGCAGCATATCTCCCTAATTTCAGCTCTTTAGTCTTAACTTCGTGACAATTTCCAGAAAAAAAAATAATAAAAAAAAGTCTTGGCACAAAAAGAAGGAACGCCTACTTTTTAGAAACGTCTTTACTTGGCTAAGTGACCATGACTGTCATGGAAAATTCCCCCAGAGGCCTTATCACTCTCTACAACTACCTGAAAGGAGGTTGTAGCAAGGTGGGTGTTGATCTCTTCTCCCAAGTAACAAGCGATAGGACAAGAGGAAATGGCCTCAAGTTGCACCAAGGGAGATTTAGACTGGATATTAGGAAAAATATCTTCACCAAAAGGGTTGTCAATCAGTAGAACAGGCTACCCAGGGAAGTGGTTGAGTCACCATCCCTGGAGGTATTTAAAACACACATAGATGTGGTGCTTAGGCACATGGTTTAGTGGTTGGACTGGCATTGTTAGGTACATGGTGGAACTTTATGATCATAAAGATCTTTTCCAATCAAAACAATTCTATGATTCTATGATTCTTAGGGCTAGTAGAGTGTCTGTGTCTTTCAGCACTAAACAAATTGGGTAAAATTACTTTGAGAAAGGATGGGTATAAGAAATTGTACTGAACTTGTGCTCAGAAATTTGCAATAGACCTAGGACTGAGATCTGGGTAGTGATATGGTTTCTCTAATGGTATTAGGGAAACAAATCATATCAGAAATTGTGTCTTAATGGGATTGTAAAATCTGAGATACAGATTGAAATGAAAGGCTGCTAATGCTGTAGGGCACAGATATTACTGGATGTAATTGCTGTCATTTCTTACTAGTCATTAACCAATCTGAAGTAACATTGGTTTAGATTTGATTCTGCCAAAATATGAAGATAACCTTATGAAATGTGGTTGTCAGAAACAGTCAAAAAAATATACTTTTATCAATTTTTTTCCATTGATTCGACTTGAGTTTAAGTAAAAAAAGTGTAAATTGTGACTTAAGCATAAATAAAACTATAGGCTAACTGATTAAAATCCTTGAATCAGAGAAAGGAAATTTTTGGTATGTGACACTGGTATTTGTTAACAAAATTAAATTCTCAGCAGTATGGATTAGGATATTGGTTTAGATTGATTTCTAGTTTCCAAAATAGTGATTAGTTACATGAAGATTTAAAGAATGGAAAATTAAGGATATGGATATACTCAGGAAATTGAGTAAAATGCATTCCAAGTTTGACCGTAAGTAGATTGTTTAGACTAACTTGTTACTGGGCTGCTTTACTAAGGGTAGAGCCACCAGTTTGAGAGAAGTAGTCATTGCTTTCTAGTTTGGTACTTGTGAGATCATAGCTATAGTATTATGTCCTACTTTGGGCTTCTTACTACAATGAAGACTTCAATAAACTTGAGCAAGTCTGGCAGAAGGCCATCAGTGTTGCCACTGGCTTGCAGCACAGGGTGTGTGAGCAGATGTGAAGAGAGCTAGACTTATTCAGCCTCGAGAAGGAAGTGGGGTGGGGAGGTGGTGGTGGGAGCAGAAATCTGATTGCTGTCTTCAATGACTTAAAAGTTGTTGGTTATAGGGAGAACCATATTCTTCTTTAAAAGGCACATGTGAAAATGACAAGAGGCAGCATTCACAGGTTACAGCAGATGTGTGGACCAGAAAGATGCGAGGATGAATTCTTTGTAGAAAGGGTGGTCAGAAATTGGAAGAGTTTCTCTAAAAAGATTTTCAACTTTCCATTCATGGAGGTACTCAAAACTCAAGTGGACTAGGCCAGGAGCATCCTCTAACTTTGAAGTTAGCTGTGCTTTGATTTGGAACTGGTACAGATGACCTCCAAAGGTTCATTCCGATTTAAATTATTTTGTAATTTTGTGATCTTTCTTTAATAAGGTAATTAGTTTTCTATACTTATTAAATGTGATTGATAGATTTAATTTCTCTGTGGATATCAGACTTGATGGGAGTGACATCAGAGGTTCTTTCAATGTGGTATTTGAACTACGATTTGGGGACAATTTATACACGTGAAATTCCAGGGCAGAGTAGAAAAGAAGTGTTTGTACATCTTTCCTAGGCTAGTAATAACGAGTGGCCCCATAACAACTGACTATGTGCATGATTTAGGGAGTCTTATTTCAATCCAAATTTCTTAGAGGGTGTTATCTTTGCATTATCAACATTTTTTTTTTTACTCTCTGAGAAAGATAGTATCATCAAGATGTCTCTTGTAGTCTCTGGCTTGATCTTTGCTTTACAGATCTTAGAGACCTCAGATCCCCTGCATTTTAGTCTTTCTCTTGAATTGTTTTGCCCATTGTGCTGTCAGATCTATTGGCTCCTCTACAACTCGTGTTATTTTAGGTTTTAATGATGATGCAGATTCCAGCTTTTGGTGTTTGTTTCTTTGTTTGTTTGTTTTTTCTCTTGTTTGTGTATAAAGCTGGAACCTCCTTATGTTTCATCTACATGACTGTCCTGATTTAATATCATCTCCACAGGGTCAGGAATGAATTTACAAGCGCAGTCTTTTTAGCCACTGATATCTTATATGTTTGATCACTGCAAATGGTTTAGCTCTGATGAATCCTTGTCATAGTACATTTGATTAGATGTTTTCATGTTTTTCTAATATGATTTTACAACAAGCCACTTTTACTATTTACTTCTGTGTAATCAGATAACCTGCTTCCAAGATTTTAATCAAGCAATATTTCAGCGATTTCCATGCCAGTTTTCAGAGTGCTGATCTATAATGTAGTAATGACAAGCAGAGATCTGACTCTTCAGCTTTTTTGAAATGTCCTTCCAATGCTTTTAACAACATTTCACACAAAACCATTAGGGAGTGAATACTATAAACCAAAAGCAATATGCTTACAATCATACTCTTTGCAAACGTTTTAAACTCACAATAGTGAACCTGTAAGTCATACCACTGCTGCAGTGGGTATGTCACCTCTCAGAACTGTAGGTGCACATGGGGGTTACACAATTAGCGATTGCATACTTTAATGATGTTATTTATGGAGACCATTATGATATTGTGGTGGGTTGACCCTGGCTGAGGGCCAGGTGCCCACCAGAGCCGCTCTATCACTCCCCTCCTTCTCTAGACAGGGGAGAAAAGGTGCAACGAAAAGCTTGTGGGTCGAGATAAGGACAGGGAGATATCACTCACTATTTATCATCACGAGCAAATCAGACTGAACTGAGAGAGGGAATTCATCTAATTTATTACTAGGCAAAACAGAATAGAGGAATGAGAAATAAAACCAAATCTTAAAAACACCTCCCCCCACCCCTCCCATCTTCCCGGGCTCAACTTCACTCCCGGCTTCAACCTCCACCTCCCTCAGCGGCACAGGGGGACGGGGAATGGGGGTTACGGTCAGTTCATCACGCGGTGTTTCTGCCGCTTCTTCATCCTCAGGGGGAGGACTCCTCCCATCGTTCCCCTGCTCCAGCGTGGAGTCCCTCTCACGGGAGACAGTCCTTCATGAACTGCTCCAGCATGGGTGCAGACCTTCAGGAGCAAACTGCTCCAGCGTGGGTCCCCCACGGGGTCACAAGTCCTGCCAGCAAACCTGCTCTGGCATGGGCTCCTCTCTCCACGGATCCACAGGTCCTGCCAGGAGCTTGCTCCAGCGTGGGCTTCCCATGGGGCCACAGCCTCCTTCAGGTGCCTCCACCTGCTCTGGCGTGGGGTCCTCCACGGGCTGCAGGTGGAATCTCTACACCCCCTCATCCTCCCTCCATGGGCTGCAGGGGGACAGCCTGCTTCACCATGGTCTTCACCACGGGCTGCAGGGAAATCTCTGCTCTGGTGCCTGGAGCACCTCCTGCCCCTCCTTCTGCACTGACCTTGGGGTCTGCAGAGTTTCTTACATCTTCTCACTCCTCTCTCCGGCTGCGAAAGCTCTCTCTAACTGTTTTTCTCTTTCTTAAATATGTTATCACAGAGGCACTGATTGGCTTGGCCTTGGCCAGCGGCGGGTCCATCTTGGAGCCAGCTGGCATTGGCTCTCTCAGACACAGGGGAAGCTTCTAGCAGCTTCTCACAGAAGCCACCCCTGTAGCCCCCCCCACTACCAAAACCTTGCCATGCAAACCCAACACAGATAGGGTTGAAAAAATAAATTCATATTACTCTATTATTTCCAGTAATATTTCCAAACATATGTCAAGAGCAGAGTGGTGAGCTCTTCAACTATTTTATAGGCAGTGTTTCTTTTTTTAATAATATTAGATGCTGATGTTTTGCTTTAACCTTCATGGGCCAGAAAAATTCTTCCTTTTTACAGGGCATACTTGCTGAAAGAGACACAGCCCACAGTTTTATGTCATCTGGCTACTTCTGAGCTAGTTGCCTAGATGCCCTTTAGAAATGGTTAAGAAAAAACAAACATCTAGGGCATGATTCATCTAACCTATTTTAGATGGCTACTTCAGGAGATGAGATGAATCATGTTCTAGAGAAGATTTATACTCTCCACCAACTGTAAAGAGAGTTTAAACAACTAACTAAGGGAGATATTTATACTGTGGGTTGCTGAATTTGATCTGATGAATCCTGGCCTTAGTCCCCTGATTTTAGACCTGAAATAACAGTTCTAATTTTTTAATTATTATTTTATTTTATTTATGCCAAATGATTATTTCAAAATAGTTTTATTCTTACTGGCAGCTCACGTTTCCTCAGAATCATCATCTCAATGATATAGTCATGGATTTACCAGCCTAGAAAACCTAACAAGGTATCATTCTCAAACTATTTTATTGGTCAGCAGAATCAAATATGTTATTGTAGGCTGAAGTCACAATGTTCTAGCACCCCCTCCTAGATGCATATTTTTCCATGCTTGCTTTTGGGGTTTTCCTTATGTGACCTTGAATAAGAATTTAGAGTTGACTCAGCTTTGATGAATTTTCAGTATAACTTCTATGCTGACTGTTTAAATTTTGGTATGGCTCTTCTTACTGTTGTATATATGTGAAGTACTATCTAGGTACAATCAACAGAAGGGGACTTTTGAAAACAATCTGTAACACTTTGTGAATTTCCAGTTAAATATAGTATAATAAATGCTTGGTTTAGCTTTATCTTTTAAAAATATTTTATTATTTAGCCCTCTTTACTGAACAATATACAAATAAATTTTATTCCAGCATTGTAAATTGTAACTCAAATTGTATTATTTAACTTCTGCCTTCACCATCACCTTCAGTATTCTCTTTTCTCTCAGAAATGACTGTTTTCTGGGAAGGAAGGCATTCTCATAAGAAAATATTTATTATTTATTGATTATTATTCCAAGGCATTTTTACGTGCATGTGAAGTCTTATACAAACAAACCAGGACCCAAGGTCTATGAAAGATAATGATTATAGTTAATAAATCTTTGGAGTTTTCTTTCAGGTCTTATAAAAATTGTGTTCCAGTTTGAATGAAGGCAACAAATATTGCCTGGTGATGATAGTGCAACTCTATATATCCATTCATAGCTAAGCATTACTCATTCTCAGTTGGGAGAAACAGTGTGGAACTACAGGATTTTCTTCTCTGAGACTGTCCTACTCAATCTTCTTTTTCTTCTGTTTGATTCACAAAAAAAGTGCCAGTCAGAGTAGCAAAAAACCAAACCAAAACATAATTAAGACCTCTCTCTGTGAAGAAACAGGTAAAAGCATTTATTATTTATTTATCAATTTCACAGAAGCCTTCATTTAGCCACCAGAGTATGAGGCATTTCAGATTCAGCTCAGGTTGATAGTGACTTGACTTGGCAGCTTAATATAAAGGTCATAGCTAATTCCTAAGCCATCTGAGAATTTCTGTCTTTCATTTAAATATCATTTAAACATTTACTTTTTAAATACCAGAACAATTAAATAATTTGAGATTACAGTCATAGGTTATCATTACCTTTAGGTAAAAATATTTGTCCCCTAAACCATTTGTTGCACATTAAGTAGATGCTGATGGGTTCAATTTAGAAATCAAGAAGTTTTGTTGGTTTGTGCAGCACAGAAAAACAAACTAGATGACCATACTGATCCTTCTTATTTCTTAAATATATTTATCTGTTTCTAATGAGTAGAATGCTATATTAATAGTATGACAAAATAAGTCTGCATGCCACATCATTGATAGTGTGATTAAAAAAAGAAAAAAGAAGATTTTATTTAAGGCAATAAAGACCATGAATAATCAAAAAAGATCTTCATCTCTCTTCTTGCCCCATATCTGCTAAAGAAAACGATGTTACAATCTATCACAACCCAATTTGCATAAACAGAACACTACAAAATCATGAAAATTTAAGTTTGCTATAGTTTTTAAATATCAGGGGAAAGGGAGGAAATTAGTATCACAAGTTTTTTTTAAATACCTTTTTAAAAAAAAAAAAGTCTTCTAAGATATTCATGTTACTTCATCTATAAGTTATTGTCAGGAATTATGGACAGAAATTGTTATTACTAGGAAGGAACTGGCTGATGGCAAGATTTTAAATCTGAAAAAATTGAAATTTGAGATGTCTCTTTGCACAAGCCCTGACACAGTTCTCTTAGCTTCTTCTTCCTAACCATATCAAGCTTTATAAAATAGACCATTTATTTACATATCTTATCAGGAAGATCTGTCTGTCGGACACTTTGGAAAAATATGTTGGATCTGCAAATCTATCAAATCATCTATGCTGAAAAACTTTCTTAAAACTTCTGCCTTCAATGAACTGTACAGAAAATCTCTATCTTTTAATTGTTAAGCTTCTGACTACCAATGAGCTTTACAAATAATCCTGCACAGATCATAGATAAACTTAATGTTTGCCCCTTTTTCCTTCCGCCTACCAGAAGTATTACAATTAATGTCGTCAGAGTAGAGGCCATCATATTACAATGTTTATGATAACCACAAAATAACAGGGACCTAGTTTAAGGCTCTGTCTTGCAAGGTTAGAGGCAGAAAAATGGAGATAGGTGCCTTCTGTAAGTGAGAAATCAGACCTGGAGGTCTAGTGTAGTTAGGCACTTCTGGAAAATCCTTCTGTCATTAAAATGTCTTTGGACCATTGATGGTCTTAGAATAAAAATATTAAATAAAACAGTAAAATAACACCTAGTATTTCCTCCTACCTATAAACTTATATATTTTTTTATTTTTAACTCCCATTTATAGATTTAACTGTTGATGGGATTAATACTTGAACTGCGAGTGCCTCAAATTCATTTGTAAGCATGTTTCAAATCTAAGAGGTTGCAATTTTTTATTTTTAAAGCTGAACATTTTTTTCAATGCAAGAAGAAATATTTGCCAAAGGTTTGAGCAAAATTAGGGTGTATATATAATCTACAGTGGAATATATAGGATAGCCTGGGCCCATGTACAATACTGTATCTCTTAGATTTACCTGTTTATTTTGGGGTAAATTTAGGCTTTCTCACTTAGCGCTCCAGTGAACTATGTGGCTTCATCCTCAAAGGAGAAGAAGGTAAAGCCTGAAATTCTACAGGAGTCAGAGCTACAGAAACTGTGGTGCTGTGTATGAGAATAATATGTAATGGATGCTGTTTCTCAGTGTACAAACGAAGGTAGTAAAGACACTACTAAAGTTTGGTATTAGACATTTTGCTCAGTAATCTGTTGTATTCTTCAAGAAATAGGTAAGTGTGGAGAAAAGGATGTACTCCATGAAAACTATGTGTTGATAGAACAATTATCTTCTCATTTAGTGTTTTTATTCTACACAGACATGGTGGTTTGGTTTTGTCTTTAGGGGGAATTACAATATTTTCCTGTTTAGGGGCTTGTTCTCTATGGTACTAAAACAAGCATAAGCATTTGTGCTGTGTGTTATTGTTTGTCGCAAACCTTCAGTGTTATGAGAGAATCTGACAGCATATGAAAGCAAATTAAATTACTTTGAGGTGTATTCTCTACTTCTTTTCAGACAGCACTCTGAACCTTAGGCAAACAGATGGCTGAGGATTTCTCTGAAAGATTAAGTGCTTCAATGCGAACATTTCTCAGGCTCTAATTTAACATGCTACTTAAAGCCTGATTTTTTTACCTTTTTTTTTTTTCTTGTAAATATTAAAGCATAAGGGAACAAAAGCCATTATGTACTGTTCTATTAAGATATAACATTAATATTTAGATCACAAACTACTTACTAGAACTGTGACATTAAGTTTACTTAGTTATTATACAAGCCACTCATTATAGTTCCTCTTAGTATACTTATTTTTTTCATCCATCAAAAGAAATAACTGAATATCACGATTCCTTAATTTTTAATGCAACCAAATGTGTTTATATGGGCTATAAAAACCTCAGGGGTAGTGGTAGGCTTTTGATAGATTATGTTCTCCATGACTACTTGCCAGCTGATCAAAGATGCTGATTCCAGCAATAATGTGAGCTCTTGTATTTTTCTCAGTACAACTACAGATACAGCAATTGCCAGAACTTGCATAGTCTCTCCTGCAGCGTTAACAGAGAGAGATCTTCCCTCCTGAAACAAAAAGGGAAGAGGCAGACACTGTAGGCTAAATTTTTCTGTGAAAAAGGAATCCAGAGTTGCATATTCCCATTCCTTTTTTAGAGGATAGATTTGATTAATGACATGCCATGTTTCTTTGATATTGTAAAAACCTGTCCTAAGATTGACTTACTTATACTAATTTAATTCTTTGAATCTGCTTAATCTAAAAAATAATTGGCTTGCTATGTTGATTTTGTTAGCATAGTTCAGTATTTAAGTGACTAAAATATGTATGATTTAGCACCTTTGAAGTTGTTCCTCAGGTGAGATGTCCCATAAGAACTTGGAGTCACAGAACTGGCTTGTAGTTCCCTCAGTAATGGCAGTGCCAAGTTTACCCAGCATGCTGTATCATCTTTTGTCTTTATATCACAAAAATATTTATTTCCTTCTGAAGAATTTACTGCTAACCACAACCATTTATTTAGGATCCTCCCAGAAGGCTGGACTTAGAACGGAAGCACTCATGAGCTAACATGTTCCAGCTAACACTTCCAATTCCAACAACAGAAAGGGCCACGAAGCTGATCAGAGGGCTGGAGCACTTCTCCTATGAGGACACGCTGAGAGAGTTGGGATTGTTCAGACTGGAGAAGAGAAGGCTCCAGGGAGACCTAACTGTGGCCTTTCAGTACCTAAACGGGCCTACAGGAAAGATGGTGAGGGACTGTTTATCAGGGAGTGTAGTGACAGGACAAGGGGTAATGGGTTTAAACTGAAGGAAGGTCGATTTAGATTAGATGTTAGAAAGAAATTCTTGGCTGTGAGGGTGGTGAGGCACTGGCACAGGTTGCCCAGAGAAGCTGTGGATGCCCCATCCCTGGAAGTGTTCAAGGCCAGGCTGGATGGGGCTTTGGGCAACCTGGTCTAGTGGAGGGTGTCCCTGCCCATGGCAGGGGGTTGGAACTAGATGGTCTTTAAGGTCCCTTCCAACCCAAACCATTCTGTGATTCTATGGTTCTATGATTCTATAACAGAATCCAGCAGCATTAATTTTTCTTTCAATTTTAAACAGTATATGTTTCTTCAACATTGGAATATAAAAGCAGCATACAAAATACTTCTGTATTTCTACAGTAAAAGATTTGATAGATGACTTTTATTCGTTCAATGGAATCACATTCTGAGTAGTGCTCATTCCCTTGGAGCGAGAGACAAAAATACTCTGGAGAAAGCAGACTAGGAGTCACTGCTATCTCACGGCTTTTTCTCCTCTAGAGATGTGCTGTGGTGCCAAAAGGAAAGAGAAGAATGAAAATGCAGCCTTTTGAATTTGAGCATCTGTGTTCTATTTGGTGCAACCTTATTTCAGTAATACCTTCTTTTAACAGAATAATGTATATTCCTAGTAATGGGCAGTTACTAGTTGGGTCAGTTTGGCTTCTTGTCTACTGGTTGCTTCAACTATTTCAAAACCTCATATTTGAAAAGGTTTTGCAATGTTAATATTTTGACATTGCTTTGAATATTTTTGTATTTTCTTTACATAGCTTGTTTAAGGGGACAGTTTTAATGAAAAGTATGAAGTTTGATGATTAAGACCCAGCCACAGCAGATGGAAAGGACATTATTCCTTTCTACTCTACAATACTTTATATAAGTGAAAATTATTCTGTTCCTTTTCAGTCTCTCTCTTTTTTTCAGGATTTGCTCCTACTGTCTAACATATAATTTCATGCACTTCTGATCTTTTGTTGCCCTTCTCTGAACTCTACCGAGCAGAAAGTACAGTGTCCATATGGAAGGTGTCCTGTTGCGGTGGATTCACCCTGGCTAGAGGCCAGGTGCCCCCCAAAGCCCCTCTATCACTGCCCTCCTCAGCTGGACAGGGGAGAGAAAATATAACAAAAGGCTCGTGGGTTGAGTTAGGACAGGGAGAGGTCATTCACCAATTACCGTCATGGGCAAAACTCAACTCCAGAAAATTAATTTATTATCAATCAAATCAGTGTTGAGTAATGAGAAATAAAACCAAATCTTAATAACAGTTTCCCCCCACCCCTCCCTTTTTCCCGGGCTCAACTTCACTCCCAAATTCTCTCCCTTCTCCCCTCAGCGACACAGGGAGACAGGGAATGGGGGTTGTGGTCTAACCTTGTCTCTGCCACTCCTTCCTCCTCAGGGGGACGACTCCTCACACTCTTCCCCTGCTCCAGCCTGGGGTCCCTACCATGGGACACAGTCCTCCATGGACTTCTCAACATGGGTCCCTTCCACGGGGTGCAGACCTTCAGGAACAGACTGCTCCAGCGTGGGTCCCACATGGGGTCACAAGTCCTGCCAGCAAACCTGCTCCAGCGTGGGCTCCTCTCTCCACGGGGCCACAGGTCCTGCCAGGAGCTTGCTCCAGCGTGGGCTTCCCACAGGGTCACAGCCTCCTTCAGGTGCCTCCACCTGCTCTTGTGTGGAGTCCTCCGTGGGCTGCAGGTGGAATCTCTGCTCCACCATCATCCTCCATGGGCTGCAGGGGGACAGCCTGCCTCACCATGGTCTTCTCCAGGGTCTGCAGGGGGATCTCTGCTGTGG
This sequence comes from Balearica regulorum gibbericeps, assembly GCF_011004875.1. Taxonomy (NCBI): domain Eukaryota; kingdom Metazoa; phylum Chordata; class Aves; order Gruiformes; family Gruidae; genus Balearica; species Balearica regulorum. The sequence continues at coordinate 10,456,162 of NC_046184.1, forward strand.
TGCCTGGAGTACCTCCTGCCCCTCCTTCCGCACTGACCTTGGTGTCTGCAGAGTCGTTCCTCTCACATCTTCTCACTCCTCTCTCTGGCTGCTGTCGTGCAGCAACTTTTTCCCCGTCTTAACTCTGTTATACAAGAGGCACTACCACCATCGCTGATGGGCTCAGCCTTGGCCAGCAGCAGGTCCGTCTTGGAGCCTCCCTGCTACCAAAACCTTGCCACGCAAACCCTATACACCTGGTCAAGGAGAAGCAGGTAAGTTGCAAAGTGGAAGGAATACTTTACTGGTTGTTCCTCTGATTCATGTGGTAGTACAATGTTTGATTTAACAATAAGGTCATGTGGACATGTGCACCCTATGATCCATTATAACTTCAAATCTTGGTCTGCTGCTTGCCTGATCCCTCTTCACTTTATGTTTAACGAACTGAACGTGCCTGCTCAGATAAAGCAAACTGCATTTTTTATGTGCAGAGTTCCATAGATATCAAGCCATTTCTCCAACTTTTCAATCTAATAAAGTTAAACTTCAATATAGTCCTCCAGTATATTCGTAGTCTCCTCCAGATTAATGTAATTGAAATTGTAATAAAAAATAATAAAAGATAACATTATCCCAAGATAGATCCCTATGCAGTATAATTTGGTATGTTTTTCATTATTTGGCAATGAATTACAGATAACTGTTCTGCAGGTATGGCTATCTATCTAGTTTTGCATCCAACCTGTAGCATTTTTACTCATGTTGTTTTCCTTCCTAGTTTACAAGCTTTAATAGACTCAAAACACTACTGTTTTTCCCCATCTGCAAGGCCTACTACTGTTCTAGAAGGCAATTACATTGGTCTGATACATGCCAGATCCTACCTGTTATTCCTACTTAATTATTTCCCAGGTAATTAAAATACTTTGATTATCACTCCGGTGTTTTTCTGGTTGGTAAAAAAGTTTCAACACCTAAAATCATAGGTAAGAAGGTATTACTTGGTGTGATTTGCAGAAGACTTACTGAATAAATTTGACTGTCAAGATATTAAAAAGTGCTCAAGAACTCTGATTGTTCAGCCATCTAAATTTTCAAAGTAGACAGGTCAAACTTGAGGCATTGGAGTGTGAAAAAGATTTTCCTCAGAGAGCCGTTAGTGCCAAAACCAACTAATGGGTTTGAACTTGGATTTATTTACATCAGTACTTCAGCAGAACTTTACTGAAGTAAACAGAGAAAAGCATATAAAAATGGGGTCTATGCTGTCATCATCAAGCAGCACAGAATTCCCTTTAAACTTGTACACCTGCGAGCATGCTCTTACTGCAAATAACTGTAAAATATCATAAGAAAGTACTGGGGTTTTTAAATTATTTTTGGTGGCTCTCCTGGTTGTACTTTTTTATGGATTTTTTCTCTTTTATAACTAATTTTCATTTTTAGTAAGTACATATTCTCCTTCATATGTACAGATGGTGGTAGTTTGCTTGTTTTGGAGAAGGGGTGAGAAATCTTGTGAGAGTGAGGGGAGTTGTAGACAAAATGTTGTTTTGTCAGTAATTCTGATAATCACGTCTTCCCGAATGCTCATGTTACTTGTAGCTTGTGAAAACTTAACTTCCTTCTTAAATCAGGGTAGCTTTTTGTAGCGATGAGATTGCTTTCTTTGTGCTTTAGATATGCTAAGCACAAACAATGCATTCAACTTTGCCTCTAAGCCGTTATTGTCAAAACAGCGTAGTTTGGAAACTAACAATTAGGTGAAATTGTCCTACTATAGTAATTCCTTCAGGCATCTGTTGTCTGCCTCAACTTCATCCTTTTTGAAAAATCATGTATCATCACCTTGGCAAAGCTATCAGATGCTGTGCTCCCAAAAATGAATGTAGCATTTGCATTCATTTTGCCTGTTGCTCATGGGTTGATTTTTAATTTTTATTTTAATTTATTTACTTCTGATAGCTCCATTCCCTTTTCCTCATCATAGGCAGTAATGAATGTATTCACATCTTCTTTTCCATAAACAAAGAAGTGTGTATCAACATTATCAGTACATAAATGGTTCAAAGGTGCTTAAATTCATGCCAGATGCTTCAGTGACTCATTACCAAATGGTGAAATGTCTGAGAGCTTTACAAGATATTCATTTTTCCTGCTGGAAATGTCTTTTCACAAAGGCCTTTTTCTGTTAAGAGCGATCATGGATCACAGTTCCTCAGTCTGCAGAATCGACAATAGCTGAGCAGGCAACTTACGAATCAGTTCAATTTGCTTCTACTATCTGCATCAAAACAGTGATTTTATAACAGTCAATTACTCAGGGAAATTTAAATAAGATGTCTTTAAGAAAAACTTTCTTAAGAAAATGGTGTTAATATGTGGTTTTTTGTGGGGTTTTTTCAGCTATAAAGGCAAAGTATTTGGTTGGACTATGAAAAATCTGTGATTTCTTTCCAACAGCTTGATCTAAACCAAAATTAGTTGTCATTTGGAAACAGGAATGAGTGTGACAGTTGTAAAATAACTAATAAGCCAGAAGACTTTTAGGCATCATTCAGTCTGAGCTGCTTTGGTTTTGATGTTTGGTCAGTTCCTCAGCCTGATACTTGCTGCCTCTTATGAATAATTTTTAGCCCCTTTCCCACAAGACTGTGACTTATTTCAAGCAAATTAATTCAGCAAATATAGGAGAAATATGTATTCTAAAATTAATGCTAAATTAATTAATTTCCCAGTCTCCCCTGCTTTACCCTCTGATATATGAAATACGCTCGTATTCTAAATGGAGTCATGTCCTGAGGTCTAACACTGAATATCACATTGAAAAAATATTTTCATTATCCAATATACTGATCATTTAAACTTTTTTAGCATCCCTTAGGACACTTGTATAGTTAAGACATTTGAACACTGGTGTTGAGCTGCACACTGTTTTTATTTCAATATATTTTCATTTCTAGCATTTGTCTACATGGACAGCTGATCAAAATTCTAACTAGTTAAGAACTTAGAGATTTTCTTTTTAATAGTTGATGAAATTAAAAGCCATGACACTGATATTTTCTCTTTAGCATGTACTCAGCAAAGTTACTATACCTTTTACATTAAAATAGAACACTCAGGTTTTATAATTATTTATCAATTTCTTCTGTAGATAATGTTTTCAGTTCCCATGCTAAAAGAAGAAAGTGAAGTGGGTGGACTCCCGTTTCTAAGCAGTATCACCTAGCTGTCAGGAATTATCACAATGATACATTGTTTAGAATACAAATGCTATGAGGAACTCTGCATCAAACAACAGTTTTCAATTTATTGATTTTTTTTTGTTTGTTTTAAATTTAATCAAAATGTAATCCTATGAATTAACAGCTTGATCTAAAAGTCATTAAAATAGATGGAAATATATCCATTCATTTAACAAGTCTTTAGAGCATGCACTTAAGTAGCTTTTAATGCTTCTCTCTCTAGCTTGATGAGTATTATCTTCGTTATACAGATGATGCTGTGAAGCCATGGAAAGGTTAAATGTTGATTCCAAGACCTCAAAATGAGGCAGTTTTAGTTACAAAACCAAAACTGAAATATTACAAGTTCTCTGTCTGCACTTTGTATTCAAGACAATACTTCATTGTTTCTTTAAATCTAAATAAAATAATTATTAAGACTAATTTTAAAAGGCAATATATTTTAAAATATATCTTGATATCAACAAAAAATAACATTTAAACACTATTTTTATGTAAAACAAAGAACCTATATGGTTCAATAAAGACTTCAGTCAAAGATTTTTACATTATGTTAAACAACACAGTGAATAAGAAGTCCTCATGGGAAACATTAGTGTATTGATACAAAATAATATTGTTGCAGTGGTCCCAGCTAAAAAAATCCACTGAAGTTTTCCTCAGTTTTGCTACTGAGTTCTCTCTGAGGTGTCAGTTGAATAAATAGGAACATTTTCAGTGCTATTTTGACTGGATTGCTTAGGCTAATCTTCAAATCAGAGAAGCATGCAAATAAAACTTTATGTATAGAAAAATAAGCATCTAAAGTTAACCATATAACGTGCTGTGAGAACAAAGGCAATATGAAAGTCAAGCACCAAAACGCAGTTACAAAACAGAATTGTGCAAAACTGATGAAACACAGCACAGCAAGGAAGATTAGAAATTGTGGACCAGTGATTTTATTTACTAAGGGGTCTTATATTAGCAACCAGTTACAATGGGCATAGGTGGAAATTATATAGAGACTTACACACGAATGAAATGCCCAAATTCTTTTGTGCTTCTTAAAATGTTCCATATATGCCCATGTAATTTAACAGATTGCTGATGAGCAATAGAATTTCAATCTTTCATCATGCTGGTAACCCTAACGCATTACTGTATTACCTATTATTACAATTCTATTAAATCTTGGACAAGGTGGTACTGGAGTTTTGGAAGAAAAAAACCCCAACTTCTGCCATATGCTGCAGCAGAGGTACCGATGCAGGGCCTTCATTGATTTTAATGTGGACATGAACACTTTGGAGGCACTTCCTTAAAGAGAGGGAGTATGACCCCTTGCTGGGGAAGCGGGAGGATGATGAGGCCTCTTCCCATTCCTCTTCACTGCTGGAGCAAAGCTGCCGTGCTTCCTGAAAGGATAGAGGCACTGTGGAGGCCAAAGGGAGGAAGAGGTTCAGTCCTTACCATATGGAGTTGACCTCAGCGGGCCAGAAGACTAATCCTGGCAATGACATTGTTGTTTTGATTTTGCACCAAGTATAGCTCCAATCTAACCACAGAATTAGTGTTGAGGTCCATCTCCACAGCTACAGTCAAGGAACTTTATGCAAAGGTAATATCTGTGCTATTTAGAAGTCAGTACACTCTGAGTCAAGAGAAATAGATTTTAAAATGAACAGCACTCACGTTCCATTGTTATGTAGCTATATGATATGTATTGTGTCAGAGTGCACTCCTGACTTCAGGCATCTGTAGGGAAAATCCAGCTTCTCCATAAATTAAACTGGTTTTAAAAGACCAAAATACCATCTCTTTAATTTTGCACTCCACTGTCCAAGGAAGTACATTTGACTTTTTTTTGGCAACAAACACTTTCTGTACAGCTGAGCTTTCAAAAGCGGTTTCAGAAGGTTCCAAGGATTTCAGACAGAAGCATAAATCAATATGTTTAGTATAATTTAACTAAACTACTGCCACCAATTTATGTGCAGAGTCCCTTTGTCAGTGCATTGACAAGAAACAGTAAAGCAAACTCATTGCCAAAGAATTGTCTGAACCAGAATGAGATGGCAAAAAATTCTCCATTCAGTTTCTTCATGTCCTTCACCGTCTCCATATAGCATAATGTATTCACATTAGAATAATATAAAAGAAAAAGTTATGTTCTTGGTTTCAATGATACAGAAACAAATATTCTCAGAATTGCTTTATATTATACTTCAAGCCTAAATATTAGGTTAGATTTTGAAGGCTTTCTGTCCTAAGACAAAACTCCTTTGAAGTCCAGAGGATTTGGCAGAATAGCAAACCAGTGTTTAAAATCTAAAATCTGGTCCCAAACCTGAACAATAGTTGTAAAATGAACCTAAGATTAAATCCTGTTTTATTTTTTCTGCTAGTAAGTATTCACCTTTTCTCTTCAGTTTGTATCACAGAAAGAAGGGATCCTGGGTCCAGGTCTTATTTTTTTTTTAAATAGTATTGTTTGGAAGGGAGGCAAAGGAATTGGGGTTGCTGTGGTTTTATTTCTTTAACACTCATCCTAAGTCAGTATTTGCAAGCAAACTGAATGCGTCTGCATTGTCACATTATTATGTATTTGTGCTGTGATCACTCCAAAAGCCTGAAACCTTACCTTGTGCTCTTTGAACAGTCCAACAGTACCACACTTGCTTTCTAATGGATTCATGGGCCAAAGTGCGTGTTTTACCAGCCTATGTTTAGCTCAGTGCAGAACTAGTGTCTTTGTTATAGCAGGGAGATGAGATTAAGGTTTGTTTGTTGTTTGGTTGTTGGTTTTTTTTCTTTTCAATGGGTCAATACAAAAATTGTAATTATCACATTATAAGTTCCTGATAAGTTCCTTGTTATCCTAGACTACTCAGTTTGGAAATCTGGGGGGGGTTGTGTGTGTGTGTTTTCTGTGGGTTTTCTTGTTTTGTTTTAATAAATAATGTTTTATTATTTTGGTCTTTTTTTTTCTCAGGATCTCTTCTATTTCTACCCTTTTCTACCTATCCTTCTCTATATTTTTCTTCACTTTATTTCCATTCTCTGTCATCACTTATTTTTATTGTTACAGTCAGCCCCAAGGTAGCTTACATTTTTGTACTAGAAATTATTAGCTGAAACTATTAACCGCTAATGCTGGATGGGATACATCTCTGCAGGCTAAGACATCTTTTGATTTGTTCACCTGTATCTTAACTCTGGAAGCAGTTGTTTTATTTAAATTTGCTGAATAGAGTGCTGTACAAATGCATACTCACGATGAACAGACCTTCTTAAAGCTTAGACTGTGGTCCTGGATCTTGCCTTGTTACACTCACCTAGTACAGCAGCTTGCAAGGCTCGCTTTGTAGGGCTAAGAATAGGTTGCAGGATGACTGGGGAAAGGCCTGGCCCATGGCATTGTGTCTTCAGCTTCATTGCTCCATCAATGGCGAAGTAAGGAAAGAGTTATTAAAATGATTGGCTACTTTTTTTCTTATTTTCTATGTAAGCAGCTGTCCCAGAAGACTGGCTGTCACTGCAAATTGGCATTTGATTTTCTGCTGAAGTGAATCAAGTCACTCACTCTCCAATAAATCCTCAGATAATGAATATAATACAAAGTTTTCATGTCGGCTTTGCAGGGATGTTCCTGGGCAACTAAAGGTCCTGATCATTTTTGGCATGCTGCATATTTCTCTTAGCTCCATTCTTTCTCTTACCCTCCATACACAGTTCTTCACTATATCTCATCAGTCAGCCATTATATTTGTTAGAGATACAGGAATTCTCCTTCTACAAATGTCATATTAATCTTGGAGCTGTATTGAAAATATTCTCAATGACCATCATTATAATCCCTGTGCTCAGCAATTTACTGCGGTGGCTGTACTCAGCAAATCATCTGTAGCATTTACATGGAAGAAAGCAATCTCACCTCACTATGGCATCCATTGTTCTCTTCAGCAATTTAGTTCTGCATATCATGAATTAGAGGCCTGTTGTGCAGTGGCAATATTACACTGTGTTAGCTGGGGTATCTGAATTAAAATTGTGCTTCGGGTAGTATTTTCCCAAGCACCAAGAGAAGGTTTGACTTAATCAGAGCAATACAAAAGAGAGCAACATAAATCATTTAATATAACAAGTCAGACAGTGCCAGCAAACCAGTACAGTTGTGGAGAGGAGAAGAATTTGCCTTCTTTGAAAAAAAAAAAAACCACATGCAAAGCCCTATCTGATAGTCTGTATAGTGTATATATGTAGACATTCTTTGATTATAATACATTGGCAGGACTAGGTACAGTAGTTTCCCTAGCTGAAACCTGAAATTCCAGAGATGTGAAAAACATAGTGAACTTTTTTGAACTTCAGGGACTGTAAGGCTTGGGCTATGTTTTTTCTCATGTTGTGTAAGAAAACTCACAGAGGTTGCACTGCTTCATACCTGACTGATGATTTTGATTTACTTTACTGTCAGAGTTGATCATTCGATCACCAACTATAATGGTCCCATCAAAACCACAACTGCTATATTTCAAAAGTCTGATAAACAATTTCACATTACTACTATTGCACTAAGATATATCTGAGATGCACCTGGCTTATAAATCCCAAAGAAATAACTAAACTCATCCTTTTCTGTTGCTGTTGCTTCTTTACATATATAGTTTTCTTCATTTAAATGTATTAGCAACTGCACGGGAGGAATGCTAAAACTTCACAAAAAAGTAAACATTTGCTGGTCTACTTGGTGTCTGTATTATATGATTTTGTGCTTTGCAAACCCTGATCACTTGAGATGTGAAATACCTTTAGGTTCCTGCAGTAATGCGTTTTGGTCACCTTGGAATACCATTCCATGAATTGTCTGTTGTCTATAAAGTGTCCATAGTAGCAGCTATGAGACTTCAGTTTTGCCCTTGTTTCTGCTTGTGAGTTCCTATCAGACTGTGGTCCACAGCAGAATTCAGATTATCAGATAAAGTTATAAAGCTATACTGATACAGTATTTGCAGAAATCAGGATTGCCCTGGTTACCCTCTTAGAAATCCCTCATGATCTGTTTTTAACACTAAGTTGGACCACGAACTGTGAATTTCCCTCCTCCAACCCCCTTTTATTAGCAGCAATTATTACTATAATTCAAAAGACAGCAGTCATTAAAAACATTCAATAATGACCTGATTTTCAGAGATACTGATTTCATTTAAGTTACGTGCATCCTATGTAATGTGGCATTTAATGACCACCTTTCAAAAAAAATAATCCAACTGTAATATTTGACTTTCAGGGAACTGCTCTGGATAGTTCTGGGTTATGTGATACTGTGTTTATTTTGCTGTGCTTGAAATATTAATTTTGTTAAGGATCACAAGAAACATGCCTACTCAATACTTTGAATAAGGATACTTCTTAACAGCGCTTACAAAAGATAAATCAAGATAGTGTCATTTTAGCCACAAATTTCATTAAGTTTTACAGTAGTTCCCATTCTTGGTTTTGAAAAAATCTGCAGCCCATTATTTTTTTTAATACCATTAGAGAGTCTTGGCACACTGTCTTTTAAAAGTAACTCATGGTACCTTGGCATCGGTTTCTCTGTAGTTCATAGAAACTAGAATCCCTTCCAATACAGAAACTATAATAATTTAAAGACTGTTTCCCCATTTCTTTTCCAAAAATTATAGCAGAAGAATATACATGGAAATTATTCCACTATCCATCAGATTTGCATTCTAGTAGATGAGCATTTTAGTTGACCTCTTTTGTAAGATTTTTCAACCTTGGTGTACAGATACATTGCTCTGTGACATTAATTAGGCAGCTGTGTATATAACTTTATGAGTCACAGAATCACAGAATGGTTGAGTTGGAAAGGACCTCCAGAGGTTATCCAGTCCAACTATCCTGCTCAAGCAGGGTCACTTTATAGCCAGCTGCCCAGGACCATGTCCAGATGTTTTTTTAATATCTCCAGGATGAGAGACTTCAGATCTCTCTGGGCAACCTGTGCCAGTGCTCGGTCACCCTCACGGTGGAAAAGTGTTTCCTGGTGTTCAGATGGAAACTCCTGTGTTTCAGTTTGTGTCCATTGTCACATACTGTTTGATATGTTGTTTCTAAAACCCTGCAGAATAAGCTTAACTAATAATAACCTAAAAAATATGTTTTGTAAATACTTTTATCTAAAACGTGCCAAATAGGATCAAAATACTTGAAGTGTGATTTGTGTAGTTTATGTTTCAAAGTCCACCTTTGTGATCTCCAAGCTCCTTCCTCAATTGTTGCCATGTTCCAGAATATCCCCAGTTCTTACAGACACTTAACATTTTCATGTTCCCTGGTGCCTACATTTCTTTCTCTAAATATAAACTGTTCTTCAGTCTTGACAGTGTTGATCAGCTCTATGCATAGCTCGTGTCTCAGTCTGCTCAGCATCCAGAGCTAGACATCTGTTTTCCAAGCAGCTTGATCTGAAATGGCTTCTCAGGGTACATCTGAATCAGTTTTTGAGAAATTACACTCCCCTGGAATGGGAAGATTTGAGAATCTCCTTTGAAGAAAAAAGGATGATGCAAAATATTTTGGTGGCTAGAGAACTTGGTCAGGAAGTAGATGAAAGATCTGATTCTTAACTCTGTTCAGAGGGATACAAATCCACAATTCTTTTCAAAGATTCCATTAGCCACAGGTGATAACCAACATTGAGGTAGGTTCAGTCTTCTCCCCTTTTGAAACCATACTGATGGTCAGGAAAGAATTCAATATTTGTGAGTTAGAAAAGGTTATTAGGAAAGAGACCAAATATTTTGCTTAGTATTTAGGGAAGTGGCTGGGAGGAAGGATGACTTAGTTCAGTTTATGACATGGAAAGCACCAAAAGAGTGTCAGGTGCAGAAATCAGAAACCAACAGCTCCTTCCCATGGACGGAGAGGAGGAGATAAGCAACAATACTTCTTGGACTTCATGCTGTGTATTCACACACCGTGGTTTGTTGCTTCTCTTTCTCTTGGATGCTATGGTTGCTTGTCACCTCTGGGCTTCAATTCTTGCAATAGGTGTAACAAAGATTGTAAAGAATGAAGATCAAAGGATATGCTTTTGTTATTTTCAGCATAGCCAGAATTTCTCTCTGAGTTTGTGAATTAAAAAAAAAAAAAAAAGTTTTAAAATTTGTTTTTCTCTTTGTTCATGAATAATAATAATAAAAAAGTTTTAAAATTTGTTTTTCTACTTGTTTTTCTGATGCCTTACAGTAAAAATTCCCAACAGGTGTACTGTGATGGCCAGTGCATTCTGCCCTGCAACCAGCCTAAATAGCCTGGCAAGAGTGAGGGACCCCGGGGAGTGGAATATTGTGCATGACAGGTGCAGTAGCTGGTCATAGCTGTATTGGACAGTCAGGACTGCTCAGAGAGATCTGTCACATGCCATCAACTGTAACATAGACAATCATGTGCCTCAGGTATCAAAAGTTTGGGAAACATTATCTATAGTATCTGGATTAATTAATTAGTTCTACTACCATGGATTAGAACATATAGCCATGATCCTTTTCTTTGTGCAGTCAAAGTTTTGTTCTCCTTTAAAAGAAACCTCAATGTATTATTTGTGTGTTAAACTCTTGCGTGTATATCTGGGCATGTAAATCTTTCAATTCCCATGTAGAAAACTTGACCTGTTTTTAGAAAGCCTTGCTAACTTCTTCTTGTCCAGAATTGGAAGACCTGGGTCAACAAGTCTTGACATCTGCATTCAGGTTCCAGTTTTTAGGGATCTGAAAACCGTTGAATAATTGAGTTCCCACCGTTCATCTCCTCCAGTGGAAAGCTATCAGCAAGCAAATCTTTCTGATTAAACATGAGTTGGGGAAAAATAAAATAAATAATTGTAAATAATTGTATTGTACACATGCTCCTGTCAGTAAAAAAACACCCAGTCAGGCCTTTGCCACCCAACGACAAGCTGAAGATTCTGTAGTTCCATTATTATCTTGGTTTATTTACAAAAACTAGTGAATTAAGGATTCACTCGCATGAATAAATAAATCTTCCTCTGAATATTTACATAATTGCAGAAAAGCAGGAGTATCTGGTGCAAGTAAAAGTCTATTTATTCAATATAAAATTGTTTAAAGCATTTTAAACAAAATATCAAAGTGTATCATTCATGCTGAGCAAGTGCATGAAGGTTGATTTTATTACAGAGTATGAATGTAGAAACTGCCACTAAAATATATTAGCATTCTTGAAAGCTGTGATACCTAAATCTAAAACCTAACAAGTTTGCAAAAGAGATCCTAATCTTAATCAGAACTGGTCATAACTTATATAAAATAATATTTGCTGTGCGTCTAGCCTTTTATTCATTCATTATTTTGTCTGATTCCTGAATCAGTTGCCAAACAATCCTTAATTGCCCATGCCACTGAACAGGTTCCAATAGTTTCAAAGTTGAGCAAAATTTTAAGAACATGGTTTTTCACATTAAGCCATCATCTAAGGCATTAACTATAACATATCAGACATAGCCATTTGCCATCATTAAAGCTATTTTTAATGGGAACAGCTATGGCAGTTACCCATAGTTGTGAAGATCAGTGAGATTAAGATTGGTAGTAATACCAGCATTTTTTCTTTGTGCTCCTACCATCTAATGTCTGTTTTGTTACACAGATTGAAATTGCTGAAACTAAAATAAAATCTGAAATCAAGACAAAGCTACTTATGAGCACAGTGGGAAGAAGGCCTGAAGACAGTATGGCTCATTTGGCTTTTAAGTTATGCAAGTCTCATTTTCTGGGAAGCTCTTACATTCCTCTATTCAGCAATTTAGAAAATTCTTAGATTTTTTTTTCACTAATTGGGAGACATTTAATTTATTCAGGCAGATAAGAGATGTGAGTGTGGGAATTGTATACTCTTAAGAGTCAAGAATCAAGGAGTTGGAGAAAAAGAGACCTAAATTTCCCCATACCAGCCTGATATTTCTTCAGGACTCTGGTATGTCAGTTCATCTTTGTTTTAATTTGTTTTAAAACCAGGAATAATTATATTTCAGTAGTCTGGAGGCTTTGGAGATTCTAAATTTAGTACTGCTTGTAAATCCTTTGAGTGGCTTCATTGGTAGACGTTCTAAAGTATCTCTACATGCTTACAAATATGCTCTCATTTTCTTAAAGGTTGATACTTCCTGGCAGCATTAATTCAATATTTTCAAGGGACAGCTTGCTAATTAATTTTCTAATATTGTGGAAGCACACTAAAATTAAAAGTACACAATCCTACTTAGCAAAAATTGCTTAACTCTTAAGTTTTGCAATACTGTGTATTGATAATTTTTCATATTATAAATATCTAATTTAAAGTTTTAAAAAGTTTATGTATGAAGGCATAATATGGAAAATAGGCAGGGAAAGCCTACTTCTACAGTTCATGGAATTATCAGAACCAGGAGATGGATGGTACTTTCTCCTACCCTTTATGTCACCTCTATATGATAATTCCAGGGGGGGAAGAAAAAAAGAAGGGGAAAAAAAAAAAAAAAAAAAAAAGCAGCACTAGTTATAGTCCAAACCTCAACAGTAAAGCCATTTCACTATTCTGAAAACTTCCTGCAGCTCTGATTGAACTGTTCCTGTCACATGTGCTTTACTTCCATCTTGTTCTCCCTCCTTATTTAGACTCTTGACATCAGCTTTGTTTCTTAGCCTTTTTATTTTCTTACTGTGTCCTATTTCTTTTGCTTTTTTCAGCTGACTGGTAGCCTCTCCTAAATAAAATCCCTCACAGCTATCCAGTAATGGATAATTGGTACCTAAGGAACTACAGTTTTCTGACTTCCTCCCACCCCACCGCATCTGGAAAAGTTAGAATGTGTGTTTAAGTAGTATTAGGAACATCTGATATTTTACAGAGGTTCATTTCACTTAAATTTAGCAGGTATTTGTGTGTGAAGTAGTTCAGAAGACTAAATCTGTTACCGTTAACATATTCGCTGTGGTCTCTATGGTAGCTCACCAAAGATTGGAAGTTTGGTAAAATGGAAGGTAGATTGACTGCTCTTCAATAATATGCATTTAAAATGTAGTGGCTGCCTTGGAAAGATCAGGACTAGCAAGAAGATCATTTCATCTAGGACGATATGCTGAGTAAAGAACAAATAAATTTTGGCTTCTACAGCTGATATTAAACTTCAGAAAAATCATAAATGGAATCTAAAACAAGGTGTTGGATACTAGGATGAAATGACAGGTTGTATTTTCTTCTTTTACACTTTTCTTCTGTAACACCCTGTCCAGTTTTGTAATCAAGAAGTTGACACAACTTTGCTAAAATAAAATGTCTCATTTTCATTTTAAGTTTGACTGGTATTTAAAGTCGACTCAGCTAAATAACACAATTTTATGGTGTTCTAACTTCTCCAGAAGAAAAAAATCTAAACAATGGGATGTACGCAAATAAATCATCTCAATGCCTAAATTCAAGCAGTTCTAAAATCTCGGGTGTTGTGTATATCCCATTCATCTGCAGAAGTCAGACCGGTGCCTGATACCCATACTGTGCGTAGCCTTCTCCTGTATTTATGAGTGGCTCCAGCAAGGAACAGATAGTGAAACCTATGACATGAGGAGAGCACATCTGCTTTTCAGCGTAATAAATTACTGGCTACAATTTCAGTATAGAGCTGCAGGCTCTCTGGGTCCTCTCTGGGATAGTTGAAAAATGCCTCCTGAGTTTATAGTAATTTCCTTCACTTGTCAAATCCAGACCAGTGATCTGCATGTAAAACAGTTTCTTTGGGATTTGTGCACATAGAGGTTGTTCTAAACAATCACGAAGCAAAAAAAATCAATTACTTTCCCAATTAGCAAGAAAAGGCCATTCAACTTCCACAGACTAGAATTTTTCTTATTTATTTTTTAAAAGTTAGCTGTATTTTGTTTCCAGAGAATTACTCTATTCAATAAATAAATAATCTCCATTGTCATTTTATCTAATTAATAAATTGAAATCCTCACAGAGAAGGAAGAGAAAAATGTTCACCTGACAATAGGGTTTTCCTCTTCCTAGAGAAGAAAAAAAATCATATTTGACTCTAGGCTTGTTGCACACTGAGTTTTATTTTCAGAAAAGAGTAGGGTATGGTGGAAGAGCAGTTCAGAACCTTTAACAAGTTAGGTTATTCAGGAAAAAAAAATTGGAAGATAGGATGTCAAGATCATAGTAAAAAAGCCTGCTTTTTTTTTCTTTCTTTCTTTTTTTTTTTTCCCCAGCACAAATTTCTCACATTCATTTTGGATACTGCAGTTTTCCAGGAAGAAGCCTTGCACTTTTTCTCCCAGTCTTACTTGAGGACAATAAAAACTGTGTGTAATTTATCCGCCAGATCACCCTTGTAACACATGGGTTTCCCAAAAAATGGTTTCATTTTTCTCAAAATATTTGTTTTCATATGACGTTAATAACAAAAAAACACTATCTGTAAATTCTTTACAAGATTTCAGTGGAACCTTTAGATACTATAACACTGCTGTGGTGCACAAAAAAAAGTCAAGGTTTTTTAATTAGTGTTGTCATGCCCTCTGTTATAATTTTATCACAAGCCTCATGTTTGTCAGTGTTTAATTTAACGTGCCATCTCTTGGAATAAATTTGTTGGACCAAATTCTTAGCTTGTTCATGGGAATTAAGGTTTTAAATAAAACATTGCATGTAAAGAGGTCCATAATGCTATCCATTTTCAAGATTTTATCTAGTCTTTTGTCCTTCAGGTTGTGCAGAAAAACCAAGATCATCATTCTTACACATTCAAATCACATGGAAAATAAAAATAATCCAATCCACAGGATGTCTTAAAATGCATGAGTTTTTTATTTTTATTTTAATTTTATTTTATTTATTATTTTATTTTATTTTAAACGGTCTCATGATTTATTGTGCCTGGCTTAATTTTTTGAGTGTCTGGCTTTGACAGTACAGTTAAATATAGAATGTTCATTCATTTTATTCAATTCAGTTTCTAAAACTTATCTGTCAAAATCTTTCTGCTAGTACATTCAGGTTTCCATTTAGCTAGCTGACCCCTTTTCAGAAAGATAATCAACCTTTTACTTAACACGATGCTATAATTTAATTAAGTTGTTCTAAATATACTTTTTTTTCCCCTGAAAAAGCTATGTTTTATTTTGTTATAATAATATTCAATACTCTCGGTAAAAAGGATTCTTTTCCTTTTTTTTTTTTTCCCCTGTGTTGCTTTCTTCAAGCCTTATGCTCTACATAAAATCTTCATTTAACACCTACTAAGACATTTTGTACTTCAGTATCCCCTTATCGCTGAAACTATCTAGAGAAGAAGATAGAAATATCCAGGGTGTGTTTAACACTGAGAAGTATATAGACCTGCCAGGCTGGTGAGCTACTCATGAACACTACTAAATCTTTGTAGAAAGAAAAATGTGTGGTATTTAATATCATGTAGGGGGTAGCACAGTTTAGGTAGAAAAGGCAGAGGGTTTTTTTTTAATTCACAGCATGATATCTGATCCAGTAAGTATTCATCTTAATTGTAAAACGCTAAGAATGCCCAAGGAAGGAGAAAAATAAATTCTTATTGCTGAATTGAAGTTACAAATTCAGCCTAGGATAGTGGGGAGTAAGATTCATCTACCTCTTCCTCTGCATGTGAAAGGGCTTTCTAATCTCTACAATCTTTCTCTGTTTATTAGTATAATATTTGATTTTGGTACTCTGTTCATTTCTAAGCTGGTAATATAAGTATCCTATTCTTTATTCTATCTCTGAAATTGGAGTCTCTCTCTTATTCTAATCAGAGAGACATATCCATACCTTTACCCTTAATTGATCTCATATATAATCTATCCATCACACAACTGAGGCACATTAGTAGAATCAATCATGCAGTTCAACAAGGGGAAGTGCAAAGTCCTGCACCCGGGGAGGAACAACCACCTCTAGGCACCAGTGTATGCTGGGGGCTGATCAGCTGGAAAGCAGCTTTGCAGAAAATGGACCTGGGGGTCCTGGTGGACACCAAGTTGAACACGAGCCAGCAATGAACCCTTGCAGAAAAAAAGGCTAATGGTATCCTGGGCTGTATTAGGAGTGTTGCCAGCATTGAAGGAAAATGATCCTTCCCTTTTATTCACTGCTAGTGAGGCCACAGCTGGAGTACTGTGTCCAGTTCTGTGCTCCCCGGTACAAGAGAGACATGGACATATTGGACAGAGTCCAGTGAGAGGCCACAAAGATGGTTAAGAGCATTTCTTCTATAAGGAAAGGCTGAGTGAACTGGGGTAGTTCAGCCTAGAGAAGAGAAGTCTCAGGGAAATCTTATCGATCTATACAAATACCTGAAGGGAGGATGCAGAGAGGATGGGGCCAGGCTGTTTTCAGTGGTGCCCAGTAACAGGATGAGATGCAACTGGCACAAACTGAAACACTGGAGGCTCTGTCTGAACATCAGGAACACTGCGAGGGTGACCAAGCACTGGAACAAGTTGCCTCAGGAGTTTGTGGAGTCTCCCACCTTGGAGATATTCAAAAGCTGACCTGGTCCTGGGCAACCTGCTCTAGTTGACCCTGTGTGAGCAGGGGGGTTGTGCTAGATGATACCAGAGGTCCCTTCCAACCTTACCAGACTGTGATTCTGTGAAGTACTACTTTCAGCTGGTTTTATTGATACAATATTTCCAAAATTTCATTTTTAATTGAGTTTTTGTTTGGAAATTACATCCCATTGAATTTGAACAAGACTTATAACAAACACGATGAAAATCACTCTCCTATGCCTCAGCGTCTAAACTAAGTAAGATTGAACAAACAGTGAAAGGCATTTACAGTTGGTTTTGATTAGAGTTAGCTCCAATTCTATTTGAGTAAAGTAAATATCTGGCAGAATTTTTTTTCTTTTAAGTGCTAGCTTTCCTTAGTAGTCATTTGTAGCACCTGCATGTGCATAACTTTTGAAAACAGATCACTTATTAAAGAGCTTAGACATATCATCAGAGGTAACTTTTAGTTCCTTTGTCTTAAAATAAATATCAGTGCCCAGTATCTTTAATGCTCTGTTGATTTACAGTCCTCAGAACAATTTTGCTGTCTTGCCAATAATTCATTCCTAGTATGTGTTTTAGGGGAATGTGTTTTAAAACATAACCTTTGAGATTAAAAGCATCAATTAAGTGAGGTAAATGTGCTATAATTACAACAGAAATACACGGGTACATCTCAGAGAAGATTAACTTAAAAGCTAATTCTGAACACTTAAATGTCAGTTTAATTATTAATGGAAAAATTGCTGTTCATCACAGATGAGGAAACTCACCTCCTAGATGGTAGTTATTCCTGTGAAAATGGGAAGGTGCTGCATATCTTGCTATTTGATGTCCTCTTGATCACGTATCTGGTCAACTCCAATGGGGACTTTCTCTGAAACTGACTGATCAGTCTTCATGCCATTTATTGTATGGCATATCTGCTTGGAATGCCATGATATAAACAGTTGTATCTGTTTAAGCAGAAATTCATGCTATATATATTTCCATTGCAATGTGTCTATCTTTAATTTCTGCATATCAGTGTCAAAAACATGTGCGTGTCTATGTTTAATAAGAATTAGATCCCAGCATTTGAATATGCAAATATTAATGTCTGTATTGAATTTACATAGGAAGTTTTTGGTAGCGGGGAGGCTACAGTGGTGGCTTCTGTGAGAAGCTGCTAGAAGCTTCCCCTGTGTCTGACAGAGCCAATGCCAGCTGGCTCCAAGATGGACCTGCTGCTGGCCAAGGCTGAGCCCATCAGCGATGGTGGTAGTGCCTCTGGGATAACAGAGTTAAGACGGGGAAAAAGTTGCTGCACAACAGCAGGCAGAGAGAGGAGTGAGAAGATATGAGAGGAACAACTCTGCAGACAGCAAGGTCAGTGCAGAAGGAGGGGCAGGAGGTGCTCCAGGCACCACAGCAGAGATTCCCCTGCAGACCCTGGAGAAGACCGTGATGAGGCAGGCTGTCCCCCTGCAGCCCATGGAGGATGATGGTGGAGCAGAGATTCCACCTGCAGCCCGTGAAGGACCCCACATAAGAGCAGGTGGAGGCACCTGAAGGAGGCTGTGACCCTGTGGGAAGCCCACACTGGAGCAGGCTCCTGGCAGGACCTGTGGCCCCGTGGAGAGAGGAGCCCACGCTGGAGCAGGTTTGCTGGCAGGACTTGTGACCCCGTGGGGGACCCACGCTGGAGCAGTCTGTTCCTGAAGAACTGCACCCCATGGAAGGTACCCACACTGGAGCAGTTCGTGAAGAACTGCAGCCCCTGGGAAGGACCCATGTTGGAGAAGTTGGTGGAGGACTGTCTCCCGTGGGAGGGACCCCAGGCTGGAGCAGGGGCAGAGTGTGAGGAGTCCTCCCCCTGAGGAGGAAGGAGCAGCAGAGACAAGGTGTGATGAACTGACCACAACCCCCATTCCCCATCCCCCTGTGCTGCTGGGGGTGAGGAGGGAGAGAAATGGGGAGTGAAGTGGAGGGGGGAGGTGGTTTTAAGATTTGGGTTTATTTCTCATTATCTTGCTCTGATTTGATTGGCAATAAATTAAACTAATTTCCCCAAGTTGAGTCTGTTTTGCCCATGACGGTAATTGGTGAGTGATCTCTCCTTGTCCTTATCTCGACTGTCCTGGTTTCAGCTGAGAGTAACCGTTACGCGTGACAGAGCCCTGCTCTCCTGGAGATGGCTGAACACCTGCCTGCCCATGGGAAGTGGTGAATGAATTCCTTGCTTTGCTTTGCAAGGAAAAAGGACTGTTGTGGTTTTACCCCAGCTGGCAGCTGAGCACCACGCAGCCGCTCGTTCACTCCCTCCCCATCGGGACGGGGGAGAGAATTGGAAAAGTTAAAGTGAGAAAACTCCTGGGTTGAGATAAAGACAGTTTAATAGGTAAAGCAAAAGCCGTGCGCACAAGCAAAGCAAAGCAAGGAATTCATTCCCCACTTCCCATGGGCAGGCAGGTGTTCAGCCATCGCCAGGACAGCAGGGCTCTGTCACGCGTAACAGTTACTTGGGAAGACAAACGCCATCGCTCTGAACGCCGCCACCCCCCGCACTCTTCCCCCAAGCTCGTTATAAACTGAGCATGATGTCATATAGCATGGAACATCCCTTTGGTCAGTTTGGGTCATCTGTCCTGTCTGTGTCTCCTCCCAACTTCTTGTCCACCCCCAGCCATCCCGCTGGCAGGGCAGTGCAAGAAGCAGAAAAGGCCTTGGCCCCGTGTAAACACTGCTCAACAATAAGTCCACAGAACAAAAACATCTCTATATTATCAATGCTGTCTCCAGCACAAATCCAAAACGTATCCCCACACTAGCTACTATGAAGAAAATCAATCCTCTCAGCTGAAACCAGGACATCGACCCACGAGCCTTTTGTTGTATTTTTTTTCTCCCCTTGTCCAGCTGAGAAGGGCAGTGATAGAGCAGCTTTGGTGGGCACCTGGTGTCCAGCCAGGGTGGACCCATCACAATGTCCCACAATTCTGTAATCTCATACCCTCCCTGAGGAGTGTACCATTCTGTTTTCATTAGCAGATTTATGTGTGCTGTTTTTAGGATTCTTTTGAATATAGGTTTTGATTGGTGACAGTTTTTCTTTTAAGCATCCAAAAGTTAATAGTAGCAAATCAATATTTTTAAAGAAGAGAAGAAACATTATCAGTTCATGGCCAAAGTAGCCTAGTAGACTGGAGTTAATTGAAAAGAATATTCTGGGCATTCAAATCCAGCCCTTTCATATCATGGAGAAACATATCATACAATCAATTAAATAGATCAAGTTAATTTTTAATGCCTAGATTGGTTTTTTGCCACTAATTCCATTGAAATGTTGTTCCATAAATTCACTGTTCTCTGGCTAGAAACAGTCTTCTAATTTCCAGGATAAATTTATTAATGACCAATATATCCATTTATTCCCGTGTTGACATTGCCCTGTAGCTTCTTGCCTTCTGTATGTTTATTTTTCTGATGTATTTAGAGAGCTCTATCATATCCCTTGCTCAGCCTTCATTCCACTAGGGTAAATAGGCCTAGGCTGCTTTAAGTCCTAAAACAGACTTTGTAGTACTGTTGGTTGAATTTCTTATCTGTTTTATTTCTATTTAATTTCTCCTGAACCAGAATGACCATAGATGATATAAACAGTATTGCAGACGAGAGTAAGACCTTAAGGTCTTTTATAGTGGCATTAAAAATTCTCTTTCTTTCCTGAAAATATAAAGCCTGAAACATTTTTAGATTATCTTTGCTGTTTTTCAGAACTTTCTCTCACATCAGTGGTTTCTAGTCGTCCTGTAAGTTACATTTACCCATGTTCTTTTCCTCTGCTATTTCAGACGCACCCTCTGGATTGTAGCACCAATTCCTGTTGTTTAGCCTTAAGTTCACAAGCTATTGAATTTCACTTCATTTCTATTATTACTATCCTCAAGGTCATCCAATTTTTCCTATATGGAAGAGAATTTCCAATTCTTTTCTGTACAGATGACAACTCCAATTCTTTTTAATCAGAGAATCTCATTAACCCACTCCTCCACTTTGTGCCAAGGACATAAGAAAGCGTATTAAAAAGATTAACCTCATGACCAATTCTAGAAAAAATCTACTTTTAAACCCTCCCCAAGCTTGTTCTGCTCTTCAAAGTGCTTTTTCATATTTCTTGCTTTCCAATTCTCCACAAAACTGAATATCTCATCCTTATCCAGTTTTCACCAATGATGTGGAATTATCATCTCAAATGTTTAACTGATATCCAGGTAGGTAAGATGCACTCAAATTTTATGGAAAATGAAAATGCAATCTCTAATCAATGGAAAGTTTAGGTTAATCTAGACTAGTAAATCCATTTTTTCTCATTTGCTTTTACATCAGTATATCATGATAAACCCCATTTTTTTTAGTATGAACATTTAAAGGTGGAGCAGGTAAAACAATCTGGTAAATGAAAGGCAAACTTACAGTGTAAGTAAGGCTTGCTTTCCTCCTGACAGTGAAACATTTGGAATAAATTTAAAAGGGAATGCCTGTACTCAGATATTTGTGTACTGAGAGGTAGAAACTAATGACCTGCAGGAATGGTCTCATGTTGGGAACCTAAAACGAGACAGAATCACAGAATCACAAAATGGTAGGGGTTGGAAGGGACCTCTGGAGATCATCTAGTCCAACCCCCCTGCTAGAGCAGGATCACCTAGAGCAGGTTACACCGGATGGTGTCCAGGCTGGTTTTGGATATCTCCAGAGAAGGAGACTCCACAACCTCTCTGGGCAGCCTGTGCCAGTGCTCGGTCACCGTCACAATGAAGACATTTTTCCTCATGTTGAGATGGAACTTCCTGTGTTCCAGTTTGTGCCTGTTGCCCCTTGCCCTGTCACTGGGCACCACTGAAAAGAGTCTGGCCCCTTCCTCTTGACACCCACCCTTTAGATATTTATAAGCATTGATAAGATGCCCTCTCAGTCTTCTCCAGACTAAACAAACCCAGCTTTCTCAGCCTTTCTTCATAAGAGACATGTTCCAGTCCCCTAATAATCTTTGTAACTCTCTGCTGGACCCTGTCCAGTAGTTCCCTATCTTTCTTGAACCGGGTAGCCCAGAACTGGACACAAAACTCCAGATGTGGCCTCACCAGCGCAGAGTAGAGGGGGAGGATAACCTCCCTCAACCTGCTGGCCGCATTCTTCTTAATACACGCCAGGATACCATTGGCCTTCTTGGCCACGAGGGCACATTGTTGGCTCATGGAAAGCTTGTTGTCCACCAGGACTCACGGGTCCTTCTCCGCAGTGCTACTTCCCAGCAGGTCAACCCCTAACCTTTACTGGTGCACGGGGTTGTTCTTCCCTAGGTGTAGGACCCTACACTTGTCCACCCAACTCTCTAGTCTGTCCAGATCTCACTGAATGGCAGCGCAGCCTTCTGGTGTGTTGGTCACTCCTCCCATTTCGTATCGTCAGCAAATTTTCTGAGGGTACACAACCAGAATATCTTTCTGTGTACTTTATGCTGGTGGTCATCTCCTTAATCCTAGGTTTAAAGAAAAGTCTTTGATACATTCACCCTTTATTTTTCTGCTGTGGGCTAGCCTGATTAGTGGTCTGAAATCAGTAGTGGTTAGGTATCTAACTTGCTAAGTCTTAGAAAATGTAATTCCTGCCTACTGGCATATGCAGCTGCCCATATGATGTAGAAGATATGGCCCCTGGTATCCTTTACGGATAAAAGGAATACCTACTAATTTTCCTTTAGAAGTAGCCAGATGAACACATCTGAAGGGAAATCTCCTTTAATTCTCTTGTTCAATACACTTTAACTATTCTCTCCTATGTGCTTGATTGGAAAAGAAAAAGACAAAAACAAGCAGGTGCAAAAACCCAAAACATTTCTCAAAAATAAATCTTGTGGTGCTTAAGGCTTTAGCATTAACTTTAGCTTGGCTCTGGTCATTTATAAGCTTCTGACTGCTTCATACTAGAAGCATCAAATCATTACTGTTGTAATCTTTTATTCTGTAATATCACATATATGCAAACTAGCCTTGAAAGGCAGAGAATCTTAGAATTGTTTTGGTTGGAAAAGGTGTTTAAGATCATCAAGTCCAACTGTTAACCTAGCACTGCCAAGTCCACCACTAAACCATGTCCCTAAGCACCACACCTACACGTCTTTTAAATACCTCCAGGGATGGTGACTCCACCACTTCCCTGGGCAGCCGGTTCCAATCATTGATAACCCTTTCAGTGAAGAAATTTTTCCTAATATCCAGTCAAAACCTCCCCTGGTGCAACTTGAGGCCATTTCCTCTTGTCCTGTTGCTTGTTACTTGGGAGAAGAGACCAACCCCCACCTGGCTACAACCTCCTTTTAGGAAGTCATAGAGAACAATAAGGTCTCTCCTCAGCCTCCTTTTCTCCAGGCTAAACAACCCCAGTTCCCTCGGCTGCTCCTCATCAGACTTGTGCTCCAGACCCTTCACCAGCTTCATTGCCCTTCTCTAGACATGCTCCAGCACCTCAATGTCTGTCTGGTACTGAGGGATCCAAAACTGAACACAGCACTCAAGGTGTGGCCTCGGCAGAGCCAAGTACAGGGAGATGATCACTTCCCTAGTCCTGCTGGCCACACTGTTCCTGATACAAGCCAGGATGCTGTTGGCCTTCTTGGACACTTGGGTACATATTCAGCTGCTGTTGACCAACACCTACCAGGTCTTTTTCTACCAGGCAGCTTTCCAGCCACTCTTCCCCAGGCCTGTAGCATTGCATGGGGTTGTTGTGACCCAAGTGCAGGACCCAGCACTGAGCCTTGTTGAACCTCATACAATTGGCCTCGGCCCATTGATCCAGCCTGTCCAGATCCCTCTGCAGAGCCTCCCTACCCTCAGGCAGATTAACACCCCCACCCAACTTGGTGTCATCTGCAAACTTACTGAGGGAGCACTCGATGCCCTTGTCCAGATGATTGATAAAGACATTAAAGAGAATTAGCCCCATGCTCAGCCCTGGGGAACACCACTTGTCACTGTCCACCAGCTGGATTTAACTCCATTCACCACAACTCTGCATACTGCAGCCTGAAAAGCAAAGGCAGTGCTTTTAATCTGAAGCCAAGCCATTTCAACCAGAATCACACAATTTGCTATTTTTGATTTCTGCTCCTTGCATACCACATCACTTTCTCTGCACAGAATCTCAAAATAAACTTTGTATCTCTTTCTGAAGACCTGGTCTTTTTTTTTCCCTTGTATTATTTAAAGCATTTCAAATCCTCTTTTAACCAACATCTCAAGGATAAGAACAATATTAGATGTTGCTGAGTACAGATTTTTTTGGTGAAAAATAAAAACATTACAATGGATTTTTTCTGTATACTATCATCATAAAACAATACAATAAAGGTTTACAGATGCATCAATGTGAGCTTGCATGTAAGCTAAGTCTGTTCAAATGATGCATACATGAATTGGACCACTGAAATAAACTACAGAGGTTGACAAAATAGTGGACAACAAAGTTGATGGTAAAACAGAAGCAGAAAAGTATTTGTTAAGGTGGTCTTCATCAGAAAAATCCTTTCTTCCTTCTTTGAATGTGGTGTTGGGTTTAATTCCAGTTGCTTCCCAGTACCAGTTGCCTGGGGACAGTTCCTGACCTGGTATCAACCAGCAACTGGCTAATCAATAAATGAAAGGCCAGCTGAACTCACTCCTTTCTTGAGTAATTTACTGAATAACAAGAACCTTATTCAGATTAATTTTATCATCAGAGCACAGATAATTCAGCACTTCAAATAGAAAGGAAGGTTCCTGAGGAAATACGTAAATTACAGTATGTATGACTTACTGAGCCTCCTCTTGCATTTTTTTTCCAAGGGCTCCAGTGCACAGCACAGTAGATTGACCTGTTCCCCTGAGAGGTTTCAGAGAGAAGAGGCTGTTTCTTGGTAAAGCAGGCTAATGTTCCATCATTCTTGTTCCGTGAATTACCATAAAGAATAGGAACAGGTCTAGGAAGAAATCAACTTGTACATTAGATTTTTTTAGGTGGTATTAATCATCATTTGGGCTGTTTGCATGGAGTAAAAATGACTTTATCTGCAGTACTAAAACTGCTGTTTCTTTCACCAAAATTGATCCCTGTATGCTTATGCAGTTTTCTCTGAACATCAAAGTAAGACATTTGGCTGCCTTTGAACAAGCAACAGGGGCATTTAGAAAGTTTTCTCAAGAAACTTAGCAAAACTGTTCATTTACTGTATGCAATACCTTAACACTGCAAACTTAAAGAAATAGTTTCAGTGGAAAATTCTGCATGAACTTTCTAACTAACACAGCTGTCATGACCTCTGTCTGTTGTTAGCATTTCTATGCCCTGCTTTAGAACAGAGCCCAGAGGAAAAAGTATGGCAATATTGGCTTCCTTAGGGAAAGAGAAGCCCTGGCACAAGGTAAATGTGTCATCTCAGTAATTTCTTTCGATAATGAAAATTGCAAGGGGTTGTTTTTCCTGCATTGTGAAGGACAAGGTAAATAATTAATTACAGCTGGAAAGTAGCTACAAGAAAACCTCTTTATTAAGGAAAAAAACCCCTCCTGTTCTTTATGATATTTTCCTTCTGTCTGCATTTTACACTTGCTTCATTAGTTTATGGAAGCTAAATACTTATGACCTTTAAACAGAGTTTGGAATAGAGAGGTTAAATCTGCTTTTAAAATACTTTTTTTCTCTTCCTGATGCTCCTTGCAGACTTCATTTTCTCTCTTTTAAACTGTAACAGCATTCATTTTGTAGTAGATTGATGTTCTTATAAAAACAGGAGTACATTAGATGTCTTTTTAGAAAGCTGTATAACTATATTTCCAGTAATTACAGTTCAGTTGGATGAAAGGTTGAAAAACATGGCAAAGCTTATATAAAAGGGGACTTAAAAACAAACAAGCAAACAAAAAAATCTTCTGAACACAGAGAACTTTTCAGACCTGATCAAACCCATGCTCTTTTTTTTTTTTTTTTTTTTTTTTTAGTTTGTCATTATTTAAGTTCTTTCATCATTATTAAGGAACTGAACATACTGTTCTCACAGATGACCACACAGCCCTCGAAATGGAATTACTTTTCTTGTCATTTATAACTACAAGGCAATTAACAGTACTGAGTTTGGGAACATTCTATCTCCACAGCTGAAGAAAGTCATATATTTTCTCCAGAACTTGCCAGATGAATCTCTGACTCATGTCTAGGAATATTCAGTACATTTTTACCCCAGTTTGGGGCAAACAAAACCTTTGATTTCTTGCTTCTGGTAGTACAGTAGAATTGGGAGAGCCATGCAAGAAATGGAGCCAATCCTGACTGACTTTAATTCACTGTATACTTTTACAGAAGGGATAGGTGAATTTGACAGCCAGTGGCAAAACAACTTGCTAAAATATTAGGAGCAAGTAAACAAACTGCATTTACAGAAAAGTCTTTCCTTTACAGGAAAACTTCAATCAAAGCTATATTACAATAAATCATGAATATGCTCTTACTTTTAGGAAGAGAGAAGGGGAATTTTTTTAAGAGTTTGCTAGCAAAGAGTTAAAACATTTGGAGAAAGGAAAAGTATTTGTACTAACAGCACAAGCAGTTGTCTTGGCGTGATTCTGTTTATGCCTCTGGAAATGTCTAGCAAGCTTGCAGGCGATGGAAAGAAACATGATTTATAATAGATATAAAAAGCAAAGTTCCACCTTCAGGCTTGAGGGGAGGAAATAGGATTGTGGCTGAGCACAAATGTACTTCACAATTCGTGCTTCATTTCTTCTGGTGCAGTCCTATTGGCATCAATGTGTAATCTATGGTGGAAGTCACCTCGTAACTGGTTCCTGCAAATTGTGTGATTTCCCTGAGAGCTGAGGCTGTAAAGCTGCTGAACAGATCCCTCTGTGTCTCTGACAAAAAAATAAGTTTCTTCCGTACCAGAATTATCTGATGTTTTATCACCGTAAAAATTATAACTTCTTCCATAAACCGAGCACATGGGGAAAGCCCATGGATGCTGGGCTGTACACCAGGGCTCACACGTCGTGATCACGTTCATATTGTGTAACTCTTGATCCAGGACTGAAAAGAGTCAGTGGGATCCTGCCACTGATCAATCATTGGCAGTTGTAGACTTCTATCAAATTCAAAAGCCACCTGCTGGTGCATCTCTTTTGGGAAGATGTCAATCCAATTAACTGTTAAGAGATTCAGCACTTGACATATGAATGTGTTTAATCAGCCTTATTTTGCTAGTATATAATGTCTGTGTTTTCTATTTTTACAGTTAATTAGGAACCGTTTGGTGATACAGGGTATGCAAGTAAGTGCACCATTCAAATATGCAGCAATGTCGGTTGGCATTTTTCTGATTTTTAAGTTCAAGCATTGAGACATACTATAAGAATAAAAGTACAGGTGGATGTTTAAAAATAAATATTAATCTCTTTATAATTCTGAATTATTTACCAAAGTCATGTCTGTAGACTGAATGGGTGCTTGAGATATAGAAATAACAAATTTAAAAAGTATAATTTTTTTTTTTGAAAACTTCTTCAAAATTTAGAGTAATCACTTGTATACTATGCTTACATAGATTAAACACTTCCTACCCTAAATAAGCAGAAGGAGGAATAAATGAATTGGAGGAGACAATGGAAAAAATCCTGGACGCACACAAGTTAATGACAAAAAAAGACTGACTTCAATAGGATAATAATTTCATTCACTATGCTTTCTAGCTTCAATGGATGTTTGTGATTAAGTCTTGCTGAACAAAGAATAAAAATGGAAAATTGGTATTTAGATTAAAAATATATAACACTTAAAAGATATTAAAATGGTTGAAGTGTGAAATTTTATTTCACATGTTGTGATCATCAAAATTCTGAAACATTTCAACCAGCTTTATCGCTTCATATGTTGGCAAGGAGATACCACGCTTTAAATGTTACTGCTACATTCTTAGCTGAGATATCTTTGGAAGAGATTATCAATGAATATTGATTTTTTTTTTTTTTTTTTTTTTGTTATAAGATATTTGGAACATCATGGAAAATATACATGGTTCAGGAGAGATACTCATTAGTGGAAAGAGGGATTTTGTTTATTTTTATGCATATAACTAAAACAAACAGTAGCCTCTATTACTCAGAGGCCTGCAAAACAGACTTTATATCTGGTTTATGCAGTTTTCTGCAGGAGTAATCCAAGTTTTACCAGAACTAATGCTGCAACATTAAAGCTGATTCTAGAAGGCTGTTTCTGCCAAGTGATCCCCTACCTGTTCTGAAAAAACACTTCCTCACAAGACACAACAAGATCACTCCAGTACACAGGAATGGGAAAATGTCATATGAGGGAACATACAGGAGATGAAAATGAAGTTGGCTACTGAGATTTTCTTTAGTTGAAGTGCAAGGAGAGAGTAAAGTAATCACTGTTCCTTGTGAAGGTGAAGCAATAGTTATCTCGGATTGGAAAGGATGTTTTTAAAATGTGGGGGCAGAAATGTAGCAGTTGCCTCTGACCTTGCATTCTCTCTCTCTCTGTATCCAGACAGATTACTTTGCAGGAAGGACAGGACAAACACTGATGATAACATCGAATAACATTTGCATACACAAATTTTCTGCTCATGTTTCTACCTATAACAGAAATCTTGTATTTAGATGCCAGATACTTGAAATTATCTTCCTGTTTGCTTTTATCATAGAAATTACAGCTGAAAACTATTCTACATATAATTATAAAATAAACACTCTGTGAGGTAACCCCTCACAGCCATGGACCACTCACAGTAAGCGGTATGGGATGGCCACCTAGCTTTGGAGTAGAAAAGTTTACATGTGTGGACATGAGCCCTGCTGTGCCAATAGACATCAGGGCCAGGAAGCATTTTATTCAGTAATGTCTATCGTGCATCCCACAAGTTAATTGCAAGCAGTGCAAAATATCTTTCCATTAGTCCAGCAGGCTAAATTAATTGTGTGAACATAGAGACCTATTTTTAATACAAGTATTTCAGATGGAAGTCTTACCTTAGCTGCTTACACTTTGGCTTCGACAGTAAATTTTTAGATAAACATTAATTGTCACATAATGAAGACTGAAACATATCCTTATGTGCTGCAAAAAGTAGTAAAATACTGAAGTATAGAAGTAAGTATGAATGTTAGTGCTATCGTTTATCTGAACAAAACATGCTATAAATTAATTTCAAATCATGCCATTTTTGTTAGGTTGCAAGTGGTATACCAGACCAAATGTGTGAAAACTGACTGGTTCCATTAAGGTTTTTATCCTGGAGTATTGTGGTGGGTTGATCTGAGCTGGCTGACAGACACCCACCCAGCCACTCTCTTCCCCCTCCTCAACAAGACAGGGGAGAAATTAGAAAATCTTGTGTGTCAAGATAAAGACAGAGAGATCGTTTACCAATCACCATCACAGTCAAACAGACTCAATTAATTTAATTTATTGACAATTAAAATCAAGTTGGATGGCAAGAAATGAAGACAAAAATGAAAACACCAAGCACCAGCCTTTTTTCCCAAACGTCACCCCTTCATTCTGACTCTTCTACCT
This sequence comes from Balearica regulorum gibbericeps, assembly GCF_011004875.1. Classification (NCBI taxonomy): domain Eukaryota; kingdom Metazoa; phylum Chordata; class Aves; order Gruiformes; family Gruidae; genus Balearica; species Balearica regulorum. The sequence goes on from NC_046184.1 coordinate 10,485,557, forward strand.
CCCCCCACCTCGAGCAGGGGCTTGTGGTCAGTCCATAACAGCTCCTCTCTGCCGCTCCTTCCTCCACGCAGTTTTCCCCTGCTCCAGCATGGGTCCTCTCCACAGGCTGCTGTCCTTCTGGAAGAACTTGCTCCAGTGTGGGAGCAGATCCAACAGCAGGAGCTGCAGTTCCTGTCAGGAACCTGCTCCAGTACAGGTCCTTCTCACGGGCCGCAGTTCCTTCAGGGAATATTCACCTGCACCAGGGTCAGGTCCTCCATGGGCTTCAGTGTGGATATCTGCTCTGGCATGGTCCTCTCCATGGGCTGCAGTGTGGATATCTGCTCCGGTGTGGTCCCTGGAGTGCCTCCTTTCTTTCCTCCTTCTCTGATCTTCGTGTTCCTGAAACAAGCACGTATGACATTGAAAGGAAATTAAGCAATTCCTTTAAACAAATTATTTAAGGAAAATAAGGGTCAGTAAGGTGCTGTGGGAGAAGATGATCTTTTAGAACTGATGCAGATAGTCTGAAAAGTTTAGAGGGATAATACAGCTATGAGTGTGATTTACTCAAGTATTACAATAAACATGATAGTAAGAGAATTCAGTATTTTCTGTTTAGACTTCTTTGTTATGTTTTAATGGACAGATGTGTTACTTTTGAGGTTAAATTTCTTGGACAGAAGTTACACAGGATGTGTGGAGATTCTCATCAACTTTTGCTAGCAGAGTCTTCAGGACTTTGAAGATACTGGATATGTTGTATTTGCAAATTTAACATGATTTCTGAATGGCATGTTTCTACTGTGCATACACAATAGAAGCACATAGGAAATGAAATTTTTAAACAAAGGATCTGAGCTGAAGACAGAAACTTATTTTTGCTGTTCTTGATTTTGTAGTTGGTTGGGTTTTTTCCCCACTTGTCTTAGTGTTCTCTTACAGTCATTGCAGTGAAGATACAGACCTGAAGAAAATTGTTTTGACTCTGCAAAGTGTGACAGACTTGATAGCTAACCACAACAAATCTGAACGTGTCAAGGTGGCAGGCATTTCCCTTGCACTGAACTGTCGTATTGATCCAGACTTGAGTCTAGGAAAATGCATAAAAACACTCCAACAAACTCCAGAGACAGGAAATCAGCAGATCCTGAAAATGAATTTGAAGTTACTGGTTTCAACATAAACTTAAGAAACTGGCCAGGATACTGTTGAGATGAAAACATGTCACCTAAAGGTTCAGCTTTCCAAGCCAATGTTGACAGCTTCAGTCAATGGAGACAACTAATCAATTATCTGGCTTGTATAAAGATGGACTATCAAAAACTGTCTTTGAACTATTACTCAGCTGCTGGACTGTCAAAATGTGACATTGCTAATGAATGCAGTGTGAATGATTTGGAAGAGCTGTTGCTTATAGAGAGCAAGGACATCTCCTTTGCCTAATGTATGCAAGATTTAGCATTATTTATTTTGCATGTGGTTGTGGAATACATTGAAAGGTCACTATCTGATTAAAGCAAAACAAAAGTAAGTGTCTTTACACTGTAGTTGTCTAAGATAATCTTCAACCATGTGATTATGTGACCAGGGAAAATACTGTAACTTTGTATAGGAATTTTCACAATATTTAAATGCTTTTTATGCATTAACGGATAGTTTGCTTGCACATGTGTGTAGTGTGAGTTTTTGTTTTCTCTAGGTGTACATATACATGGGTATATCTGAGCACAATCTAAAGCAGAGTCAGACTTTAAAGGTATTTCATCAATAGGATATCTGTCTCTAAAGGATTAGGTACTGGTCATGCAGACAGTTTTGTGTCACAGTGAAAACAGAAGCCATCTCATTTGAATCTCAGCTTGGGGACTGTCATTCCAGCACTATCTGTTTTTCTGTCTATAGGAGCTTCTTAAGACCCACCTAGAATGTGTAACGCCTATTATGGATTTGTACAAGGGCAGCTGGTAGAAATAAAAAACCCTATCACACTAGATTTCATTCCACTTGAAACATGACATAACAAATGCAGAGACCAAACTATACATGCAAAACCACACAGAATAAGTCCACCCAAATGCTAAAGATACAGTACATAAAAAGAAAATACAATAATCTGAACTCCTCATAGGCATTCGCACAATCAGCACAGTAATCTTAATCTATAATCCTCATGTGATGTAATCTGCTTTGGGCTATTGGAAGCAATCATGCTAGGTCAGTTCATTCCAGATATGGTTTCAGTTTGTTCTTTTCAGTTCTACTAACTGAGAATTGGGGGGGGGGGGGAAGTAGGTAAAAAGTATTAGACTATGAATATTAAAAAGCTTTCCCCTGTCAATGAATTTAAGAGTTTGCAGAAGTTGGCAAATAATTTCTGGAAGTTATAGTGAAGAAAACAAACACATTTTGCTAGTTGTAGAGCCATTAAAACTTTTTAAATATATATATGACACTGATAAAAACAGTCCACATAAATATGTTGGTAAGTGAGAAATCCCACCTGCTCCCCAGCTCATTCCCTTAGCTTGCCTGAGGAACGGTGGTTATCAGTTATAGGACAGCGTTAGACAACAGCTCAGACAAGAAGGTAGGTGTGCACGGGCAGCTGGCCAGGGTTGGGTTTGTGTGTGTGAGAGTAGGGCACGTGGCAAAAGGGGTTTGGATCAGGGCCAGCTATGTTCTAAATCTTTTTTGTTCGCATGCTGCCCGTAATTACATTAAGTATATTACTGATCGTTTTCTAAATTAAAAAGGATTCTTTGAAACATCACATAATAAAATAGTCAAGCACATAATCAAAGGTATAACTCTATGGTATATTCCTGCCCTGAAAATAACGGTTTCCTTTATAAAATATATCTTGAATAGGATAAACCTTATATAAGATGGTTACGTTATAAAACAGCATGGGGAATCAAATTGCGACGTTGAGTTGGAATCACTGATTTTGCAATCTGTGTTCAGTATTAAGAGCTAGGCAAAATACTCAGTTGCGCCAGGGAGGATATGAAGAGATTAGAGAGACCAATATATCACAGACTAACCTCTTTGCTCTGGACATTCACAGGCACACAGGCAATTCTCATTCTACTGCTACCTGGAGCCACTAGATATGAAGACAAAAAAAATCAAGATTGCAAGGAAAGATGAAGTTTAAGGTAAGCAATTCTTTCATTAGTTATAATTTTTTTTTATGTTGAGCACATTTTCCATATTGAATTGTGAATGTAAGTACCATTTTTATTTTTATTTTTTTTTAAATAGAGAGAAAAAAGAAGAAAAATAATCTCAGGAACTGAACAGTTACTAGTAGCAACTAACTCATCTTTTGTTTTAAATTTCCTTAGTGGAATTCCTAAGTGATAGTACTTTTGATTCCAACTTTATTTAAATTATGGTAAGAAAGATACCAAAGATAGCAAAGAGGTAAAAAATAGTGTATTATTTGGAGTTGCTTATTCCTTGAAAAATATCAAAAATCTGTATGGGTACATAAAAATCACATGCTAGAAAAGAGATAAGCAACACAAATATCTTTTATCTTCATAGCAGCATATAATACATCAAAAGGTATTGTAGTCTTATATAACATAATCTCTCATTATAATTAATTGTTTTATAAAATAGGTTAATAGTAGATAATAAGTTATAATTAAACACCGCTTGTATGGCTTTTTTGCTTACCCCATTGGGGTAAGCTACATTACTTTCTTAATATTTTCAAAATGTATATTAAATTTTTAGGGTTATGCTAAAATTTCTTTCTTGTATGGATTTTCTTTTTCCGGCTGTGTTCTCTAACAGCAGGATCAGCAGTTCTGGGAAGGGTTTTAGAGCATCACGTATACCAGCTATACACAAACACCTAAAACGTAACTTCACACTATGGAGAGAGTGATGTTTCTCAGAGATTTTCATGAATAGCAAAATATTTGTCTCTCAAATTTTTACTTGAGAAAGGGGAAAGAGAAAGAAGGAACAATTATCAGAACAAACAAGGATGGGAAGAAAAAAATGAAGAAAAATAACCACTTTCACCCTACTATTGCAGCCTTAACTGCTGTGTAATGTTCTCTGTAAGCATAGATAGAAGGGTGCGATCCAATTAGTCATATTGCTAAATGCTACTGGTTTGCATTGCTGAAGTTTCATGTACTTAGGAAAAATGGTCTTAAAAATACTGCTAAGTAAGGTATTTTGATCTTATGGGAAGTATTGTGAGCCTCATTGCTGAAAATATTTACTATCTCTAGAAATGTCTAGGATCTTGAAAACATCTAGTGAAGAGGAATTTCATTTGCCATTTATTGTATCAATTAAGTAGTAAATTTGTGCCACAAATTCAGTTTTGATCAAAATCTATGAAAGGCACCAAGTCTTACACTACTTATAATTAATTTACAGAAAATTTTCTTAAATGCAAATATAAAATGAGAGTTCTTAAATAGAAATTAATAGAAGCTGATTGACAGGAGTAGGAGTTTGGAATTGAGCTGACCATTGAAACTCTTATTTTCATGGTATATACAAGCCTGTTGACCCTGTAAGGGAAATTTTATGCTTATGCCTACAATGTTTTGGCCAAGAATACTAATTTTTAGTTATTGCTTTTTTTGTGTACAAACCACTTTTTCCCCCCCTTTTCTTCTGCTCAAGCTTCCTATGGTTTTCCTTGGTGCCTATAGGAAGTTTAAGAATGACAATAGATAACTGCTCAATAGATGTCCTAGGCAGTTTAGGGCAAAACCGCAAAAAACAAGGCAAGATAGTAATCCTCTTGTATTTCTGTGATCTTCATGGTAGCAAAGAAAACATTTCTATCATCAGCTGAATAATTCAGCACATCCATAGCTTTACCAAAGGCAAGTGAGTGAGTCAGGAGCTTCTGTTGAGGAGTTAGGGAGGGACTTAGCTGGGAAGGGATTTGAAAATTTAAAATGAAATTTTAAAATGTAGCTAGTCCTTAGGGAAGCACCAACTCAGGATCATGGAAAGCTAAGAAGATACAGAAATAGCTGTAAATTCAAACCTGAGACTGCTGGCTGTTCTTAAAGCTTGATCTCCTAAGAGTTTTGATTTGCTGCTCTGGGGTTGTTCCTGGAAGGAGATATCTTTAATGAAAATAGAATCTTGGCTGTGTTGTAAATTTCCTTAATCTTATTTTATTTTGTTAATTTTTAGGTCTGGGGTGCATAGTTAATAGCAAACATGGCTATACTAGAATTTGTCTATGAGATCTTGGTATGTAAATGAAACTGTGAGAGAGTTACCTCTTTAACACAGAGGAAAACAATTAGACTTATAGGGCTCTTCTGTTATGTTTTGCTGCAGGCAAACTCAGAAAGTATCCTACTGGAAGGTCTAAATAGCTTCTAGATCACATTTTACAGAGATGAATCTTAGATTTAGAAATCACTTCCCTAGGTCAACAGGAATAAAGTGGAGGAAAGGAGAAAACATCAGTTTATTTAGCATAGACCCTGTAGGTGCATATTTTCTCTAAATCTTTGCATAAAGCCATTATTTTCATGATAAAATATTTTAGTCTTCTTTACAATCATAGGATTGTCAAAGACACTGTTTTCATGGGTAAAGTTGAGAACTCAGTAAGGTCATACCCCACCTCTCCCACCAGAACATGAGGGGAATGCTCTGCTACTCTTTGATTCTCTTCTTTCTGTGGCTTCTGAGTCACAGCTGATTATTTTTACTTGTATTTTTGTAAATGTAGTACGGGTGCTAAGGGAATTATAGATAGACAGAATGATGACTTGTAGATACTCCAGGGCAGGGGACGATGAGGGATGAGATGAAAGAGGGGAGAGGATATGTGTGGGAGGAAATATTTGCTGGTTTTAGCTGAAATTGTAGATTCATCTGTCTTCATATCTTCATAACTTCTTTGTGTGAATTAGTACAAAAGACTTTAGAAACTGCTACGAAACTTCAGTAAATCTGCTACAACTCTAAGCATCTCTGCGTTATATGAGTGAGTTCTGTTAAAGTGGAAATTCTGTTTCAGTTGGTGAGAGCCTGTCTGAGAGGCTCAAATGAATGAATGTATTAGAAAAAATGGTTAAGCCCAAATGAGTAAGGTTTATTTTAGACTGGATTAGTTTATAGTAGTAATTTCAAACTCTTTATGAGTTAGTTATGTTTTTAGCCAGATACTCTTCTTTATGTAACAGTCAGGTTAGACTGGTAAGAGAAATGAGATGGATATTTTTATTTGTAGTTTATTGCTGCTCTTCTGTAGTCTAAACTCTGAAGTGACTGTATTTTTTTGTTGTTGGTACTGATTTGGGAAACCCTGTAGCTGAATTAGATCATAGGCATGCCTGTGACTTTGGTGCTGTATTACTGTGGCACATCAAGTTTTTTTAATGGTATTCCACTGAAATACTGGAACACAATGGAGCTGTCTGGACATGGTCCTGGGCAATCAGCTCTAGGCAGCCCCGCTTGAGCAGGGGAGTGGCACAAGGTGGTCCAGAGGTCCTTTCCAAACTCAACCAGTCTGTTGTTCTGTGATTCTGCAAATGTTCCAGCAAAACCGTAAAAATATGCTTCTGCCACCTGGCCCATGAGTGGCTCGATTGTTTTTCAGAAGTAGTATTTGAAACAGCTCACAGTCCTTTCCCTGCATGCCTCAAGCTGTTACAAAGACTTCTGTGAAGCTTAGAGTGTGATCTTAACTGCAGGAGTTATTTGCACTGGATGTATCGGCCAGGGACTTGTACTGTAAGGGAAATAATAATCATAATAAGAAGAAAGGTTTATAAACTTTACCTTTCAAGACAACACTTAAACTGAGATCCAGCTGAAGGCATGGGGACATCTAAATTTTAAGCAAGTTAGCTGTCTGGCTTCCCATTTAGTTAATGGAAGCTTACACCAAGCTGGTTAACTTTCCGAAGTATATACTGCTCCCTTGAATCATGTGCCCACAGGTAGGCATGTAATGACATTTAGTATGCCTTACAGTAGGGCAGGCAGATATGACTGAGAATTTGTAAAAGAAATTTTATATCTTATAACAGATGTCTGTTTTTCTGCGTTGCCAGCTGAAGTATAAGTAGCATATAACATTTTTATGCAACTGAATCCCATCTGTTGTTCACCTGACTCCCCGTTTATGTTTTACGGACTCACTCTCCTCCAACTACAATGGGAGTCTGAACACTTTGCTCACGTGTAGAGTCTGTATGTAGGTACTTAAATGCAGGCATCCTAATTTAGTTAAATCCTACCCTAGAATCTAATTGCTTAGTGGAAAAATGCTGATAAGGACTCTGATAATCTGAATGCTTATTTACAGAGAGCAAAAGCTGTTAAGAGAAGTGGACTTCAGGACCTAAGGGAGTTTTTCTCCCAGTTCACTAAAGTTAAAGCTGCTGTGGTTCCCTGTTTGAAACCCACCCAGTAGTGAGGCCAAGTCACCAGCACGCACGCTCAATTACTCCCTCGGTACAGGCATGGTCAACAGACGAACACAGAGAGAAAGAAGTGCCTTCCTAAGTGCTGCATATACAAAACCAGTGCTCATATAAACATGAAGACAGGGCTCGATCCTGTTCTTACTTGCCAGATAATGAGGTTTAAAGATTTCTAGCATATCACAGAAACAGCCTCACACATACACTCTCATACAAGTCCCTCATAGCTGGTCCAGATCTATAGACAGTCCAGTATCCAACCTTTGGACCTTCTGTTTTACTTGACAGTGAGCCCATCTTGATGTTAGCTATTGTCTCGCCTACAAAATAGTGCACTTACAAAGAAAAATAGTCAGGAATACAGCACAGTAAGATGATATCTCAGACTGTGGTGATGAGGCACAGGGTTTGGCCAAACAAAAGCACTGACTGGCAGCCTGCTTACATGCAATTGGCCACATTTTTATTCCTCCTCCTTTTCATTTTCCTATGTTTTTGTTCCCCTTCAGCACTGATCCTTCCCTTTCCTTGCTGTTGATCCTTTCCTTAAACATCCAATAATATTTTCCATGTTGCCACAGTCCACCTCAAATATTCCATACTAAGATTGTTTTTTCTCATCACACTCATGATAATCTTGTCTTCATTTTTATAAATTACAGAGTTCTGGTTGAACCTCTTCAAGATTATGTTTGAGTGGTTCCTTCAATTGCCCATCCATCAGTGAGTGACCTAAGAGTTCTGAGCTCCCTTAATGTCTCCATCGCCTACTGCTCATTACAGTTTGTGTACCAGCGTGTTCAGTTTATGGCTTTTCCTATTTCTTGTCATTGTCTTTTATGCTGAATAATGTGAATCAAAAATTCTTACAAACTAGCTGTCCTTGCATTTCAGGTGTCCTTAAAAAAATACCTAGAGATGGAAAAGATCTACTTGAAAAATATTATCTTTTAAGGTTAGAAGTAGACACCATTATAGTAGAGAAATTCAGAAAAAAAATCCCAAACCCAAAACCTTCATTAAGGAAGAAACCAACTACATCTTTCTCTTCATCTGATTAATTTTAATTTGTCATTCAACCAGTTTAGGTATTGGGATATATGATATAGAACTATATATAAAAGTGGAAAGAAAGAGTTTGCATTCCAGAATGAAGGCATGTCTACACTAACTTCCTAGGACTTAGAGAAAGTATCTATGAGCTAGCAGTTTTGACTTGCTGATGAGCTAAGAATAAACAGCTAGTGACTTCTTTGTGCCAGCAGATTTATACAGTTTCTTATCTAAATTAATACCTGTGTGTATATAAGGCACTGTAGAATTAATTTGTGAATTCGTGAATTGTGAATTACAGAAAACTGTGAAATACTTTTATGGACCTCATCACTAGAGAATTTGCATTTTAAAAATCTTAAAACCCATTAATTACCACTGCTGTTAGAGTAAGAACTCTCACCCTCCCCATATAACAGATACACAAGCCGCCTACACAAAGATATGCAGTCGTTAGCTTCTAGTGGCTACCTGCAGGTTTTCCCAATGTAGAACAAAGTCTCTTTAACAGCAGAAAGTCTTTGTTTCCTAAGCCGTGAGTCATCTTTTAGGTTTAGCAACTTGGTGAGGAAAAAGGGACTGCTACACTGCCTGATGATACAAGCCACTGCAACATGCTTAATTATCTAAAGAAAGTAGTCCTGTAAGAGAGTTGGGAAAGTGTACTGAGTATAGTAAAGATGGGCTCGTGGAATATACTGAATTTCATAGCAGTTTATTTCATTGTAATAAAACACCTTTTGGCACACAGTGAGCAAATTATAAAAAAGTTGTTTTCATTTGTGGAGTCACTAGATGCTTAATATGAGAAGTTCTCTTTCTGAAATGGAGATTATACCATGTGCAAATGTATTGCTGTATGAGTTGTAAGTGTCTAATGAAATCTGCACATAGCAGTGATAACTATTGGATAACCAATGGTATTTTACATTTTAAAGCACTGGACACTATGCTGCAGCATGATGTCCTGGGCGGTATTAGAACTGTGATGAATGAGAGGAAGGTATTGTGCTCTTTATGCATTCCACTGCCTGCTCATCCACATGGGCACCAATGACACTACCAGGGAAGACCCTGAGGCTCACAAGAGTGACTAGAGGGCTCTGGAGGCAAGCGTGAACAGCATGGGAGCCTGGGGTTTATTCTCAATCCTGCTGGTGAAGAGGAAAGGTGTGGGTAGGAGGAGATGCATGTTTCATGAGATCACAGGAATGTCTGAGATTTAGAGGGGTCACTCATATGCCTTGTGTGTTGAGATGGATGGAAAGAAAGTCTTGAAGAAAGACAGGTAGAGGTGAAGAGAAAGGGGATTGCTGCCAGTGTGAAGGAGCAGGTTGAATGTGTGAAGCTCTGCTGTGGTATGGGAAACAATGTGGTTGAGAGCTTGCAGGTCAGGATCAGAGGAGAGACCAGTAAGCATGACATTGTGGTGGGAGTGTGTTACAGATCCTCCAAATCTGGGTGAAGAAGTGGACAGCCTTCCTTAAACAATTGACCAAAGTCTCTATATTACAGACTCTACTTCTCGTAGGGGACTTACATCTCCCTGACACCTGACAAAAGGGCCGTACAGCAGGACACAGGCAATTTCAGAAATTTCTGGAGGGTGTCATGTGTAACTTTAGAATACATATGATGTATGGGACAAGCAGAGGTGATGCTCTCCTGGACATTGCTACTTATGACCTCTGAAGAGCTTGTTGGGGATGTGATAATCAATGATAGGCTTGGCTGTAGTGACCATGAAATTGCAGAGCTCAAGATCCTGAGGGGAGTGAGGAATGCGAGCAGCATAACACAGATCCCAAATTTCAAGAAAGTAGACTTCAGCTTATTCAGAGAACTGGAAAGTATACTCTAGTGGGAAGCTGTACTGAAGGGCAAAAGAGGTCATGAGAGTTAGCAGATCTTTAAGGATAGTCTCCTCCAAACAAAAGAATAAGCCATCCTAGTACTCACAAAAATGAATAGACCCTGACTGGGGTCCCATGCAAAAACATTTATAGAAGTGGAAGTGAGGGCAGGCTATAAAGGAGGAATTTAGAAACATTGCTTGAGTATGTAGGGATGGTGTTAGGTAAGCCAAGTAGTGGAAGAGGATCAAGTCAGTGATCTCTTCAGTAATCTCAATATATACAGATCCATGGGACTAGAAGGGATGCATCTGTGAGTACCGAGAGATTTGGCCAATGTCATCGTGCGGTCACTCTCAGGTGTCCTTGAAAGGTTGTTGAGACTGGGGGAATTCCTGATGACTGGGGAAATGAAAAAGCCAAAACCATGTTCAGAAGGGCAAAAATGATAAGAGTCAACCAAGGGCAGGTCAGCCATACCTTGGTTCCTGGAAAAATCATGGAGTGAGTCCTCTTATAAACCATTTCTGGGCAAATGAAAGAGAAGGTGGTGAATGGAAATATCCAATAAAGATGTATACAGGTAAATTATGCCATGGCCAAGTTGATTGCATTTTATAATTAAGAAAACTAAGTCTATGGATGAGGGGAGAACAATGGTAGGGGTCTTCAATCTTGATTTTATCCAGGCTTTCAACATGGTCTCTTGTGAAGTCTTATATCAATGTTGGGACTTTACAGTTTAGATGGGTGGAACACTAAATTGTTGAAATACTGTCTGGATCACTGAGTTAAAAGGATACTGGGAAATTATTTGTACTCTGGAGGTCAGCTCAAGTGAAGTTCTCCTGGGACTTACCCTGTTTAATATGTTTATCAGTGATCTGGAGGAGGAGTTTGTGTGTGATACCAAGCTGGCAGATGAAGTCAATGTGCTCTATGACAAGGCTGGCATTCAAGGAGATCTAGTCAGGCTGGAGGAATGGGCCAACATGAATCTCATGAAATTTCAGAAGGATTTGTGCAAATTCCTGCATTTCAGATGGTCAACAGTATATTGGACTGTATCACAGCCGAGAGATTGAGGGAACTGATTATTCCTTTCTACTCAGCGTTTGTTATACTGCATCTGGAGTGCATTGGGTTCCTCAGCATAAGAAAGAGATTGACAAACTGGAACAAGTCCAGTGGAGGGTTGTTCAGACTGTTAGGAGATTGGAGCACCTGACCTATGAGGCTGAGAGAGATAGGTTTGTTCAGCCTTGGAGAGAGGGGTTGGACCAGGTGACCTTTAGAGGTTCCTTGCTACCCACTCTAAGACTGTTTTTGGACTAAACCGAAAATCAAGGCATTTGGGATGTAGCTCTGGTTTTGAGTGTTCCTTTATGAGCTAGGAGTTATTTCTAGTGTCAAGAGTATAAAGCCTCTAAGTACATACCTGAAGAGAAGGGTAAACTTTCTTGGACCTGAATAGATACACTTTCTGGGATAAAGACTGTTGTTTATGTTACATGAAATGAGCAGTATCCAGAATCCATTCTAAGGAGGCCTTTATAGATAAATCTTTTCTTCTTTTTTTTTCTCTTTAATTCTATGTGGTGGGTTGACCCTGGCTGAGGGCCAGGTGCCCACCAGAGCCGCTCTATCACTCCCCTCTTTCATTAGACAGGGGAGAAAAGGTACAATGAAAGAAAACTTACGGGTCGAGATAAGGACAGGGAGAGGTCATTCTCTAATTATCATCACGAGCCAAACAGACCGAACTTAGAGAGGGAATTCATCTTATTTATTACTAAGCAAAACAGAGTAGAGGAATAAGAAATAAAACCAAATCTTAAAAACACCTCCCCCCACCCCTCCCATCTTCCCGGGCTCAACTTCACTCCCGGCTTCAACCTCCGCCCCCCTCAGCGGCACAGGGGGACGGGGAGTGGGGGTTACGGTCAGTTCATCACACGGTGTTTCTGTTGCTTCTTCATCCTCAGGGGGAGGACTCCTCTCATTGTTCCCCTGCTCCAGCATGGAGTCCCTCTCACGGGAGACAGTCCTTCACGGCCTTCTCCAACATGAGTCTCCTCCACGGGGTGCAGACCTTCAGGAGCAAACTGCTCCAGCGTGGGTCCCCCACGGGGTCACAAGTCCTGCCAGCAAACCTGCTCTGGCGTGGGCTCCTCTCTCCACCGATCCACAGGTCCTGCCAGGAGCCTGCTCCAGCGCGGGCTTCCCACGGGGTCACAGCCTCCTTCAGGTGTCTCCACCTGCTCCGGTGTGGGGTCCTCCACGGGCTGCAGGTGGAATCGCTACACCCCCCCATCCTCCCTCCATGGGCTGCAGGGGGACAGCCTGCTTCACCATGGTCTTCACCACGGGCTGCAGGGGAATCTCTGCTCTGGCACCTGGAGCACCTCCTGCCCCTCCTTCTGCACTGACCTTGGTGTCTGCAGAGTTTCTTACATCTTCTCACTCCTCTCTCTGGCTGCAAAAGCTCTCTCTGACTGTTTTTCTCCTTCTTAAATATGTTATCACAGAGGCGCTGATTGGCTTGGCCTTGGCCAGCGGCGGGTCCATCTTGGAGCCGGCTGGCATTGGCTCTGTCAGACACAAGGGAAGCTTCTAGCAGCTTCTCACAGAAGCCACCCCTGTAGCTCCCCCGCTACCAAAACCTTGCCACGCAAAACCAACACATTCTACCACAGAGCCAGTTGGTAGCTCATGCCGGAAAACCTAGTTAATGCGTATTTAACACGGTCTACAACGCATCACCCAATACATAGAAAGCAACAGGCAGTACCCACTGGGACTGTGTGCTCTGCATCCCTGTTTATCATTCCACATATGAGCTCCTACAGAAGGACTCAGGTGCTTAACTTGAATCTCTTATCTTTGGAAATGGTGGTCTTGGCCAATATTTAGTTATATATGATACTTACAGTAAGGCAGGTTTCATCTCAAAAATCCTGTTTTAAGTAAGCTTTCTATACAGAAATCCATGTAAACCAAGTGAACTATTTTTGATAGTCCTAATGAATTTTAACATCCACTCCCTTCTCCCTGCCCTGGATTAACTAATTTAGAAAGAAAAAAAAAAAAAAAAAAAAAAAAGAGATTGTGTTTAAAGTGAAAGCCTGTGTTCTGTGGCACAGGCGGAACCTGAACGTACAATCTAAATCCGTGCTTCACTAATGAGACTTTACTCTGTTTAGGTTATACAGTTTTCAGTTTAAGTACTGAAAGAGATAACTGCTAGGGGAATTAAAACTTTCGACGCTCTTAGCTTACCAATAACAATCCTAAGAGACAGATCCTGAGAATCTCACTGTTATGCTTACTGATGCAAACCCAATTGAATAAACTGAACAGTTACTTGATTCTAATGTGATCTATCATAATCTGATGCTAGTGAAGGTTCAAATCTTTCCCTAGGTTCTTCCTAATTGACTGCTTTTGCTCTTGAATTGTAATAATCCCAGCTATGACTGTTTTACCATACAAGAAGATAAAAACTGAGCTCTCCGTGATGATGTCTGTACCACTGTTAGTCGTATTCAACTGCTGCAGGTGGATAAACTCAAATTAGAGAAAGCAACTGGAGGATGACAAGACAAAACTACATATTGCTGTTGTTGCAGGTGTTGTAGGATACAGGTTTTGAGGTTAAGGGCTTTTTTTTGTCCCACTCTTCAGTTTAAAATGCAAATCACTATTTGTGTATTAGAAGCACTGATTGTAAATAAACCTAAGATTTCTAACATTGTGACTAATCTATACTGTGGGAGTCCATATTGTGAGCATATCAGCATTGCTGTGCTGCAGACAGTTGGCAGACCTTCTTGTTTTGTTTAAACAAGCAAATCTGTTTGTGAGATTGCTAGGAGAACTTAGACAGGTTCTGTACACACTGGCTGTTCACTGGCATAAAGTGCATCTACTACTGCTGTTTCAATTGGACTGACGATAATGAGGCTAAAATATCTGCAGTGGCTGTTCAAAAATGATTTGTTTAATAATAAATAGGATTCTGTAACATTAATGGTATTATGTCAGAGTGCATGGTATCCCCCCAAAAAATCCCAGACATTCAGAAACTCTGGAATACTGCAAATAATTCTGTCCATGGAGTTTTCTCTTACCTGGGACTTTTTATGTTATATTCAGTCATTTCTTTTTTTTTCTTTTTTTTCCCCCTCCCTTAAGTATGTGTTTTTTGCAGGATCTTTGGAACAGGGTGTTGTGATTTTGCCCCAGCCGGCAACTAAGCACCATGCAGCCACTCGCTTACTCCCCCCACGGTGGGATGGGGGAGACAACTGGAAGGGTAAAAGTGAGAAAACTTGTGGGTTGAGACAAGACAGTTTAATAGGTAAAGCAAAAGCCGCGCGCACAAGCAAAGCAAAGCAAGGAATTCATTCCCCACTTCCCATGGGCAGGCAGGTGTTCAGCCATCTCCAGGAAAGCAGGGCTCTGTCACGCGTAACGGTTACTTGGGAAGACAAACGCCATCACTCCAGTGTCCCCTCTTCCTTCCTCTTCCCCCAGCCTCTTATATGCCGAGCATGACGTCATACGGTATGGGATATCCCTTGGGCCAGCTGGGGTCAGCTGTCCCGGCTGTGTCCCCTCCCAACTCCTTGTGCACCCCCAGCATACTGTGAGTGTGACTCTGGTGTGAGAAGCAGAAAAGGCCTTGACTCTGTGTAAGCACTGTGTACAGAGAGAAGAGTAATACGCATTTGAACAGAAGAGCAATACACAATGCTTTCCAAGGTACCTTGTTACGGTCCTTTATGGGTCATTTTGGTGACTACTAAGTCAGGTGAGACTGGAGATTCATTATGATCTTGAAGAATGTTTGCTGTGCAGTCCTTAGCCAAACTTCGGTTGGTATGTAGACAAGAGTAGTTTTGATACAGAATTAGTACTTGTGAGAGAAGAAGCCTTACTCTCCTGTGTTCTTGTTTCAAAGCATTCAGCCTAGCGCAGACTGTGTACGCATGTTTCCATCCCGTAGTAGGTATTTCATATAACCTGCACCAGTGTGCTGCCTAGTACAGTAGTGCACCAGTGGCACATACAGCTGCTCGTACAAATGTGTAGTTTAAAGCATCACGTGCTTTTGGCTTATGTGCTTATATAGACATAACTTGTGTCATATTTGAAATTATTACTTCCTAGGTGTTGCATAACATTTTTCCAGAAAACAGATTCATACTCTTTTATTTCATCCTTTAAAAACTTACTCAATTTCTTGTATTGGATAAGTTCCATTCAGTATATTTTCAACATGGTTGTGGTGTGTCCCCTCGTTTAATCTCTGGTGCAGTGTGTTCACTTGCATTCTGAGACGGTGAAGAGGAGAGGACTGCAAGCATAGCTGTGCAACTGACTGCACTATGGTATTCCATTTTTTCCTTTATTTTTGCATACTTAAATATATTTATCAAATGCATTGTGTTAAGTGTCTGGAAAGAGCTATCATTAACAGGTATTGTTCATTCTGTATAGCAGATGGACCGAACTGTTGGATGCATTTTAGCCATGTCTTTTAAACTCATAGTACCCGCCACAGCCTCTGTCTCTCTGAAATGGGGTAGGTAAATATGATAGGGGCACTGTAGCATTTAGCTAGGTATTTGTACGAATTAGAGTATGAAATCATTAATGCGTAAAGTGTTATAAATATGTTTATGCAAATTCTAGCTCCTCTTTTACTTTACCTTCCTTTGTGGTACTGATCAGTACAGCTTCTGTTAATTGTTAATGATTAACGCACCTTCTTCCTCCTTCACTTCTATCTGGGCATAATGCCAGGCATATTATTAAGATATAAGAGTTTTCTTTCCCCTCCCATTTTGCCAGCTCATGCTAAGGTGTTACTGACCTCTTATTCCTTTCTTCTGATGATCCTACCATTACTTCTCCAAATTCTATGCACTAAATGGCTTTTTTCTCCCCTTTAAAATGTAAAGAGTACATCTATACTAAGTAGCCTACTGATGAGAAGATTGGCCGTCTTCAGTGTTGTTAATCAGTAAATTAACTTCAAGCACTCATTTTAGCACTGAAGATACACACTTAACTGAGATTCCCTTGCCCCAGATCAGGTTCAGCAGTGGCAAAAGATGAACCAGCATCCTTGTGCTGATTCTGCTTACTCAGCACTAACTTGGACCGGCTCCTTTGGAGATCTGGTGCATCTAGTTTGCATACCAAACTGGTCAGGCACAGATGAAAGCACCGAGTTACTGATACAGCACAGTCCTCAGTCTGAATGAAGTTACATCACTTCAAACATACTGGGCCTTTGTTTTGCAGGGATAATAATACTATGCATGGACTAAATGTTGTAAAATATATAAATGTTTGTGGATTGTGCTGATCTATTTTGGATTCAAATGTATGCAATGAAAATTCTACAAAAACTGTAAGTGAGCCCTCAAAGAGTAGTTGGATTTGCCACTCTTCGTGATTATCCTTTTTATACTACCTAGTAACTAAGGAAAGACAACTTGCTTCTATATCTCTGCCTCTAAATTTACACACAGAGTTCTAATTTGCATGCGCTTTTTAAGACTATTTTATCTTTGAAAGGTTTTAATAATATTTTTCAGTGCTGGTGATTAAGAAAATACTTTTTTTTTAAATAAGGGCATTTAGCTTAACACCACCAAGCTGTTTTTTTGCAAGTTAGACATTATGACTTTGGAGAAAAAGACTGACTCATTTGATAACTCTTCTTTCCTTGCTGCAACAGAATGTTATGCCTCATTAGTTTGTGAGTTTTGACAGTAACACCAAAATGAGAGAGTTGGTATCACTTTTGGATAGACTCTGAAGTATATAGGGAGAAAGACGTGGAAATGATGTGATGTAGGGAAAACAGGCCTGCAGTGGGACTTCTGGGACAGATAACTATTGATTTCGTGCTGTTTCATAAGAAAAGGTAAATGTCACCGAACTGTGAAAAGAGCAGGTTTTCACAGAAGTCCCTAAGATATTTGAAATCATAATCATTTTAAGGTGACATCCTTGCCTCCGTTGTTGAAGCCACTAGTGAACTTCCCACCAAAGGTCAATTCTCATCCTGCGCCTCCATTTGGGCTCAGCTTACTTCCTTAGGCATTATATGTCTCTTTCCTCCTATCTTCTATCGCAGGACATGTTAACAGTGAAATAGGAACAGTGTATATAGTTTTGATGAGTAAGCACTTGCAGAACTGCTCTTTCCCCAGTCTTAATTGTTTTATTGAGTGAATTTAATGTGTTTTGATCTCACTTGTTTTGTCTGCATCTATATCTGACATATGCCATCTGTTTTTAAAAATAAGATGACATCTAGGTCTGAGTGAAAAGCTCTGGTTACTTATTTGACTTTGAATAAAAGAAACATAGGTTTGAGTAAAGAAACATTTTGAATAAAGAAACATTTGTTTGTTTAGAAAAACTGCTTTTGGGAGCTTAATAAACTTCCAGACTACCCAGCTAAAGGACAGGAATACCACCCTCCACCGAATATTTAAGATTAGGTGTGACTGTGTTGTGTGTCACCTCTTCCACAGGCCCGTCTGATGTCTTTACCTAGAACACCGTGTGAATAGGCGTCCACTTAACACTCATGTCATGCTACTCCATTTAGAGGATTTTCCCTCTGTGCTTTATCATGTTTTCTGCTGAGCTGTTCTTTTGATGTGTAACTTAAAGTCACTTTGGTGACTGTTACAGTAGAAGCGTTCTATAAATATTTGGATGGCATCCTTATCTGGGTCATTTTGGGGGCTGATCTGGGTACAGCTGTATCTGGAGAAAAATGGTAATGGTGCTACAGGAGGAGACAAGCAAGAGCACCAAACGCTGTCACATCCCTATAGCTAAAACAACTGACATTTGTGAAGATCTAGCTGTTTAACAGACACATTGGAATATTCAAAATACAGCCACAATTTAGTAAGAACTCTAGGAAGAAGATAGAGTTGGGATTGTTCAGCCTGGAGAAGAGAAGGCTCCGGGGAGATCTAATTGCGGCTTACCAGTACCTGAAGGGGCCTACAGGAAAGATGGAGAGGGACTGTTTATCAGGGAGTGTAGTGACAGGACAAGGGATAATGGGTTTAAGCTGAAGGAGGGTCGATTTAGATTAGATGTTAGAAAGAAATTCTTGACTGTGAGGGTGGTGAGGCACTGGAACAGGTTGCCCAGAGAAGCCGTGGATGCCCCATCCCTGGAAGTGTTCAAGGCCAGGTTGGATGGGGCTTTGGGCAACCTGGTCTAGTGGAGGGTGTCCCTGCCCATGGCAGGGGGGTTGGGACTAGATGATCTTTGAGGTCCCTTCCAACCCAAACCATTCTGTGATTCTGTGATTCTATGATTCTATGAATTTGGGAAAAAAATTGGCCCCCATCAATGAGCCAGGAAAATTAATGGCAAAGGACATAGAAAGGCCGAGGTACTTAGTGGATCTTTGCCATGGCTTTTCTGGGTAAGGTTTGTCCTCTGCTCTCCCAGGTCTCTGAGCCGAGCATCAGAGTATGTGGGAGCGCAGCATGACCTGTAGTAAAGACAGACAGACTCAGGGAGAACTTACACCAGTTGGGTATACAGAAGCTTATGGGACTAGATGGGGTGGGTCAAAGGGTGCTGAGGGAGCTGGCTGATGCTATTGCAAAGTCACTCTATCATCTTCAAAAAGTCTTTAGGAAAGTTCCCTAATGATCAGAAACAGGCAAGCACTGCACCTGTCTTCAGGAAAGGGAATCCACGAGAGAACTGCACGGCAGCAAGGCTAATGTGGCTGGTACCCTTCCTGGGAAGGTTACAGAGCAAATCCTCCAGGAAGCCATGCCCAAGCAGACGATGGACAGGAAAGTTATTGGAAACAGCATGTGTTTACCCCAGGCAAATCACACTCCATCAGGCTTTCAGCACCATCAGCTATAATATCCTCATAGGGAAATTAGTGAGACCTGTACAGTGGGTGAAAAACAGGCGGAGCTGTCAGGCTCAAATGAGTTGTGGTTAGTTGTTTCAAGTTCAACCGGTGTCATGTTACTAGTTGTAACTTTCTGACTAATAATATTCAATGCCTCTGTTAATGATGTAGGCAAAGGCATGGAATGCACCCTCAGCATGTCGGTCAATGATGTCAGCTCAGGGAACAGTACATACACTGAAAGGCAGCAGGGCTGCTGCTTGCAGGGCCCCTGACAAGCAGGAGGATGGACTGAGAGGAACCTCATGAAGGTGAACAAAGGCAAGTGCAGAGTCCTATATCTGGGAAAGAATGACTCTATGCACCAGGACAGGCTGGCCCAAAAGCAGCTTTGCAGAAAAATCCTGGTAGATGAGAAGGTGAACATGTTTCAGCAGTATGCCATCGTGATGAACGCCAAAGGCAGACCAGGCTGTACGACCTCAAGTGCAGCCAACAGGTTAAAGAGGGTGATTCATAGAATCATAGAATGGTTTGGGTTGGAAGGGACCTCAAAGATCATCTAGTTCCAACCCCCCTGCCATGGGCAGGGACACCCTCCACTAGGCCAGGTTGCCCAAAGCCCCATCCAACCTGGCCTTGAACACTTCCAGGGATGGGGCATCCACAGCTTCTCTGGGCAACCTGTTCCAGTGCCTCACCACCCTCACAGTCAAGAATTTCTTCCTAACACGTAGTGTAAATCTACACTCTTTTGTCCTATCACTACCCTCTGTGATAGAGTCCCTCTTCATCTTTCCTGTAGGCCCCTTTAGGTACTGGAAGGCCGCAGTTAGGTCTCCCTGGAGCCGCCTTCTCAATATGTTCAGCAGTTGAGATTGCACTAGGAGTACAGCGTCCAGTTTGGGGCTCACCAGTCCTGCAATGACACTGCCATACTGGAGCTGGTCATCATGAGGGTGGTCAAACACTGGGACAGGGGCCCAGCGGGGCTGTGAAATCTCCATCCACAGAGACACGCAAGACTGAGCAACCTGACCTGGTTGGCCCTGCTCTGGGGGGGGGGGGTTGCTTGGGTGGATGCCCTCCAGATGTGCCTTCCATCCTCCCTTGCTTCGTGCTTTGGGCGAGCCAGGCTCCGTCATGCTTAGCCAGCTTGCGAGCACATCCTTGTTTGCGGGGAAGGAGAACGGGAGGCGGCACCCCCGGGCGCCGGATCCCCACCGCCCGCCAGGAGGGCCGGCCGAGAGCCCGCCGCGGCCACGACCCGTCCGCCCTCGTCAGATGCGGCGGCAGCGGGTGCGTGGGGCGGTGCGTGGGGCGGTGCGTGGGCAGCTGACCGGGGCGGCGGGGGGTGTGCGGGGTGTGCGGGGTGTGTGGGGGTGTGCGGGGTGTGCAGGGGTGTGAGGGGGTGTGTGTGCAAGGGGGTGTGTGGGTGTGCAAGGGGGTGTGCAGGGGTGTGAGGGGGTGTGCGGGGTGTGCGGGGTGTGTGGGGGTGTGTGGGGGTGTGCGGGGTGTGCGGGGTGTGCGTGTGGTGCGCGGTGCCTTTAAAGGGCGGGGCGTGGGCGGGGCGCGAGGCGGGGCGGTGGTGCGCGCGGGGGAGCCGCCCGCCCGCCCGGAGCATGCGCTGCGCGGGGCGCGGGGCGCGGGGCGGCGGGCGGGCGGTTGGCGGCGCCGCACTTCCCCGCCAGCCGCGGCGGCAGCCAGCGAGCCCGGCCCCGGCGCTGCCGCTGCCGCCGCGCGGGGCCGTGGTGGTGGCGGCGGCCGCGGAGCCCTGAGCGCCCACCGCTCCGCCCGCTGGGGAGCCGGCGAGCCGCTCCTCACCCGCCCGGTCTGCGCCCGAGCGGAGAGGAGGCGAGCGGGGAGCCGCGGCGGCCATGGGCAACGAGGCGAGCCTGGAAGGAGGCGAAGGGCTGGGCGCCTTCCCCGAAGGGGCGGCGGCGGCCGGGGATGGCGGCGGCCCCGCGGCTCCCTTGCAGCGCCTGGTCCCGGCCGGGGTGGAGGCGGACCTGAGCCAGCTGAGCGAGGAGGAGAGGAGGCAGATCGCCGCTGTCATGTCAAGGGCGCAGGGGCTGCCCAGAGGGAACCTCGCCGGCGCGGAGCCGCCTCCCATGCAAAGGCACGCACGGAAAATCTCTCCTCTCCCGCTCCTCCCTTCCCCCCTTCTCCGTCTCCTCGCGGTGGGGCGGGGGGCGAGTCGCCGAAACGATCCGGGCCCGCTGCATCGGGAGCAGGCGTTGCGTTTTGCTGGCTGAGGGAGGGAAGGGGGCGGCTGCACGAGTGCGGACACAAGGATGGAGCCTGCACTCTCCGGCTTTTCCCACTCCGGTGGTTTCTAATAATAACGACGGTCCTCGGTTCCGGTGGGCTGCGCCCTCTCCCCGTCCCTCCCTTCGCACCGATCCGGAGCACGGGTAGTTTCTGTGTCTAGGGAGGGGAGAGATTTGCAGACAACGTTTCGGTTTTCTCTGTGTGTGTGTGTGTGTGTGTGTGTGTGTGTGCTTTACGGGGCTGGAGTGCCCCACAGCTCGGACAGTAGCCAGGGAAGCTCTACCCAGGGCTGATGAGCTCTTTAAGCTTCTCTTTCAGGAGAAGGAGATTCTTGTTGAATCTTTCAAAGCTTTGGGGCGTGATGTATTTGCTAGCCATTACTCTGCCAATTCTTAACCTCTACAACTATCATTTGGCTTCATTAAATAGTCATGGATTGAGGAGGTCTGTTTCAGTCTATTTTTTTCCTCCTTATTTTTCTTCTCGATTTCCCCCCCCCCCCCCCCCCCTTTTTTCTCGAAAGGGAAAAAGAGAGGCGACATAATAGATTAAATTGTTTGCCACGGGCTTCAGTATTCTGGATAGCGATGGCTTTACCTCGTTGTGCATCAGCGAAGGCTAGGGTAATTCCCTTCCCTTTTCTTTCCACTGCCCGACGTGCAACAAGCCCGCTGCCCCGCTCCGCCTGGGGGCCGCTTCTCCCCGCCGTGCCGGTGCCCGCCGGTGGCCGCCCGTGCCCCTGTCCACGGTGCTGAACTCGCCGGAGTCCCCCGCCCGCCCTCCGGGGCCGGCGTCCCTGTGGCTCCCCGTCTCCGGGGCTGGGTGTGTTGCTTGTCTTTGAAGGAGGATGCTGAAAGGTGCCTCCTCGACTGACTGTTCAACAGGGTTCTTGTGTATTGGTTTCCCCCTAGATAAATTCATGTTGAATTTATATAATATCAGGTTTATATAAGGGAATTCTAGAAGAAGAGAAGCAAGGAGGGTGGAACCAAATGCATCCTTGGGCAAACTACTGAAATCATTGGGATTTTACCTGAGATGATGGTGTCTGTTTTTTAAAACTGGAAATCAAATCTTCCTCGTTTATCTCTTCCATGATTATTAAACAGGTATTAACACCATACGTGAAATATAATTTCCCATTCAGTTCAGGGCTCTACCCAGCTTCTATAGATCTTAATGGGGAAAAAAATCATATTGGTTAATTCTGCAAAACTAAGCTCAAATTTCCCTTTTGTATAACAGTCTATGAGCAAAGACACAAAGACTTTAAAAGTTTATTTTTTCATGATAATGTTCCAGCAAAAAGTAAGATAAATGTCCTTGTAAGGTTCTAGAATAGGCTAAACTCATTGCAATGTGAATATTTCTGCATTTATAAATGGCTGCTTTCCCACAAACATATTTATAATATCAGAAACTACTTTGATCTTGTTAGCATACCATACTTTCACTTTCCATTTAAAGACGCTCTATATTTGTGAATTACAGTGTTTTAACTTTTAGTCAAAGCTCACATTTTAACATTCAGTGCAGTAAGCTATCAACTAGCTTCTCTTGTGGGGTTGTAGCAGTTCCATCATAGCATCTTTGTGCCTGTCACACTGTAATGAGGTTACTACTTGTCTCTGCTCTTGTTTTGTGGCTTTACTTGCTCCTCTTGCACATCTCTCTTTGCTATTGAGATCTACGAAGAATGATGGGAATAATTATTAAGAACCTGATCCAAACCATTGGAATAAGACTTTTCTCAGGTCTAAGGATCAGCCTCTTCTAGACTTCAACTTCAGTAAAGAACTAGCCTGCTGAGACTCAGATTCCTTAGCTTCAAGATTTTATTTTTTTTTCAGTCTATGTGGCCAAAGAAATCAGATGTGGAAAATACCTCTTAACTGATGTTCTACAACTGTTGTTCCCAACAGCTTTTTCTTCTAATTCGGTTATGTCAGTCCAAATGTGAAGTGACTGAAATAGTGATCAAAAGAGGAATTCTGGCTTCTGGCTTATATATCCTTGCATTATAACAGTGTCCCTATTGTATTGTCTGTTAGGTTTTTTCATGTTAACTGTATTTTTCCTCTATGATTTCCGTTATAGTATTAGCTGTTATCCAGTCTTACCTGAGACACTTAATAATTATTTCCTATTCTAAATGCTTTCATTCCCCTACCGAAGTAACCCAGGTCTTAAAGTGTACAAATTCCTCATGACTGATGATATCCTGAAGTAACAATTTTTGCAACTACAGAGTTTCTAATAGTAAGTAATGTATGTACCAGGAAACATAGTTGTACCTGTACAACCGTAAATTACACACTGCAGCTTCTAGGACTTTAAGCTAGAAGCTTTTAAGCTTTAACTTTGAGCTTTTAAGTCTTCAAAAATGCAATAGCTAAATAAATGCATTTAATATTTATTATGTATTTTAATATAAGCATTTAGATCTAGAGCACCTAAATAGATCTACGTAAATAAAATATACCTTTTTTTTTTTTTTTTCTTTGAATGTTTTATTCTCTAGGTTCCAGTCAGGGTTTGGGATACTTAGCACCTATGGAAATTATTCTATCCTATTTCAATTACTTGTCTTCAGAAAATTTATGGTTAGGAAGTTTAACTGAAATGTACACAGTGCATTCATAAGCAAGTTCCAGTTGTTCTAGCTTCATTGAATGACTTTGTAACTGTGTCAGTGTCCACTTGCTGAGAAATTGTTCCATGTCATGTGGAAGGGTTCATATATTCAGTTTGGTCATCTAATCATCTAATGCAGCTGGTTTTCTTTTTTTTTTTTTTTGTTTCAGTTCATTAAGTTGTTCACAATAGATATTAACAGAAAAAATATTTGCTGCATTTTGAGAGGAAATGCTAAGAAGTCTACCTGAGTATTACACTTCTAAAGTATGTTTATGGTGTAGTTTCTAGAAGTTACATATTTTTGTTAATGCCATCACTCTGTTGACTTAAAAAAAAAGAAAAAAGTTAGCCACCAGCGGTATGCGTAAGTTTTTACATATCTTGTCTGTAGATATGAAAAGACCTAACTATCTTGGTGGTGTGTAGTTATTGTATTTCTCTTTAAAGCTCTTTATACTGATGAATGGAAAAAAAGACATGCCTCTTTTAAATAGGTTTTTATAGTTATGGCATTCAAGAACTAGACCAATAGTCTTTTTGTTGAGTCTCCTCTTGACTCCAAGGTAAGCTTTGATTTGGCTGTAATATTCATGTAAATGAATAAAGATGAGCTCTGAATCAAGGCTCAAGTGAGGAGAAACATAGCAGCACAAAGAAAAGAATTAGGTGAGGGAGGACTAAATGATTTTGCTTGTTGTGTCTGGATTAAAGACTTTAAAACAATGGTGGGTTTTTCATGATTCAACAGGTTTAAAAATAAGAAAATTCTTGTCAATAAAGACAACAAATATTTTTTGTAGGATTTCTGATTCTCCAGATTAATTAAAATTGTTCAGTATCAGTCAGTAGCTGGTTGTAAAATAGTTCTAGAAAAGAAGGCTTCAACTTCCAGCAACTGAAAACTACATGGAGCAAGTCCTGGCTTTTGACAGAAATAACGTTTCTCAAGAAGTTTGTCTTTTCAAGGCTTTTTCTTCTAGTAACTAACCACACTCTGTCTCCATTGCTTAGAAACGTTGTTATGTATAAAGGCAAGACAAGTCTGGTCTCCAGAATACACCAGCAGCCTTGCAGAATCACCAGGGTTTTTTATTTCCTAGATTCATGGGTTTTAATCTCATTTCAAGTCCTGACTCCTGATCAAGTGGAAATTTATGGAGCACATTATTTTGATAGAAATGAAAGCTGGAGGAGTAGGATCCACATTTACTTCTTGTTAATGTCCAAGTTCAATTTCTAAAACCAGTTGTGTTTTTTTTTTTGCCTTCCACCTTCACGCTGTAAGGTTTGGGCATGGTACCATGCTTCCTGACATGAGTTTTAATAGTACCATTGATCCTTTTCTCTTTTTCCCTTGTCACTCTTAGCATTGTTGAATGAAGCCTTCCCACATTTTGAACACTTTGAACATGAATGCTGGAAGTGTATCAGACTGCCATTAACAGAGTGGTTGAAAGAGTTTCACTTTGTAAGCAGAACCTCTTCAGATAAACCTAGAGGGCTTATCTAAATAGCAAGAAACAGAACTGCAGGTAGATCTACCTAGTTGCTAAATAAAATTGTTATTTTTACAAGCAAAAATGTCAGATATTTGAAGGAATTTTATTTTCTGAATTATCCTTTTTATGAATAATGAGTTAATCAATGTTCACTGATGCCAGTGGAAACACACCTACTCGCTTCAGTGGGTTCCACATTAAGGTTGTAAACTTCCTAGTATTATGGCCAATAATTTTACAAGAATGAGGAAGGGTAAATGGAGTTATGGAAGGCTGGAAATAGTTTGTCCTTAACCAGAATTTAATGTGGAAATTTTTAATTTACAAAAAACATCAGATATAAAATTGTGAGAAAATCACATGTTGGGACAATTATAAGCACAAAAATTGCTACCACTTAGCTTTGTCCTTTTATATTGCCATTGCTAGGTATGCAATGAAAACTCTAAATGTTAGTCAGAAATACTAGTAAACTCATGGTAACATTAACAGTGTAAAATATATTTTTCAGTGTATCTACTATATATGATTCTGCAGACTTACGATAAAACTCTTAAACAGAATTGTGCATTTTCTTATTTTTTTCATTTTTATTTTTTTAGTTAGGGAATACAGTTAAATGTGACGAGTTGTTTATTTTGCTTATGAATGCCCGAGAAGAAATGTCACATCTGGAAAAACAAGATCACAGTTAACTGGATTTCTCAAAGGGAAGGCTGAAAATTTTATATTTGCAACACAGTTGTGGCACTGAAGAGACCACCACATCTTCCAGCAAAAGCATGGTGACAGCACCGAATAGAATATTTTACTGCATTCTGTAGCAATAGCATTGAATACAATATTATTTCCTCCAGCTGCAGCTGAGTATAGCAACAAGTACAATACTAGGTCACGTATGAAGACGTGATCTTGATTTTGGTTCCTACATTCTTAGTTTTATTTTCTCCTATATGAAAACACGGCAAAATGTTATTGTTAGAGAATTGGGAAAAATCCCTGCATAATGAGAGATCTTCTTTTTATTGCTGGGCAATCTGAATTGTTGAGGTGATGCTGGGAGGAAGCTCTGTAGTAGTTCTATCTAAAAAGAAAAAAAAAAGCTTCAGGACTTGTTCTGTGAATTGGCATCTGTTTTATCTGATTGAAAATTATTCTGATTTGTGAGTGGATGGGTGGCAAAGTAAATACTTTAGAGAGGCATATACTTCCTAATATACCTGGATGTTAGGAGTTTAAGTCCCTGCTGTATATTGAATTTTAAATAGAAGTACAGAAGTACATATATACAGAAGTACATAAACATTTTGTATTGTGCAGTGCTTTTCTTGTACGACTGTGTTTTGATTTGCTAATTTTCTGACACCTCTGTTTCTTTTAGTCTTCTTTGTCTCGCTTTGTTTGTATCCCAAGGGATAGAGTGGCGAGTTACTAATTTGGATTTAGGTAAAATAGGAACTTGTAGCTTTGAGTTCTTCACGTTTCTGAAGAGAAAATTATCTGGTTAAACACTGTCTTATTAGCTTATTTTCTAAATAATAAATCAGTTTATGACTGAATGCTTGTATAACCCTTTATAGAGCAATAATTTTTATTTAAATATACTTTTTACATGCACCTTATGTTATAAGCCTTGGTCTTGCAAACACTTAAGCACCTGTGAAACTTCACAGTATTACCAGAGACCTTCCAGGGTCACAGATACATTTATTTTACCCCATTTCTCTAGTATTCTGCACTATTTTAATTTTACTACATTTTCTGTCTGCAGACATCCTGAACTCGATACAAGCCGCCATCCCAGACAACCAGGTAAGCCTCCAGATCCAGGGCCGCCAAGTTTAAGTAAAAGCAGAACAGTAGATGTGCTGAAGACAGAACAACGGGCACCTGGACGGAGCCCTTCTTCTATTAGTCTACGGGAATCAAAATCCAGGACTGATTTTAAAGAAGATCAGAAGCCAAGTATGATGCCCAGTTTTCTCTCAGAAGCCAATCCATTGAGTGCAGTCACTTCAGTTGTGAACAAATTCAATCCTTTTGATTTGATATCAGATTCAGATGCAGCCCACGAAGAAGCCGGTAGGAAACAAAAAGTTACCCAGAAGGAGCAAGGGAAACCAGAGGAGCAGAGGGGCCTTGCAAAACATCCAGCTCAACAACAGTCTCCAAAGCCAGCTGTTCAACAACAAGGACCTGTCAGACCTACCCCCCAGCAAACCGAGTCTTCCAAACCAGTGCCTCAGCAGCAGCAGCCTGGGGAACCAAAGCAAGTTCAGAAACCGGCCCCTGGTCACCCAGCGGACTCTAAGCTAGAACAAGCGAAACAACCACCCCAGCCGCGAGGACCACAAAAACCTCAGCCCCAACAGTCGGAACCAACGAAGCCTGTTCAACAGCAAACTTCTGCAAAACCTTCATCAGGCCCAACAAAACCATCACCACAGCAACCAGACAATGCTAGAACGTCATCCCAAGCGCCACCTCCCACCAAACCATCATCGCAGCAGCCGGGACCCGTAAAACAACCATCGCAACAGCCGGCACGGCAAGGAGGTCCTGCAAAGCCACCTTCCCAACAAGCAGGGCCTCCAAAACAGCCTCCTCAGCAACCTGGACCTGAAAAGCCATCTGCTCAGCAAACGGGACCCGCAAAACAACCATCTCAGCCTGGACCCGGGAAGCAACCTCCGCAGCAAACAGGGCTTGTAAAACAAGTGCCACCACAGGCAGGGGCTACCAAACCACCTTCTCAGACTGCAGGGGCCACAAAGGCCCCGGCACAACAACCAGGACTTACAAAACCACCAGGTCAGCAACCAGGGCCTGAAAAACCCTTGCAGCAAAAGCAAGGCGGTGCGAGCCAACCCGCTGAGTCCACCCCAAAGAAAACCTTCTGTCCTCTTTGCACCACCACTGAGCTGCTGCTGCATGCTCCAGGGCAGCCCAATTACAACACCTGCACGCAGTGCCATGCCGTAGTCTGCAGCCTGTGCGGATTCAATCCTAATCCTCATATAACAGAGGTGAGTAGCTTTTAAATGTTCTGATGTTCGCTACCAGAGCACAAAATTAAATTTACTTTCGTTGTGCTGAAGCATCAAAGGTGTTACAGTGTATCGTCATGATCACTCAAGGCCTTAACTAGTGCAGTGAAAAAAAAAATCACGCTATTTGGGAAAACTGCTTATGAGTAAGAGGGGTGAAATTGGGGAAAAAAAAAAAGGGTAATGATTCTCTGTTTGTGCAGTTTAGAAATGTGTTCTCATTTCTTCATATAAAAAGAGGAGGAACCCCAATGTGACTTTTTTGCTGTTTTGCTCGATTTTAAGTGCTCACTGGCTGCGTTTACAATCTAACCACAATAGTCATGTGTTAATATGTCTATAAATAAGTAATATTTGCTGCTATAAGAAAAATAGTACTTACTTTTTATCTAAGGAAGACACAATAAAAATGACTCTTCATAGCCCCAGCGTGTGTCTTGGAAAAGGACGTGGGGTGGATTTGCTTCGTAACTATGTGAGTGTTCATTAGCGGAAAGCCTGAGTCATGAGTTTTGACTTAGTGATACTCAGGTTATTTCATTATTTGTGGGATGCAAAGAAAGAGATCTCTGAGGACTATTTCTAACCTTGATCACCATTCTTGCTGTAATTATATAACATAGAAATGGCACAGAAAGTAATATTAGGACTTCAAGTGAACTTATTTTCACCTGATGGTTGTGGTGGCTTGATTTATGTGCTTATACATTACCTTGTTCTTTACTTGCTCTGCGTGGGAATAAGGCTTCACATGAATGTCTGATCTCTTCTTATTGCTTGAACAGCTTCTCCTACATCCTGATATACTAATTTTAAATTTGCAATGTACTTTGGGTTTGTAGTACCAACACTTTTATCAATTTCTAGAAATTCAAGCATAGCAGACCTGGCACCGAAGACTAACTAGTGATAAATAGCCAGAAGGGGTATTTAGGAAGCTTATTTTTGTCTTGTTTTGGTATTAGTTTGGCTGACCAGCGATGCTGATGGGAAGAAGTACAGATTGCTACTTTATTTTGAGTCTGACAAATAATATCCCTAGGTTTAAAATTGAATCAAAGAATCACTGAGTCTCAAAGGGTTCTCTGGAGATCATGTAGTCCAAGTCTCTGCTCAAAGCAGGGTGACCTAAAGCAGGTTGCTCATAGCTGTTCATTAATATCTCCAAGGACGGAGACTCCACAGCCTCTCTGGGCAACCGGTTTGCTCAATACCACAATGATTTAAAAACATTGCTAGCAGTTCGATTTCTTTCCAGTGTGCATGTTTATTAGTGATGCTTTTAGGTGTGTACCTGGTAACAAACAAGAGGCTTTTTGCATCCAGTAAGTATATTGTTTATTAATTTATTGCTAAAATTGCAAGTTTAAACCTGAAAAACTAATTGTAGGTAACCATTGGTAGCACATTGCATCGTTTAGGAGCGTAGTCTGTTGTTTGACTTCAGGGAAATTCAGGATTGAAATAATTGGCATTAATGCTTGGACTGGAAAAGGAGTGACTTGAGCAGCTGCGTGCAGAAATTTCAGTGCACCTGCAACTAACCAGGTGCTTAAATATTGTATTCTCAGGGCCTGTATGAGGGAAGGTCATAAAGCATGTAATTCTGGACAGTTTGGGATAAAAAAAGATATATTTTTGTATAATGGACAAGAGATGTGATGCATTGATGTTAAAGTCAAAGAGAATTTTTTGTAAGAAAACTTTACCTTCAAGTTCTGACAGAATGTTTTTAGACCAGAATTTCTTACATTTATTTGTGGGTGCTGAGTTTTTTTATTTCTGTGCTCCTGGAGTCGCTTGGAGCTCCAAGTTTGTCTTCCTTTAGAAACTTCACATTTCCTATGGAAATGATGAACGACTTCAGTATGTTCAAATGAAATGGATTTTGAGAGAGAGAGTTTATGTAAGAAGATCTCAAACTATTTGGAAATTCTGTGAATAACTACTAGTTTTTGAAGCGGGTACTCTATAAGTATGAAATTCAGGCCTTTAAGACAATAAATACAGCTGCATTTAAGACTAACTGATTGCATACATATGTAAAAGCAGATTTGAATTTCATATTACACATTGAAATAAACACAGGATATGCATTTATTTCATGATGAAATAATTTCAGTAAATGAAGGTATTGGTCGTCTAATTTATTCAGTTATTAGTTCCAATCTCCTGACTCCCACTCAGACTTTTCTCATTTGCTCAGCTTTGCACCACCAGCTGTCTTGCTGAAACTTCATTGTGGGTGTCCTGCTCCAATCTGCAGTGAAGTGCGACAAAAATCACATCTGACTTTATTACTGAACAGTTGGAGCAAAGTAATAGAACCTGCCCTGGCACATAGAAAAAATTGACTTATTTCAGCTGCAAAGGTTCCCACTTGAGTAATTCTCAAACTTTTCATCTAGTTTCTCTTTCCATTCAATATTTGGATTGTTTCAAAAGTCTCTGATTCCCCCTTTACAATAGTTTACACATTTCTTCCTGTCTAGCATGAAAACAATGGTTTGTGTCTTAGCTGTCAATTTTCTTCATTATGGTGCAAGTTTGGGTTTTTTGGCTTATTTTAAATTCTACTTAAGTGTTACTGACCAAGAGTCTCTGTCTCTTACCCATGCACTTAGTGACTATATATCTTCACCTCTAATTGTTATACTTTGACTTTTCCTGCTGTTCTTTTTGCCAAGTTTCATGATTCTGTAATCCTGTGTTGTGCTTTCCCATGCCCTTTATAGCTGCTGTTTTTATTGCTTATGTTAAAACACATTACTGATGGGAAAGCAATAATTTCAAATTGGATGTCGGGAGAGTGAAAGGCATTTATTTAGAAAATAATTTATATTACTTTTGTTCCCTAACATTCTCCCCTGTACAGCTGCTTGAACTATCTTCTTAAGATATTATTTTTACAAGTTTCTTACAGCATAGTTCAGTCTTCGTAACTAACAGAGTGAATTACTTTTCCATATAGATCTTTCTAAATGTCTATATTCTGTATTTCTAGCTGATTCTGGAAAGAATATAGTAGGCTTTACAAACTGGCTCAGGAAGTAGACTGCATGGATTGTAAAATCTTTATAAAAAGTGCTGATTTTTAAAATTTTTATTCATTCTTTTCATTTAAACCTCTATTTAAAATGCAGTAGTACATGCATTCTGTCTGTTTTAACTCACTAGAGAGAACTGTGTAACTAAGAGCAGAAAGTGATACCTGTATTGCCACAAGGTCAGACCCCTTGAACTATTTCTCTGAACCATCTGACATTGGAGTCCCCGTGGGGAAAAGAGATAGTTGGTATCTTGGTTCTGTACAGCAGTCTAGAGAGAAAACACACCATACATAACGTGTTCAGTAACATATGTCTCTCTAATCTGTCTAGGTATTCACACTCCACTCATCACCATGGCACATGACTGCCTAGCAACAGTTGCATAAAGTAATGGAAAAAATTATATAAACAGGTTTGATGACTGGTACTCTATTTCATTTTCCTTTCACATACATCAGAACCTTGTAGCAGGTGTGTATTTATTTTATTACATGGTGATTTGTTTTTTTCATTTTTTTTATAAATTTTATTTTGCCCAAACCACTTCCATCAGCCATTAGCAACAGAAACCAGCACTTCCCAAAAAACAGATTCAGCTCTCTAGATGGTGTGAATAGGAGTAGGCTTTCTGAAAAATGAGCAAAGACCTCTGAGGGACTATCCATTTTGTTAAACACTTACGTATAGCTTCTGATAAAGCTAGGCAAAAAGCGTGAACTACTATAGTTAAATCTAAATGATCAGTGCGTATGCTCAATAGCTGGAGTAAATTTTCATCCTCTCTGAACTAGTTATTGGAAGATACATGCAACATGGACTGAACGATGGGTTGAACTGTAAAAATATATCATTACATTCTTGATGATGGACATCTGTAAAGTTGATGATCAAGTGGAGTGTAAAAGCTGTTCACGCTGGAAGCTTGGTTGTATGTGAGCTCTGCTCCCTGAGCCTATGCTTGATGAGTATGTGTGCCTATGTGAACGCCTGTCTTCTACGTAGTTTTAAGGAGGGATTATTTTTCATGCATTTTGTCTACGTCACTCTGTATTTCATCCACTGTTTCAGTACGGTTTTGAGAGACCGTTTAAAATTAGTCTTGGAGCCAGGTATAATTTTTTTACTTAGAAGCTTGCTGAAGCTTGCACATTCAGACAATGTGAAGATGTGTATATTGATGTAGGATTTGTTCACTTGCAAAAGCTCTTCAGGATGGAGGCAAAGTGAGTTCTAAAAAATGTTTTATTGGTTCTGACTGGTTTTGAAACGTTTCTGTATCAAAGTTGACTTAATCCTAATGGAAAAAAGAAGGGGAAAAAAAATAGTTGAGTATCTCAAAGTGGAGTGTATAATTTCAGATCAAGTAGAACATTTTACTGGATCAACGCCTTTATTAGGAAAAATAATTTTTTAACACAATCTGAAAATGTTTTGTTGTTTGTTGTTGTTGGAATTTTTTTTTTGAGAGATGTCTAATTTTTCTTCTTCTTTTCATAGAGCTAGGAATTTTCTGTATCAGTTGCTCTAGGTATTACAATCTTGAATTTTTGCTCTTTCTTTCTGCTTCTGTTTTTATGTACAATCATATCACATTATTATGATTTGGTTCAAATTCTCAATATGATTTTCAGTATTTGTTTTTATTGACGTCCTGCATCTTCAGGTATCCTAAACAGTAGCTAATACTTGGGCATGAGGTGTTTTCAGTAACTGAAGAGAATTTAAGCAGTCAGAAATGCATTAATTTTTTTCAGCTATTATCGTTATTATTAGCTTGTACAGGGAAAGGAATATATAATAATGTAAAATACTATTCATATAAGGAAGATGACTAATTCTTGTGGTGAATCCAGATAATTTTTGCTTATACTTACAATAAAATGAATAGAAATGACTCTAATCTTTGTTGATTACGTGACAGTAAAGGAAGCTATTGATTGAATTGCAGTATTCCCTGTGGTTTACAGACTAGACCCTGCTGTGTTGCAAGAATCAGAATGCAAGAACCAGAATGCAATGTGGACTGGAAATGACATGTAAACAAAACCAAAACTGCCATCACTGTAGATAGTAACATGCCACAAAGTCTAATGTTTTTAATACCAGGAAAAATAGCTTTGAAACTCTACACCCTATGTAAAATTAGACTTGGGTGGATTTTTCAGGGTGTTATAAGTAATGCAAAACAAAAAAGAAGAAAAAATTGAGGACTTGAATCTGACCATCAGCTGTTATAAGTTGTAAAGAAATGAGTTATAACCCAACAAAGTTTTTTTTTTTTTTAACTTTCTCAAAGTATTAATGTAGATATCAGCTCTTAACTGCGCTGAAGTAAAGCTAGAGGTGTTCTGTAGAAGAGGATGGAGTTTAGTCTGGGTTCAAACTGATTAGAGAGCCGATTCAAACAAGCCTTGTTTAGTTGTCATTGAAAAAAGATCAAAGTTTGAAATATTTCTGTGTGATTTTTTTTTTTTTTTTTTTTGTCCAAAGAGTACTTGGGGTGTTCCAGTGTTAGTAACACTGCAATTTATATGGAAGTGGAGATTATTCACATTTTTTGTGATGAAATTAAGTTAGTATAGCTCCTTTAGTTCTGTTCCTAGCTAGAATTGCCACATAGGCATTTGGGAAAATTGTAAAGATCCTCAAATAGAAGGGTTATGGAAGTATAGAATATTGTTTCTCTCTGTGGAATACTCTTAAACACACTCCCACACTGTTTCTCTCCCTGAGGAAGGCTGTGCCTACATTTCTGCTTTACATTTAGGATTAGATGTATTAATAGTATGGATGCCCTGTGGATTTTTCTTTTTTTCTTTTTTTTTTTTTTCTTTTAATAAAGGGGCAGAACATAGAAAGAAGCAAACACCTATGCATGGCAAACAGTTTCTCAATATTTTAATTGGGTAATATTTACAATATGTTGGAGTGTTTACTCATTAGCCCAGAAAACTGTCCTGTCCAGTTTTTAACACAAGTAAATAATAAATTAATCTGCATAGCTAAAGATGTCAACTGCAGCAAGCCATCTGCGCCAGTATTGCTGTTGCTCAGCAACTGTAATTTACTACTCTGTTAGGCCATGGGATGTGGAGATGCTGTTTGCTGGGTAATCACTGGGCAGGAAGCATGGCCCAGCCCTGCTCCCACCAGACAGCGTAATCCGTTTTCAAATCCCAGCGATACTCACTCGGATGCGCTCTGTGCGGCACAGATGAACTTTGTTAACCTTTTCTTTGCTGCTTTCTTGATTTGCAGTTATTTATTTTTGTTAATCATTTCTAGTATATTAAATCTAGACGCAGTTAATGAAAGTAATCAGCACTTGTTGCAGTGACGCATGATGCAGTGTACTGAGCTGTTTAGAAGTCTTTTTCCTTGTCCTACGCATGAGGTAGCTTAAACACGTTTGGCCATAAAAAACAACTTTTAGATATTCTGAAATATGGGCATTCAAAACCAAAAAAGTCAAGAGAGTATGTGTTTGCTATTTTGCTTTATGATTCTAATTATATAAGCTATAAAATAACAGTTCCCCAAACACTTGTAGTTCATACGCAAGCGATAGCTTTTCGTGTTAGTAATTTAAGCAGAGTAGTAGAGTATGTTTTAAGATTGTGATAACTGCATAACACAATTCATCTAGTAATGCTTTTTAGTAGTTCTAAAATAGCTAAGTAACGTTTAAAAATAGTCTTTTAAAACAGCTGTTTAAAAAGTTTGCTCAACTGTTGCTTTAGCATCAAGCTGCAGTGCTTGTAACCGTTGCTGTGGCTGTGGAATGGATACCTGGGGAACACGCTGCTGCCTAGAACCCAGCATCGTTTTTGTGAGCATCTTGAGTCAGTGTCCTGATAAACTCCCTAGTTACCTTCCTTTCAGATATCAGATATAAAAGGCAAATATTTATTTTGTAGTGATAATCTAGTTGCCTCAAATGAGGATCAGTTGCATACTGTGTACGATAGTTAAACGTTTGCTTCAGTGTAATGACTTCGAATAGTTGAGATCTTATTCATGGAAGGATGGTGTAGAAGGAAGACTTTGTCTCTAGTATTGCCCAAGGCTTGCTTGGAAGACCTATTCAGTTGTATGTCAATATACTAATTTAGTTTGTTCTGTGATAGAAGTTTTTTTTGTTCATAACAGGATTTTCTGATCTAGTTTCTTGTCTCTGATGGTATTCTAACACCCTACAGGAAGCTGCATAAAATCATGGGCTCAAGTGCTTTATTTTTCATGTTTCTCTCATCATCTTGACAGAAATGTCTGCTAAGAGACACATCTGGATTCCTCACTCCTCTCTAAAATTGTCAGGAACCAAATAAGGTGATGTGTTTTCAGACTAGAAACTGATTTTGTCAATAAATAAATCTTTGGGGCAACACTGAGCTATGTCAGCAAAGTCCATTTACATATCTGTGGCAATGTAAAGCTCTATGAATCTTTACATTTCTGTTGTGATGTATAGGGATGTTAATATTTTATGCGTATCTGAAAGTTCCTTTTTATAGTACCAAACGACTGGTCTAAATGAGAATGAGACCCATTGCCTTAGAATGCGGCTCTGTTCTGCAAAAGGGCTGTTAAAATGCCTTCTGAGAGCTACATTCATTTTGTGTGCCAGTAATTTTTATATGAAATATGTTCAATCTGCAAGTCAAAATTTCTCACAGTACATCTGGAATCTTAGAATCAAACTGTATTCTCTTCCTCCCCTACATCATCTGCAGGAATAGAAATTGAGCACGCCAGTCGATGCTCTCTGACAGTTTTCCTATTGCTTTTGATGGGTTTGTGTAGTTAGAACAAATCTGAGCTCTTATGCAGAAAGGAATAGGCTCCAGATCTCCTTCAGTCGTGTTGGCTCTGTGTGGGATAAGGAGAACTGAAGCATAGCTCCTATTTGTTATTGGAGTCAACTGTTAGACTATGAATGAATAAAGAAGGGTGAGCTATGGAGTGTGGTGCTATAATTTTCTCAAATGTAATTTTCCATTGATGTTGTTACTGAAACACTGTGAATAGATTCATTTGGTGCTCCCAACTAGTAGAGTCTTTATGAAGCTTTTTTAAAAGATATTAGGGCTGATGAATACATAAAATATATTTTAATTACTTGTTTGTTATTACAGTTTCTACATCAGTGAGTGAAAGCAAGGTTGCACTGTGTTCAGTAGTGGAAATCTGAACAAAAATGCTGTATGAAATCTGTCAAATTTACAGTCCTAGTCATGACACTTAATGGCATGGGTCTCAGGATGAAGAACATCACATGGATTTCTTCTAGAAAGAAGACCCAGTCTCTGCCCCTATCTATCAGTGTAAAAGTAGACAGCTTGGGATCCTCAGCATCCAAGAAGAATCTCCTTTACAAGTAGGCAGGAACTGGAAAAGCTCAGGTGTTGCCTTGGAAACTTTTGCCTTTTAATTCTAGGCAGAGATATGAGAAATATGGAGAAAGAAACGAGATGGTCACAGAACTGCTGTCCAGGAAGACCTTTAAGGATAGACAAACATGAGTATTTTAGGTATCTACAGCAGCAGTAAGTTTTACTTCATTTTTAATAGCATGTAAGAGCATCTGTACTTAACAGAAGCCTGCTCCCATTAAAGTTTATGGAAAATCTCTGTAATTGCAGTAGAACGAACAGGCCAGTGTTTAATACAAAACTGCATCATCTAGCGCACTTCATTTTCAACTCCTGCAGTTCCAATCACAGAACTACAGTTTGTGCAGTTTTGTATTTGTTTGAAGATGATGTGTGTAAGCTATAATGACTTGAGGGTTTTGGTACTTAATTCCTCCCACTAAAATGCATGGGAGGAATTTTATGTCTAAACGAGAAAGATTTAAAAAATAATATGGTGAAGTAAAACTTCCTACATTTTGAAGTTCAGCTATAGGAGCAGCAAATTCATTTTTAGTTTTAAAGATTTCAGTCTAATACCAAGAGTACACGTGTGTGTATATAATTTTATTTTTTTTTTTTAAGAAAAGTAAAAAATAACAGTTGAGAGTTAAGGTTTTGTTTTCTTAACAAGATTGTGTTGAAAACTGTAGCATGGAATTAACTTTTATTTGGACTTCAGTTAGGTAATAGAGTCAGACTGGACTAGCTGCGTGTTGAAGACAAGCCTAAATGCTTATAAATGCCATTGGAATCTGAACACCTTAAACATAAGAATTATTCAGACTACTTGTTCTGTAACCCCACCCAACCCTACAGCTCCTTCATTTGGGGCCTTAAGGCTGCCATAGTGGCTTAAAGTTAGATTTCCAGGAAGCTGAGTGAGAGCAAGTAGGCACCTGTTACCGCCATGGTTTCATCTGGTCATCTTACTTTAGATTACAGGACTTTCATTTTGGGGGGGGGGGAAGAGAAAGAGGCAAGTGGAGGTGTCAAAAAGAAGCAGGAGCAGGGAATCACCATGAAAAGTGCATTGTTCAAATCTCTGTGAAAGTCCTATGGTTAGTGGGAAAAGGCAATCCTCACTTAGGCCCACTAAAAGGCTCCTCACAGGATCCTTTTTCTTCACCGTAAAGGAGAGCCCACCTCCCTAATACAAGAAATCTTAATTGCTTTGCCAAAGCCAGACAGCTGAGGTGGATGTTCAGAGTATGTGGCTTAAGTCTAGTCTTTGATTAAACTTAAACCTTCTAGAAAACTCTTAAGAATTCATCCAGAAATGATGTTAATATGTATCTAACCAAATTAATTACTAATATCTAAAATCAGGTGCCATAATTAAGGTTTACTTATTGCAAGTAAATGCCCTTTGGACAGGGGACTTGTAGGGGAACTGATCACCAACCAAACAATGTGGGAGTTAAGCTGAATGTAATCTTTGCTCAGGTCCTCTGTGCAGTTGTGAACTTAATTGCTTTAATAATTCAAAGTGGAGCTTAAACACGTGATCCAGTTTTGTTTCAGTTGGTTTCACTTTTTAACAGTCATTTGCTATATGGGTTGCAAGTAGATGGGAGAATTGTTTAAACAGGCTAAATTGCACTGAAAATGGAAGATAAAAGCAGCATTATTATGATGGTAACTTGATTACTATGAACTTATAGCTGGGGCCAAAATTGGGCATCTCTTTGTGAAGCTGTTAGTAATAGCAAGCTCATATTCCAGATTGTGTATATACCCTGTTTATCAGAAAAATTGGAATAAACTGTGTTTTAGGGAACTGCGTCCAACTGTTCTTTTAATTTGTGCTGCTGGAAAAATACAAGGCTGGCAAAGCTCACCAAAATAATGAATTCATTGCCTCAGTCCGTGACATCAGAGTTCTTTCCTTCTAGTGAGCTCTGACATTACGCAGACAAAATCTTTCTTTGTGTGTAGTACCTCCAGATTCATCCTGTGGTGTATGGTAGAGATTTCAGACCTGAATGAGAAACAGGATCCAGAAATCTTCACCCTTAGGGAAAAAGATCTGAGTCATGTTCTGTGTCCTCCTAATTGCAGTTTCCCTCCGTTGCAGTGGTCCGTGCCAATGCCGTAGCTGCTACCTCATGTTTCACGTGCGGACTAAAGACCAGAAGTAGAGCTACAGATGACCTGTTTGAGTAGCTACTTGCAGGTGTAGGCCCATGGGACTCTGTGCCATATTGAATGGCATTTTTGTTACCTATAACATTTTTGTTGCCTATAATGTTTCTGCTAGCGATGTGAA
Source organism: Balearica regulorum gibbericeps (assembly GCF_011004875.1). Taxonomy (NCBI): domain Eukaryota; kingdom Metazoa; phylum Chordata; class Aves; order Gruiformes; family Gruidae; genus Balearica; species Balearica regulorum. The sequence goes on from NC_046184.1 coordinate 10,524,988, forward strand.
ATGTGGAAAATAGCACATGATGCTTCCTGACCACATGCTGCTTTAGCCTATTTGATATTTCCTCAGATTGTGAGGCTTTACAAAAGCAAAGGTAGGGATGACCACTTAGGATTGTTGGGTTTTTCTGTCTTAATAGAAAATACAGTTTCCCACTCTTTTCATACTTTTTAGGAAGGAGAAAAAAATGTTTTAAAGTTGTGAGGTACAAAAATTGATGAGAAACACAGGTAAATACACTATTTGCCTTATCCCTTCTCCTCTGTGTTGAAAAGAGAGGCCCATTATATACAGGCCTACAGTAATTACCCTGGGACCTTCTTTTAATAACAAAGGAATTTTGGGAAACCTAATTATGGCTCTTAAAATACCATCAGGGCTTAGGCAAAGCTTCTCACTGATTCTGGATGACGACTTGCCCTCAAATTGGTGGTAAAGTGTGAGTCTGTGTAATTATGGTGTCCATTAACACACCTCTGTGCTTAATTCATTGGATACGTGTATACTGGCAATACTTGTGCCCTGTAATTTAAACCATTACCAAAACCATCAGCTGTATGAGGAGCTTAATAGATGTATGCTTAAAGGTAATTATGCATTTACTGTGTTTTAATTCTGATTATTGTTTTCTGCCAGCAGACTTGATGTGTCAAACTATTTTAGCAGTATTTGTCTTTTTTTCTCTATTCTGGCAAATCGTTGCTATAAATGAATCACTGCCGGGTCCCCTGAAATTCCAGTACATTTTTTCATTCTGCTGGGTTTTTATTCTCTGATATTCAGCTGTGTGTAAACTGAATGTGAAGTCATTAGATGCACAGGCTCAGTGATAGCTTGAATCACAGGAATGTGGAGAATGAAAAAATCAGTTGGTCATGTTAACCACAAAACACTATCAGTAGTAATATTTCTCCCTCTTTACACAGAAATCTGAAATACTGCAAAAAGCCATACACTAGAATAGTCTTTTATTATTTTGATTTTATTAACTTTGTATTATCTTAATTATAATACCTTTCAATGTATTTATTTCTGCAGATTAAGGAATGGCTCTGTTTAAACTGCCAGATGCAAAGAGCATTAGGTGGTGACCTAGCACCAGGTCATGGTCCCGGGCCACAGCCACCTCCACCCAAACAGAAGACACCCATTCCACCTTCAACAGCTAAACCATCTCCACAGCCAGTTCAAAAGAAAGACGCTTCTCCAAAACCTGATCCTTCGCAGCTAGCAGAATCGAAAAAAACCCTGCCACAGAAAAAGCAACCGTCCTTGCCTGGGTCTCCGCCTGTAAAATCAAAAGAACCCCGTGCTGAGCCTACCGAGATCTCCCAGCAAATAGACCCTACTCCGAAGTCTGATCAGGCCAAGCCAATGCAGGCTGAAGACAAGCAGAAACAACCCAGTGTACAGAAGCCAACGACAGACGCTGCACCAGGGCCGAAACAGGACTCGGCAGGTCCCAGACCTCCACCAACTCAACAGAAAGTGACAGATTCCCCAAAGCCAGAGCTTGCCAAGCCATCACAGGACACACATCCAGCTGGGGAGAAACCAGATTCCAAACCCCTTCCACAGGTGTCTCGGCAGAAGTCAGATCCCAAGCTTGCATCTCAGCCTGGGGCTAGACCAGATGCTAAAACTCAAAAGCCTGTCGAGCCAACGCAAACAAAAGATGATCCTAAGAAGTTACAAACAAAACCGGCCCCAAAGCCTGACACCAAACCAGCTCCCAAGGGCCCACAAGCTGGGGCAGGTCCCAAGCCAGCACCGGCGCAGCTGACACCTCAACCCCAGCCACCTCAGAAAACCCCCGAGCAATCAAGGCGTTTCAGCCTTAACCTGGGAGGCATCACTGATGCCCCAAAGCCTCAGCCTACAACACCGCAAGAAACAGTTACTGGGAAACTCTTTGGATTTGGAGCTTCAATCTTCAGCCAAGCCTCGAATTTAATTTCCACAGCGGGTCAGCCGGGGTCTCAGACATCGGCCCCCCCTCCGCCTGGTCCCGCAGCGAAGCAGCCCCAGTCTTCACCACAGCCTCCGGCCTCTCAGGCAGCCCCCAAAGAGGCTGGTCAGGCTCAGCCTCTTCCAAAAGCTGTTCCTGCAAAGAAAGATACCAAGCCTCTTATAACTGAAAAATCGGAGCTATCAAAAGCAGATAGTGGTGTAACAACTAAAGGATCTGATTTAGAAAAGAAACCTGGTTTGGCTAAAGATAGCAAGCCTCAGGCTGCTGAAGCTAAGAAACCTGCTGGGCTGTTGGAAACAGAGAAGGCTAGCCAGCCTCAAGTGTCTTGTCCCCTTTGTAAAACTGGACTAAACATTGGTTCTAAGGATCCCCCCAACTTTAATACGTGTACAGAGTGCAAGAAAGTTGTGTGCAATCTCTGTGGATTTAACCCAATGCCGCACATAGCTGAGGTAAGGCGATGGAGTCTGTATTTACCCTGTGTTTTTGCCTGCAGGCTCCCTGTGCTGTGGAGACCGGTCTGTAGCTGATTGAAGCTGTTGAATTGCTGAGAAAAATTTGAATGCTTCATCATCTGAGGGCTCTTAAAATTAAGTATCAGTGTTTTATGAAACATGGTCAATAGTCAGAAAGTACTTCCAATGAATTTTCTGCAGATTAAGGGAGTCTGGTATAGCTGGTTGCTAGGTTTTTGAGGCATAAGCAGATAGTTAATTGTGGTTATGAACTCTTTTGAAATTGGTGCTAGTATGATACAGCAAACTACTATCATGGGATAAAGTTCTTTTTCATATACTTCAGTATTGTACATGAACATGTGTGCTTCTTTAGTCAATGTCCCTGACTGAGACAATTTTAAATGAAGGCATGTGTTAATGCTTAGTTACTCCCCTTCCCTCCTGTTTAATATATCCCTAAATTTATTCCATTAATCTCATTCTGGCTCTGGAGTCTTTGGACATGCTGATGTACTCATTAGGAAGGTTAAAGTTTGAGTGATACCTGTGTGGTGAAATATGTAATTTTTTGGTGTGAATAATGTAAGGTTCACAAAGTCACTTCATTATTTAAGGAGTGTGAGTTTGAATGTGCCTTTTCCATGATTGCCCAAGGCAGATCCAACAGGGCCAACTTATTTTCAGCAGTTTTGTCACATTCCACGTTTTTACCCTCTTTCCTTTCTTTCTTATAATTTTTTAGCAAGGGGATTGGAAACTTTATACTAACTTAACAGAAAGGTGGAGGCACACCTTACTTGCTGTATCAATTTAGCAAGTTCAACTCAACAGAAGCAGACCACCTGAAAGTAGTTGTGAGTAATTTAAATGTGTAAGTTGGTCTGTGTAGCACATGAGGAAAGTGGCTGTCAATGTTGCGTCTTTGAAATCTGAATGAATAAATTCAAAACGGCTCCCAGGTTTAAAGGTTATCACATCTCTGCCTTAAGGTGAGAACTATTGTTCAGAGAAGCAGCAAGTTGCAGGGCAAATATTGCTTATGTTGTCTTCATAGGCTTTTTTTGTGGATTGTTTTCTGGAATATACTATCATTTGAAAGGCAGTGTCCTACCATAAGAAGCACATTTTATCCAACTTACGAATATGTTGTTCACTGTCTTGTGATCATTTAGGTCAGAAAGAAAGGTCTGCAAACACAGGAATACTGATCAGTGATTGAAAGCCAGGATTCAGTTGACTTTTAATGTAGCTTATGGACTGAATTCCATGCTCTAGTATGCATACACAGAATACCACGTAAACAAGATGTGTCAGTTCTGATGAAACGCTGTGCTAAAATGACAACTATGGAAGACCTGGTGCATGAATTGACTTCTTCAGAGTTTCCTTAGGTGTGAGGGTGTGGGACTGCCTTGTGGTGTGTGGACATATACTCTTTGTATTTCTTCTGTTTAAGATGAGAAGGCTGGTATTATGTATCGTTTTTTCATATCAGTGTTGCTGCCAGAGGGTGTTCACTGTTTTTACTCTTTGGAATATGAGGAGCTTGAAATGCTATTGATTTTCTGTAGTCTGACTTCCTCAAGCCTTTCTTTGCCTCTTTTTTTTTTTGGCTCCTTCTTGCATTTTCTTCTTCCTTATACTACACATTTCCATATCTGTCCACAGTTTTCCATCTTATCTTCTTTTTTCCAATCATTTTTGTTAAAATTTGGCAAACTGGCAAATTTTCCTTGACAGCAAGAGGTAGTTTGCTTGGCTGAGGACAGCCTGACTTTCCTTTTCATGAAGATGGGAGACAGAAGAGGGAGCTCATCCTCTCCTCTCCCAAATGAGCTGTGTAAATAATGTGTTCAACCTCAGATAGCAATTCTGTCCCTGTATGCACTGTATATAGTATATACCTGTTACATTACAGAAACATGATGATAAGCAAATAGTTTATGCTCACTAGCATACTCTTTTCCTCCACCAAACTTCTAACATGCTGAGTACAGTCTTGGAGGTTTTATTTCCTTCTCTCTTTATTTTTTTTTTGGGGGGGGGGCTAGGAAGGAGAAATATAAATGCTTTTTAAAATAGGTTCTTCTGGTGGGTTTCTACCTAATTATTTCCTTCCTGTATTCTGCATTCAAAGAAAAAAAAAAAATAATTCCAGAAGGCTATATTCACTCTTGGTCCCAGAAGGTATTTTGGAAGAACAAACATAATGGGTATTTTATAATTTTGCTTTGGGGCTGCAGCTCTATCACAGTGATTCTAACAGTTGCTTATGTATTATCTACATATTGTTGCCTCAGTAACGGCTGAAAATCGTGTTGGGTTTTATTGACTGAGTGATGGATGAAACCTTGTTGCCAACAAAGCTTGTATTGAGCTATATGATAAGAGTCAGTCCCATGAAAAAGGAAAACCACTGTTGCACTGACAAATACAGAGGAGTAGCTAAACTCTGTGGGCACTTCTGCCTTAGGAACTTTCAGCAGGGAACGTCTTCCAGGCAACATACTGCTGTACAGCAGACGTGACTGAGAGTACTTTTAAGGGAAGAAGGTGCTTTCTTATAGTGGCAGTTGTTTCTTCTTGCCTCTGTATGACAGAAATAACTTTCAAAAAAGTCTTTAAGCTGCTGTAGTTGGTCCTCTAATAACCCCTCTTCTGCAGGAAATAAGAGAACTAGACTTCTACCTAGTCTAAATCAACAATGTGCTATTTACTTCAGTGAAATTATTCTGATTTGTGCACGCTGAGAATTAGGGTAGAATACTTTTTCCTAAATTGGGCTGATTTTTCTTTTTCTTCCTGATTTGTTGATCCAACAGTCAAACAGGTATTTACCTAAATAGTAATTTATCCATGAAACAAACAGGCACAAATGATTAAATAAATGACACTTGATAGATTTCAAAGATCCACAGGACCATGTGCGCCCTAGTGCATTAGCAGACTCCTTATTCTGCCATTTGCTTAATAGGGAGGAGCACTGTTTACCAGCTCTGTAATTAGCTTTCCAGCTCAGGTAGTTGGAAGCAGCTCTATTTTTAGTAACAAAGCACAAGATCGCAACTGCAGAAGCCAGAAACGAAAGTGTGTGGCAACGACCATTTTGTGCATTTAAAACGCAGTGAAGCTGATCAGAATATTGAACAGGAGCGGAGATGGTTGCCTATAATGTAATCAAGTATGTTGAGGCAGCAGGGTCAGGAATATAGAACCTGTGATGAATTAATGTAGTAGTAAAATAAAGAAGATTTAAAAACTAAGCTAAGGAAAACTAAGATATACAGATTTGTAAAATCTGTATGAGTAACAGGAAAAAATAACGTCTTGATAGAGTCACATGTTATGAACGGAAAGAGCTCAAAATGTGAGTGTGCTAATGCATTTAATCTAATACAACTGCCAAGGGAACAACAGAAGCACTTTTTAGTCTACTGATAGCTATGAAATTATCTGGAAAGGTACTTGGAAGTAAAAAATGTTCCATGTGTGAAATAAATTATTGGGGCTACAGAAAGGAGAGAATTGTTTTGAAAGAAGGAGAAGGACAGGGCGAACTGGGGAAGGGCAGAAGAGACATCATATCTCAGACTTGGTAAGGATTTCTTGTTTGAAAAAGATGTAATCTGTTAGAGGTGTGATCAGAATAGATAATATAAACAATTTCACATAGAGTGATGTTTCTTAATATATTTATTAAGGAGAATGTTACCTGTATGAAATTGTTTGACCTGGGTGGATATGATAGCAGAAATCTATAAGCAGGAGTCTATAACAATGACCTTGATGGCTCCTGTCCAATCCATATTCTTATATCATAGATCTTTTTTAAAAATACATGTATAACCCACCAAAATAATTAAGATGCTTTTCTGATAACTTATTTTCCCACTGTTACTTACTATACCAAACTAAATAATTTTTTTCTTGTCATGTACTATGGAGAGAGGTAAAAGCAAAAAGATAAACTCGTTTTGTAAGTAAGCACAGTATTATCATTAAACTCAATAGTATGACCAGGTTAAAAATGGTACATTGCTCTTCTAATAAGAACTTCTAAAAGTCACAGTAAATAGTTAGCATTTTGGAACTGATATAAGCCTCTCTGGAGCTGAGGGGAGCTCTGTTGTCATGGCATATTGTCATGTACCTGAATATATCTTGGGTTCTTGTATCTCCTCCTAAAATCCTGCAGAAAGGGTACTGGCACAGTCGGGTTCCTGATGTAAATAATTTTGGCACTTGGTATTTTTCCAAACTTTCACTGATATCTAATTGCCAATGAAGTGAGGCCCTCAGCAGGTATGACCTGTTATTCAGACTTAAATATTAGGCTTTAAAAAAAAATTTTAAAAATAAAACCCCAAACCTATCCTAAGTGAAATGCACTCTGCTATTAAATGCCAAAATGTGGTTTGGATTTCTTAAAACAAGTGTGCAGGAGTATTGTAAAGTAATAAGCCACCTATGATTTTGATGAAAATCCCTAAAAAGGTGTACTGCATCATCTGAGGTGACACCCATTGCCTCTCTTTAATTTATTAACAACTCTGTACTATCATGTTTTTCCTATTTCAGAAAGCTCAGGCCATTCTGCAAGTTGGCAGGTTTAACTCCTGTTAGAAGTTCCTATCTCTTCTGTTATGTTTGGTGATGAGTTGTTTTGGAAACAGATGGTGTCTGCGAAACAGTAAAGAAAAAATTGCACTTAAGATTCAAAGAGAAAAACAACCACTCCTTTCAGTTGCATAATTTATTTTCTCTACCTCTTCCCTCTCACTTTAAATATAAAGCTCCTTTTAAAATTTTGATTGTGAGAAAGTGAATGCTACTATTGTTTAATAACACTAGCCAAATAATAGAGAACATAATAGGCTAACACAATGTATTCTCTAAATTGTATGGAAATTTTATCCATTAAATGATAAGTCTTTATAATTGAGAAAATGTTAAAACTACTACTAATTATTATTTTGAAAGATAAAATCTGGCATTGAAAAACAGAGTGCATATTAGATGATAAAACTCCCACTGTATTTCTTGACTGTCAGAATGAAATTAATTTAACTCCAAATTAATTTAACTCCAAACTTCTCCTGTTTAACTAATTCAATATGCATAATAGAAACAACACTAAAATGGAAATATTTTAAATAGCAGAACAACTCACATCTTCCATTTTTCCTGTAAAACACATTTACTGTGTATATACAGAATGGTAGGGCTAATATGACCCTTTGATGGATAATTTAGTCAAAATTGAACACTGATAAGTATTTTAAAAAAAATTAGTGCCTGAATTCACCTTTGAAGAAAGACTGAAGAACTTCAGCTTCATCAACAGAGTTAGGCTTCTGGTATTCATATTTTTAATGCTTAAAGACAGAGACTTGAGTTGTCCATGATACTTGTAAGTATGTGTTAGGAGCTTCTGTCCTTCTCTGATGCCTCATCTAAAGCCGTGTGCCAAAAAACCCTATTTGACCTGATGTTTCTCCAGAGACCTGAACTTCTCTGTTTTGCACGTGGCTTGAGCCATTCCTTTTGACCAGTGTCTAGCTTCTGTTTAAATCCCTGTGGAGTCCAGACATTAGATGACACCCCTTTTGGGACCTGATTTTGGCATGTCTTTGAGAATAGTTCACCCAGAGGCAGTACTGTTTATTATTATTATTATTATTATTATTATACGTATAAGATATGGCTACTTTATTTAATAATAACAACCATAATAAAACCTGTTCATGGTCAAGTACAATGTGATGGTGGTTGAGTTTATTCATTCTGCAATAGTATTATATGCAAAATACAGATCTGCAGATAGACATGTGACTTGAGTACTCCCATCCTTAGCTCAGGACTGTTACTGGGATGCTACAGTCAAGCTTCTTGTCTCCCAGTCTCCTCCAGGACCCCATGAGCTTGCAGTCTTTGAGTTGCAGTAGCGGAAGTGAAGCCAAGAGTAAGCCGCTGCATCAAGATAAGCTAATTAATAATGTCCTTTGATGGTTTTGTTTGAATTCCTTTTCACTGTAGAGGGAAATGAAAACATCCTTACTTTCTCACAAGTTTCTCTGAACAGATGTTTTGCATTTTAGTAGGGCTACTTGGTCCAAAGCAAGTTATACACTAATGCAGTTTCATTTTTGGGCAGTCAGGTTTTGATGATTACTTCTGAGTCTAATGATCTTGGGATATTATTTGAAAACAAGGCTTCTTAGATCTCCAGGGTTGCTAGTCAAGGCATTAGCTACAAGATTGCATTCTTGTTAATTTTTCTTTCCAGTAGTTATGACCACAAAATTAGGGATTTCCCCCCCTGGAATTAAACATGAGTGAAGAAGATTGGTATCATTGCTCAAAGTAATAGTGTGACCTTTGGAAGCACTATTACTGTGATTAGTTGCCTGCTGTTTGTTTTCTTTATTCAGGCCTCTAAAAGTTTCCAAATTACTTCTCAGATCAAAGAACACCAGGGATGGATAAAAACTGTTGAAACAAACAATGATATAAAGACATAAAGCTATGCAAGGCCAGATGGCTTTTATTAATGTTGGTAATGGCCATTGATGGTGTGAAATCCAAAGGGATGGCTACTGCAGCACTGCTGCTGACACCCGCAGTTCCTGTCTAGCTGGCTATTATCCTCGTCCAGTTGGAATTCATACGCAATGACTTCTTTACCTATATACATTTATTCCATCTCTAGATGTCTGTGCACTTTGAAACATAAAATGCTTGGATGAACAATTAACACAGAGCTTTCAGTGTTGATTCTCGTGTGTGGTGTTTACTTTTTTTCCTGTGCCATTAGGAAATCAGTTAGTTTATAGACCAGTGTATTAGCTAGGGTCAAGCTGGAGTCAATCTAAAACAGATAATCAGGAAAATTACTGACCTGGCCTTCAGCCAGGTGATTTTCTTCTCTGTTATTTCATTAGAAATTTGGTTGGTGTCCCATTATTAAATGAGGAAGAAGTCTTCTGAAAGCTAGGCTGGTATTAATTGCATCTATTTTTGAAAATTTCTGGTGAACTTTATAATACTATTTTAAAGAGACTTTATTTCATTGAGATAAAGATTTTTTTTCTTTTACATTACAGAATAATGCATTTTTGTTCATGTTTTATTGAGAAACAAAAATGCTTAATTTACAGACTTTAAATATTGGTGTAAGATTTAGTTAATTTCAAGATAAGACCCAATGAGTCTAAAACATTTTAACCCACTTCCAGATTTTGTTAAGCAAACAGACATAATCTAATGCATGCTGAGTGCCTCATTTTTTTTTTTTTTTTGGGTGCCCAGCTGAGATACCTTAGTAAGACATTACTTACTATCTGATCACATTAATGACATGTGCAAACACTGTCAAAACTTCTGTGATCATAAAAATATAAAGCATTTACCTCTTTATCAGAACCTTTACATGGTTTTGGTCTTTTGATAGATTCACTATGAGGGGAGCTTCAAATGAATTTTTTTTTTTACATTCTTTTGTGGTGGGTTGACCCTGGCTGGACACCAGGTGCCCCCCAAAGATGCTCTATAACTCCCCTCCTCAGCCTGACAGAGGAGAGAAAATACAATGAAAAGCTTGTGGGTCAAGATAAGGACAGGGCAAAAGAGACTCAACTTGGGGAAAATTAATTTAATTTATTACCAATGAAATCAGAGTTGAGTAATAAGAAATAGAAACTAAATTTTAAAACACCTTCCCCCACCCTTCCCTTCTTCCTGGGCTCAACTTCACTCCCCATTTCTCTCCCTCCTCCCCCCCCAGCAGCACAGGGGGACAGGGAATGGGGGTTGTGGTCAGTTCATCACGCGGTGTTTCTGCCGCTTCTTCCTCCTCGGGGGGAGGACTCCTCACACTCTGCCCCTGCTCCAGCCTGGGGTCCCTCCCAGGGGAGACAGTCCTCCATGGACTTCTCAACATGAGTGCTTCCCAGGGGCTGCAATTCTTCACCAACTGCTCCAGCGTGGATCCCCTCTATGGGGTGCAGACCTTCAGAAACAGACTGCTCCAGCATGAGTCCCCCATAGGGTCACAAGTCCTGCCAGCAAACCTGCTCTGGCGTGGGCTTCCCACAGGGTCACAGCCTCCTTCAGGTGTCTCCACCTGCTCTTGTGTGGGGTCCTCCACGGGCTGCAGGTGGAATCTCTTCTCCACCATCATCCTCCATGGGCTGCAGGGGGACAGCCTGCCTCATCACGGTCTTCTCCAGGGGCTGCAGGGGAATCTCTGCTGTGGTGCCTGGAGTACCTCCTGCCCCTCCTTCTTCACTGGCCTTGGTGTCTGCAGAGTCGTTCCTCTCACATCTTCTCACTCCTCTCTTGGATTGCTGCTGCCAGAGCAACCCTTTTTTTCCCCTTCTTAGCTCTGTTACCACCCCAGAGGCACTACCACCGCTGCTGATGGGCTCAGCCTTGGTCATTGGTGGGTCCGTCTTGGAGCCGGCTGGCATTGGCTCTGTCGGACATGGGGGAAGCTTCTAGCAGCTTCTCACAGAAGCCTCCGCTGTAGTCTCCCCGCTACCAAAATTTTGCCATGCAAACCCCATATGCTATTCCAGCAATGTGAAGAGCTGGGTGCTCTTTCTAGGAACAAATGCTGTAATAGAATTTTTTTTTTTTAATGTCTCTGAGGTTTTTACATGTCTGAAACCAGAATATTTTTCACTGGATTTTTGTTATTTAATAGTTGATTTACTAGGACAAGTAGAAATTTCAGTATTTAATAAAATTCTGAGAAGACAGTATACTGTGAACTTCAACATTTGCATGCATTTTCTGATCTTATTTCTTGCAGAATGAAACTGTTCACATTGTTACAGCAGTTAATATGTTCCAGTTACTGCCTATGTTTAAAATTTCATGTCATACGTCTGCTGACCAAAAGGCTGATGTTTGCCACACCATGACAATATCTTAGCAAAGAAAAATTAACATTTTGCACAAAGCAGGTCTAAAAAAAATCACTTTTTTGCTACTGCTGTGTGGTGATTTTAAACTTAATGGGATTGCACAAGTGTCATCAAAGGCATTTTGCAATTAATTTTAACTGCTTGCATTAAGTGTGGCCAGCAGTAAAAATAATTAAAATTAAGCTGTAAAGAAAAAGAAGAAATGAGCAAGATGAGGCACTTTTCTGATTCCTGTTTTGTATGTTATGTAATAGTACTTCTCTCTGAGTAATGGAAAGAATTTGTCATTTAATATGACAATAGCCAGTAATTATTTTTAAAATTCTGAAATGCATATGGTTCAGTGGACCAGAATGAGAACAAACCTGCCTTTAGATTTAATAATATTTATATGTTAAATTGTTTTCTCCAGTATTACTAAGAGTAAGGATGGAGGCTGAGGGGAACATAAGCCATTATATAGTTGTGGCAAGGAGATTAGATTCATGCCAGTAAGCTGTTTGAGATGCTGTCTGGCAGCATTTGAAGAAGGAGGTCATGGACTGATGCTGAAGAAGGGGATTAGCTGCCTTTAAACTATCCTGACTAAATTTTGTACAAAATGCTGTTGAGTCAGGGGGGAAAAAATAACATATTTTTGCAGTCACTAGAAAAAAACCCACAACTGAACAGCCACTAGGTTATATCAGACCAGAACGCTCACTGAGAAGAATGATGAGGTATGTTAGTTTTCCATCTGTGTTTTGGAGGTTAATGAAATTACTCAGACAGTGAGGTAACCTAGGCTTCTAAGGACAAGACTGGAAAGACCATATGGTGGTCTTCTGTTTTTAGTATTTCTAGGTTAGTAATCTTTTGGGTTTTTTTTTTTTTTTATTTTTCCTTAGCAAACAGCCTTCACATTGGAAACGGTCCAGTTGTCATATACAGAGATTAGAAATTGAACATAATAAATTTAAGGACACATTTCTTATGTTCAATTAATGTAGCCACTTTTTTGAGGAGATTTTTTTTTGTCCTGGCAGTTAGCTGAATAATTGGGCTAAAACATGCTGATGTATTTATAATATTTCACTTTTTTTTTGAGATTTCTGAACATTTTCCTGACCAATCCAGAAGAAGTATATTGTTGTGATTTTTTTTTTGTTTTGTTTTACAATAGCATTCACTCATAATTGCACATGTTTGCAAGTATAGGAGTACATTGAAGATGATGACATAACTCTGATCCTCATCGATAGTTGTCAATGCAAATTCCTGAATTTTTTGAAGTGTCACTTTTGTAAGTGATCTTAAGTTTTGTATCTTCTCTTTTATAGAAGAAGGAAACATAAAGATACATATTTCTTTCTGAATGATGAGAAACTCTTTAACTACTGTCTTCAAGACATTAGTTAGTAACTGTCTCTTTGTACATTTAGAGCATGATGTTAAGTCCTTTACTGTCTGGAAAAGCTGTCAGGTACACCTGTTCCTATTCCCCACCCTCCCCGCTTCTCTTCCAAACCAACACACAAACCCTTAAATTTCTATATAAATATTATTTTCCCAAATTCAACTGGAATATTCACTGAAGCATTGAACTCTTGACATATTACATAAAACCCAACCTGAGCACATACCCAACTTCAGATGCTCTTGTCTTACTTTTGAATTATAGTAGGAAAAAAAGGAATATTTGAAATACTTGATATTTCTTAAATGCTTTTTTATTGAAATATGCACTAAATATTTTGTTTGATCGAAAGTCTGTTTTACACTGAAAAATGGCTAAACCAGTAAAATTTCAACATGCTGTACTTTCTGGCTAGTGTTTTTAGTGTCTTGTATTAGAGTTGTTTTCCACTTTTCTTTTACGGTCAGAACTGGACATTGGATTAAAGTTCCAGCACGATCTCTAAAAGTATTTGCATTTTTGTAATGTTTAATTTTAACTATAGAAAGGCAAGAATTCTGATGAATACAAAGTTTTGGTTTAGATTTTTTTTTTTTAAAGAAATGCAATTTTGAATCTACTTAAGGTGTCTCAAGGTTGATATCACGGTGTGACATTTCTAAGACTGTGAAGGTGTAGGCTTTGTACTCATTACAGAATAAGTAAAACAGAACTACCTGTTTCGCAGGCTTCTGTACGTACACCTTTGTGCTGACCTACAGTGTGCTTCTGTTTTGTCCTGAATCATGTCTGAGCCAAGAACACTTGTATTGTGCTGTGTAGTGAATTTTTAAAGTCGTGTGCCCAGTATAGCTGGGACTCAATTACACTGTTATCCCAGACCTCTAAAGAGAAACAGTGCTGCTATTTTTCTTCTATATCACCTATCAGCAGAAGGATCTCCTGATCAAAACATAGTCTCTCATTCGATTTGGCATCCTTTTAAATATTTTAGCTGTGCTGCTTTTTCTCCAGACCTGTAAGGATTGTGTTAGTGTTCTGTCATCCTTCAAATGACAAATCTGGTCAATGCTTTTTCACAAGGTGTAATGCACAGTGAAGCTAAAGGAACTTTTATTTGAATGTATAATGTGTTCTAATTAGTTACAGTCATAATTGGAAGATTCAGTGAAATTCATGCTCTCCTCTCCCTGTCCTTTCTTCTATATGCTGTTGGTAACTGGAATCAAGAATGGTTCTGCTTTAACACACGGTGAATTGGCTTGTTGCAGGTGTTGGTCTGAGGCATGATGCACTGTCCCTGGTGATTTCTGTGGGCACATTTGAGTTTGCTCCTGGTTGTCTTTCCAGGATGAAATGCAGAATCATTTGATGTTGTAACCGTCTTTAGTATCCGTATTGGGCAGGGTGAAGCTCCCTCCACCTATGAATCACAGAACAGATTGCCTAGACCCACTCCCTGCCCAAAGAAGGATTGATTAGAGCAGGTTTCTCAGGGCCAGTCTGGTTTTGAAAATTTTCAAAGATTGAGACTCCACAACCTCTTTAGGCAACCTTTGACCATCTTATTTTTTTTTTTTTTAAAGTATTTTCTTATATTTAAATGGAATGTCTGGTATTTGAATTTATGTCCATTTGAATTTTTGTCCATTCAGTGGATACCACTGGGAAGACTCTGGCTTCATCTTCTTTTCACTCTTCCATCAGCTATTTACACACATTGAGAAGACGTCCCTGACCCTTCTTTTCTCCAGGCTCCTTTTCTCCAGTCCCAGCTCTCTCAGCTTCTCTTTCTATGAGTGATGCTCCAGTCCCTTAATCATCTTCATGACCCTTTACTGGACTTTCTCCTGCATTTCCTTGTCTCTCTTGCACTGGGGAGCCCAGAACTGGACACAGCACTCTCCTACCGGTATTGAGTACAGGGGAGTAATCCCTCGCCTCGACCTTCTAGCTATGCTCTTAACTAATACAACCCAGGATTTTGCAAATATTCAAGCATGCCTTTGCCCCATGCCTCCCCTAATTCTCATACCATACTCAAGGGCACGGAACACACGTGCATTGTGTCTTACAGAACCATGCTGGCAAGGATGCAGTGAAGCACTTTGCTGTAAACACAATTATTAACTTATAAATGTTTTTGAAGGTGATGCGGTCGAGAGGAAACCCTGATCAGTCCATTCCAGGGAGTGTTAACTTTTATCTGGCTATTAGTCACTGTACATCGGTGGACTTCACACAGATAATGATTGTAGCCAAAAGTATAAAGTGCAGATTTCAAATTACTGTGATATCTCTACAAAATATATGTCGTACAGATCTTCTCCATGGCAGGTGTATATTGACTTCTCCAAGTTAAGTTAACAGGTTTAACACTAAAAGATATAGATACCGTTTTGGAGGGAAGGAAGGGTTAGAACAGAATGCAAGCTAAAATTTCACACGGTATTCCAGGAGTTGAATTTTGCACCTGATCTCTATGTCTGGAATATTTATAATCAAATCAGTTCAGCTAAATGCCACTTTCTACTTTCTCTTCCTCCTAAATCAACCTGCTCTCCATCCATGCTGAAAGAGTTCTTTATATTTGAACCTATGCTATTTTCTTTTCTTAACCATGGGGCTCCTTCCACTTGTCATCTTTTACATGAGAAACTTCTATTTTTAAGTGTCTCTTTTTGCTCCAAGGCAGTGGAGGAGAAAGAAGTGCAGGGTTAATTAGGTAACTTCATTAGTTAGTAACTGATCTTCCAGTTGCAGAACTTGTATTGTTGCATCTTGAAATAGTATATGTATATCGTAAAATATGAGGCCATAAAAAATACCTTGCAATTAACAGACTTTGAAGTATGCTGAAATGAAAATTTATTTGGTATTAGAAAATAGATTTGGTAAAATCTATTTTCTGAACCTCCGTGTATGTGAAAACAGTTAATCCATATGTTCTAATAGGATTTTTGAGGAGTTTCATGCTCTTAAATAATGTTTTGTTTGGATGACTTATACGTATAGAATTAATAATTTTCTACAAGCACATAGTCTATATTTTTTGCTCTAAACTTGCTATTCGAAAAAACAGTAGTCATTTGGTTTTTAAATCGGGGGATATGACATTAGAATTGATGTATCATCACTGGAGTGAAATTCTACTAGAGCAGATATTATAAGTTCCACTTTTTCTGTTTGTTATTAATAATCAGTAGAAATAATTATTTCTCTACTATAATTATAACAGGAATCAGGGTGAAATGTTTGGGTCTTCATCAGCATGCAGGATATAATTTTTAGAGCATGTCTAGGAAAACTTAACGCTAATTTTCTTTTGAAACTCTGAAAGTATGATAGTGATGGCTGCACTTGGATGGCTTTTTCCCTCAGTTTGCTTTATTCCAATTGATTAGTTCTGTCCTTATGACTTGGATTAATTCTGTCTGTATTGCAGGGTATTAATATACCTTTTAATTAGTTTCCTGTTGTTTACATATGTTGTGTAAAAACTGGCTTCATTGTCTGTGAGGAATCATTGAAAAATGTGTTGAAAAGTGTTTCTTTTCAGTACTAAACTTTGTACGGCTGTTGTAGAAAACAGGAGAGATCAAGGTGTCCTTGCAATGGCCCATCAGTTTCCTCTGCACAGGTTCCTCTCTTCATGTGTTAGAATATTATTTATGCAATTCCTTCACTAAAAAGGAAAAGAAATGCCAGTAGACTGACACTGTTTTAAGAAGGTCGTACTTTGAATTTCTAAGTACAAAGTATGTACTTGCTGATAAAGTACGGTCAGGTACTAGTTGTTAGAAACTAGTCGTTTCCCTGGTACGCCTTCTAAGTCCTTTCACATGTACAGTTTCTGTTCATATAAAAATATTTATTTCTGTTGACAGATCTCATCTGTTGTTTCCTTGGCATCACTTATTTCTCTTCACTTGACTTCAAGTCTGTTGCACTGAATCTGTCTGAGAAGAGATACATTTTGAATTTTATGTTGAAAACGCTACTACTATAGTATCATTCTCTTCTCTCCACCTTTTATTTTCAACCATTCTAAAGCAGTTATTCTTATTGCCTATTTTCCACTTGATAGTAAAGTTAAACGTGTGAACATCTCATTTCATTTAATTACAAGAAAGTAAGATCAATTTTTTAAAACATTAAGAGAAATGAAACTAGACAATTGGAAAGAAGGTGCTGACAGAAAGATGATTATTTGCAAGTTAGTGTAATAAAAAGTAATAAGATCAGTTGTTAACATAAATGTATTTCCTTG
This sequence comes from Balearica regulorum gibbericeps, assembly GCF_011004875.1. Taxonomy (NCBI): domain Eukaryota; kingdom Metazoa; phylum Chordata; class Aves; order Gruiformes; family Gruidae; genus Balearica; species Balearica regulorum. The sequence goes on from NC_046184.1 coordinate 10,542,008, forward strand.
CAGTTATATTCTTTTTGTCTCCTGAATGTACCAAACCTGAAACCAGTGCATCGGCATGGTAGAATATGGTAGATGGAATTATTTCTATGAAAGTATTTGTCGTGGTTTTACCCCAGCCGGCAGCTGAGCACCACGCAGCTGCTCGTTCACTCCCCCCCATCAGGATGGGGAAGAGAATTGGAAGAGTTAAAGTGAGAAAACTCCTGGGTTGAGATAAAGACAGTTTAATAGGTAAAGCAAAAGCCGCGCGCACAAGCAAAGCAAAGCAAGGAATTCATTCCCCACTTCCCATGGGCAGGCAGGTGTTCAGCCATTTCCAGGACAGCAGGGCTCTGTCACGCGTAACGGTTACTTGGGAAGACAAACGCCATCGCTCCGAACGCTGCCACCCCCCGCACTCTTCCCCCAAGCTCCTTATAAACTGAGCATGACGTCATATAGTATGGAACATCCCTTTGGTCAGTTTGGGTCACCTGTCCTGTCTGTGTCTCCTCCCAACTTCTCGTCCACCCCCAGCCATCCCGCTGGCAGGGCAGTGCAAGAAGCAGAAAAGGCCTTGGCCCCGTGTAAACACTGCTCAACAATAAGTCCGCAGAACAAAAACATCTCTATATTATCAATGCTGTCTCCAGCACAAATCCAAAACGTATCCCCACACTAGGTACTATGAAGAAGATCAACCCTCTCAGCTGAAACCAGGACAGTATTAAAAGGAAGGGCTCTTAGATTATCTGTGTCGTGATTTAATTTGGGGCTTCAGTCTCTATGCTATCTGTTCTTAGCATCATAAAAAATAATGGATGTATACAGAGATTGAAATGCGTAGATTCATACTGTATATCACTTCCTTATGTATCTGCAGATGGTGCGTATTTTTGCATATTCTCTTTTAAAGGTTGGATTTTATGGTGGTTAGAATTCATTGCAGACTCTTGTATTTGATGGGGTAAATGTAGGGGAGTGCAAAGATTCATTGCAAATGATTCATTCAAAGATTTATATGTACGTTTTGTAAGCCATTTAGTTTCCAATGAATACTTTAAATGATTACCTTACCTTATTGCTAGTTCTTTTTAATTTTGGTGAAATTGTTTCCTTGTTCAGTCAAAAAGGCCAGGATTCTGATCTATTAAATGTTTGGATGCTTAATGTTGAAGGCTTTATCTATATATAAACAGAATAAAATCAAATAAGACCTTGCAGTGTGTAGAAGGAAAGAATACAGGAAGTCCATTTTTAGAAGGTTTTGATTCAGACCCGAAATGAGCACTCTAATATAATTCCAAGTGAGGAAGGTGAAAGCAGTGTATGTTTGAATTATGTGTGACCTATAAAGATAGAAAGACATGCAGATCATCAGTCACAGGAGTGGATTTCAGTGATCAGTCACAAATTGATCAATTCATCAGGCTTTTTCCCTGGGGTCCATGGAGTTTATAGGTTATGAAGTTCCTGCAATCAGTTCTTGAGGACAGTCTTTCCTCACACTATCCAGTTTTTAAAACTCCTCCTTCCCACCAGAAGCTACTAAAAGGGAATTGTCAGTCTGTAAGTGCTATAGAGAGGGTGCTCACCAGGAAAACACTGTTTTTACTTAACTTGCAGTGACTTTCAGTCTTTATTACAGGTGGAAAAGTCACAGCACCCACAGCTTCTAAACTAGACAGATGTGTTTAAGTTATGAGATGTGTAAGAAAGGAAAGAGAAGGCACAGAGCAAGTAAAGTCTTCTCTGTTCGTTGGCCCATGAGAGGATGATGCACTTTGCCCATGCAGGAGTTCCACAGAACTTACTCTTGTGACAGGCTATCTGTCAGCACAGTCCTATCAAGCCTCTTGAAATAACTTGGAAGGTGAGATAAGGGAAGGAGATAAGGAGAATGTTGGTTTGGCAAGACATTTGAGAGTGTGATATGAGCAATATGGTTTATTCTGGAGATTCCTTGTATGACTTCAAGTGATAGAACTTCCATAGTCAGATTATTAGTAAAAATAAATATAATGTGTTACCTAAGTAAGAGTGGTAGTGGATTAGATTTCTGCGACCCCAAGCATCATGTATTTTCTTCACCTAGTTCTGACTGATCAGGAATTTCTATTTCTGACTTCTACTGATCTAAGGCCCTTTTGGAGACATTAAAGCTCTAAACTAGGAAAAAAAGGATGATACAAACCACTGAAGATAAACACTGTTAGTCAGCTGAACTGTGGCAAAAAAGCAAGACATTTGTAGACATCACTACCAGATGTGTCTTACTTTTGTCATGCAGCTGAAGCTCCTCAGGCTCTTAAAATTGTATTCCTCACGTCTATTTGAGAGGCAGCTAAGTAAATTTTGAAAGTCTCAGTAATGTCTTTTAGAAGAAAAGAGTCTCAAAAATTAATCAAATAGGTAATATAAATGTCATTTTTCTTTTCCTACTTCTTAGGAGTTGCTGGAAATGACTCTGATTTCAGAGAGGCTAGTATTGGTCAATCTGCATCACGTAGTGACTGTTCAAATCAATAGAAATATGTTTCTTGGTTTTAGTAGACAGTATTGTCTGACAGGATGTGACTGAAACAAGTCAGCCTTGAGAACTAACAGAAGCAGATCTAAATACTGGGTTAAGTGCTTGCATTCTGTCTCTAGAGATATACTTTCACAGTGGCATTTAGCATTTCAGAGCTTCATCCTCTCAACTGATTAGGTAAGTGAGAAACTGGCTCCTGTTAATAGTTATTTCCAGATATATTCAGAGGTATGGACTAGAACTCTGAATGTTACATTTCCAAAATTACAACAACTTTCAGGAAATTTTGGAAACTAACAGTTCCAGCCTCAGTCTTGCACGTAGTAAACTTTCTCATGAGTAATCTGATCTACTTCAGCCTTTTACTTATGGGTAGGGTGCTGCTATGTTTCACTCCTTTGAAGGAATGACTTATCCTATAAGGAGCTCAGGCTGCTTGATTGAGCTATTCAAAAAGAACGAGAAAGCCTATTAGGAATGTAGGTGACAAATTTCATTCTTCCTGAGTAAAGACCATTAAGATGAATGAAATCTTTTAGGGCAGTGACTAACGTTGTACAGTCACTTGAAGTTATGCATGCTGGTTTTTCATGGTACTGCTTTGTTTCTCCATGCAATGATTTAGCACATAGATGGAGAACTTTTGAAAGTATGTAATTTGTTTATGATTAGAAACTTTAGTCACGTACCCATAATTGCTAAAGTAAAAAAGAAAGTATATCATAGGAACTTTTGAATGATTGCTCAGTACTTTTTGGATCTTGTCTTAAGCTTTCGTAAATGTGCAATTAGATTTAATTTTATTTGAGGGGAGGGGGAGTTATAGTTGAAGGCATCACCGCATGTTTCTTATAAGCAAATATATTAAAAATGTTTTTAGTCTATGCATATTATTGCAAGGAGGAGGAAAAAAAGTAGAATTTGGAGGAAGAATTTGGAGGAATGGCATCTTGAAGCAATAGAACTATTAAAGAGCATTCTGAAGGCATAAATTATGAAGTAGCACTTGACTGTGGATTGCTGAATCTGAATAGATCAACAAGATGTCCAAGAGTCTGAGTCAGTCCTAATATACATTTATGATTTATGCTTCCATTTGTATTAGTGGTGATGCTACTGAATCCTTTGTTGTCAATTGTTGTCAGCAGGCAACGTGACTGGGCTCCTCAACAATGGAGCTGAGGGTCACAGCAAGACAGTGACCTCATTGACGAGGCGTACAGTCCCACAGTAGCTGAACAGGACAAGCAGAGCAGGTTTGGTGACAGTGACAAAGTTCAGCCAGCAGTCTCGTTGGTGATTGCCAATGAAGTCTCTAGTAATAAGGCAGATTTGAGGTTGAGCCAAGAAGTCAAGTCAGCAAGGCAGGATCAACGTCAACAAGATACAACCAAAGCACAGTGTATCTACAGCAGGGCAGAGGCTTCAATGCAGCACCCAAGCCGATCGGTGGAGGCTAAATGGGTAGAAGCCCCACTTGGAGCTTCTCACAGCAGTTTTCCCACAGCTTAGCTCTTTTTGTAGAAATCTCATCTGGGGTTACACAGCTATGCTGTATCAGATCAGACTTTTAACCCAAGTACCTAAACCTGTGGACAGTGGAAGAGGAGGTTTATAGAGTAAAACTGTTTAAGACTGGGCAGGGCAACTGGAGCCTGTTGGTGTACTCAGGGCCCTATCACTTCCAGCTAGTGTCACTGATAGTTGGGGACATCAAAGATGGGGGTGAAAGGGATGAGAGACTGCTTTTTGATCTGCTCTTCCTGACATGTGACCCTTAATGCATCCATTGTACCAGGCATTGCTAATGGCAGAACTTTAGCTCCCTTATTCATCTAAATAAATCCATACCAAAAATTGTTCCTCGAGGTGGCTGGACTTTTTCTGCTGAAATAAAGTGTGTACTTTCAGGGTTCTGACACTTCAGAGAATTTCTTGTTGGGTTTTTTGGTTGTTTTTTTTTTTTTTTTTTAGAGTAGGAAGAGTTGTGTTTGGTAACTGGTATTTTAAACCTAATGGGTGGAGCTCATATGACTCTTGTATACAATGTAGACAACTGCAGCTGGTCAAGTTCATGAAGGTTAACTTTACTCAACAGTGAGCTAATTAATATAGTTAGTGAAGTGATTTATCTACGTTTGGTCATTTGAATTATTGACTGAATTCCGTTGATGGTATTGACTAGCTCTCAACTGACTATAATGGGATCTTAGACAACTAGCTCAAATTCAGACCTTTAAATTGCAGGCACAGAATGACTGAGGTTAGAAGGGATGTCAGTAGGTTATCTAGTCCAACCTCCTGATCAAAGTAGGGTCAGTGGACCAGCCCCGGTTGCTCAGTACTTTATCCCATCTGATCTAGAAAGCCTCCAAGAATGGAGACTGCTTAACGTCTGTGGGCAACCTGTTCCAATGCTTGAAAGTCCTCATGGTGAAAAATGTTTTTCCTTATATTCAGTTTAAATTTATGCTTGTGATATCTTGTCCTCCCACTTCAGAGCACCTCCCACTTCATAGCACCACCCTGAAGTGCTTGGCTTTGTCTTCTTTTATGACTTCCTTGTGAGTACTGTTAGGCTTCTGTTAGGGTCCCCTGAGGTAGTCTTCTCCAGGCTGAACAAACCTCTTTCCCTCATCTTCTCTTCTCAAAGGAGTTGCTCTAGCCTCTAACTGTCTTGGTTGCCTTTTACTGACGTTGCTGCAGTTTGTCACTGTTTTTCTTGTACTGGTATCACAGTACTGGATGCGGTGGCTAGATCTAGTCTAATGAGTACTGGGTAAAAGTACTGGCTTTGATCTAGTGGCTGTGGTCCTTTTAAAGCTGCCCAAGATGCTGTAGGCCTTCTTTGTAGCCAGGGTGTGCTACATATTCATCGTGTTTAGCAGTGGGCCTATACTCGTCCAAACTTTTTCTTGCTTATTTAGTGTAGAAGCTATTCTTGTTGCCCTCGGTGTCCCTTGCCAGTTCCAATCCTAGTTAAGCTTTGCTTTTCCTAGCACATGGCTGTGCAGTGTTTCTAAATTCTTTCTTTGGAGCCTGTCTAATTAGAGTGCTAATTCTGGAATAGAAGCAGGGTTCAGAGATCCAAGCATCCTGTCCTGTGTACACAGCTGGTTGCTTTAATGCCATAGATCTTATTGCAAACAGTATATGCAAATTACTATAGATGAAATAGGCAGGAATATTTTGGAAGAAAGCTAGCAAATGCAAAGTTATATAGAAATATACACTTCATAATGCTGTTTGGATTTTGAAGTGGCATGTACTAATATCAACCTTTTTTTGACAGTCTCCTAGTCCAGGCACAGGCTGTGCCTATTAGGGCAGTTTATATTTCTGATAGCCATAAGAATCCATTTCAGTTCCCCAGAGATGAGAAAGCTATTGCCCCTGTGAGTCAAATTGACTTGAATGTTAATGCAGTTGTCCATCTAAACTTTATGATAATGTCTTGTTTTTCTACAATGAGCTACTTGACACCATTGTATCTGTCACATTTAATAAAAATATATTCCTCTTCAACTTTATTTTATGTAGAAATTGTCAGACCTAGCATATCAACACATCAAATTGTATGAATGATATGAGATCAGATTGGTTTACCATAGCAAAGAGTTTGTCCTTCAACAGTAAAAATACAGTTAGTATGAGTTACTGTGTTTATCATTACTCACAGCAATACTTATTTTTCTGTTATAATATCTCATTTAAATTGACAGATGTTCTGAGCTTGCCTGAAAGAGGCATTACTATACATTACTATTTTAAATGACCGCTTATTTGTATTTGTTCTTTCATTATCTCTAATAGACGATGACATAGCATAGTGGGGGAAAAAACGAGGTTAAACCAATGTTGAGAAAGAGCCAGTTTTAATGTGGTAAATACAAAATTATCTTGACAAGCCAAAGAAAGATTCTGTAATATTCAATCACATAGCTCAATTTTAGGGAAAAAACAGATTTAATTTTTTTTTAAAACCTAAATACCTTAACAATTAGTGCAAATTTAATTGTCATGTAAGCTGAAGAAGAAAGGATCTATGTATTATTGGTCTGTAGGTGCAGTTTGAATAGAAGTTGAATAGATATTTCTGTGTGGATTAAATATATATTTTTATTTTGAGATTTGAATCCTAAATTGGAATTGGTCTTGGGGGGTTTAATTGGGGATAATAGCCAGAAGCAGTGACATCCATTGTCTTTCAGTAGAAGTCTATGACTGGCCCAGCTCCACCTGGCTGAAGCTATTGACTCGTGAGTAGGAAGGAAATGTTTGGTTAGGCTCAGAAACTGAGTGCCTTCCCCTGCACCAGAACATAGCCAAGCATCGTAAAGCCAAATTCTGCTACAGCTCAGCTGTTTTGGAGGAAGGGCAGGAGCTAAAGGCATATTTCCCACTAAACCTGGTCAGGCTTAGAATTGCAAATTGCCTTGACAACTGTTGACCATCATTTATAAATGGTAACATCACCCTGAATACATATGAGTACCAGACACTGAAAAGTTAGCCAGTGGACATGACAAGGTAGCCCAAAATCTGTGTCCACTTAGTCATTTTTCCCATTTGGTATGTTTATACCAGCTGGCAGGTTGGTTCATTGCAGTCATTAACTGTGTGCTGTTGGGATTAATGTCATTACCTGATTTTTCTTTATGCAAGAGGATAGTTATTAGAGTTGTTATAGTAAAGACATATAACATTTCCATGTGAACCTCTGAGCTATTATAAACCAGACAGCAGATTACAGCCCATCATCTGCTCTCATTTAAATCAGTATAAATCTGAAGTAACTTCACTGACACAGTAGAATTTCCCTCATATGCACCAGTATACCCTAGAGTGGAATTCCGCTTTACAGTCATTTCTGAAGGCGAGCCATCTTTTTTATCCAAGTGGCTGTCTGCGCCCATAGTAACTCATAACACTTGCTGTAGGTGGACTTGAACTGGATATTCAGAGCTCTTGGTTCTAAAACTGACCATCCGTGGGCAATGTTTTGCATTTCCCTTTCCAGTCATTGACTTGACTATTTGGTCTGCCAGCTCTGTTTGCTTTCCATTTTGCTGAGTGCAATCTTAGCCATGGTTTTTAAATGCTACTGAAATATAAATGATGACAAGAGCTTTTAAAACGGGAATTCTTAAACTCTAGAAAGTCTCCATCTGCTTGTATATCAGCATACAGAATGTTTGCTGCCCAATTTGCATTGTGTTCTATATGGAGATTTTTTTATTGTCTCCATACATCCTGCTCTGATCCAACTAGGAATGTAAATCATCAGAAATCATTAGGAAGTCTGTCCTTGTGAGATTACTACCTACGTTTTGCAGAGCCAAGAGGTCTGTAGATTTTCAGAAAGGTTCGTTCATTTCAGCATTTCATTATGTGTGTTTATCTAAAATGAATATGCAAATCTGCTTTTGTTTATTTCTGTTGTAGCACATTATAATGTTTTTGCATTAGAAAGAGATGCTGTATAATAGACTGCTGGCAAAGGAAAAGTGTAATCTTATGGTTAAAGTAAAAAGAGTAGTTTAGTTAATCATTGACTACGCTGTAAACATAAATTCTAGCACACACTACGGGATATGAAATAGTGGGCATATGAATCCTAGATCAGCAAGAATGCTGGTGTGCTGTAATGCTATGGTGCTGGACTTAAAGGCCAAGACATATTGGACAATTTATTCTTATTTTATCTATAAAATATATTTTTTTGTGACTGTGGTTCAAAAACATACTGATATGTTGGAAGGGCACCCAAGAAACTGTAACAATTATTTTATATGTAAATAACAGATGACCTCTAGAAAGAGAGATAGATGTATTTTCAGTGTGTTTTGATGAGGAAAAGTTTAAGATTCTTTTGTAAGAATTCTTTGTAAGATTCTTCGAGTAGCTGATGAACATAGTTTGATAGCATACAGCTCTCAGGGGTAAACAATTCTAATTGCAAACCAAACATAGCTAATTATAGACAATCGGAAAAGGTGCAGGACTGGCAATGATAATACACTATTTTTTCATTGCATGACATGAGGAGCTACTACAAGAAATGCCATGGAAATCGAGAAAAAAACCCCAGATGCAGTCTGTGTAATAAATAGAGATTGTCTCAGTAGGGTAAGACTGTGTGGTTTGTGTTAAACACTAAACACTAAGTCAAACTAATTGAAAAAAGTTATTTCTTCTGCCTGTGAACAGCGTAATTGAAGATGACAGATAGTTTAAATTTTCTCTGACACATCGCTGAGCAAAGAGCAGAAAAGTGCCTTCACCTGTAGAGCAAAGATTGTTAGATTCTTGAGCAAAGCACTCTCTCTTTTACTGTTCCAAAGATTCATATGTCACCAAAATTTGATTGATGACGCTGTTTTTCTTTTATTAATAATAGGCAAAGTCTTCATTTATTTCCATTCTCTTACCCACTAATCATCACATAGTCAAAGAAAATTTTTTCTTATAGAAAATCTGTTGTGGTTACAATTTAGTCTAGCTTCAAAGTAATGCAGGAAATGGAGAAAGCAGTGTTAACTCTGAAAAACAGAACTCAAGGTTTCTGCAGCCAACACCACTGAAGGATTATTGAATCAGCAAATAAAGGATGACTTGGAAAACCCCCATATCTTAATATTTAGCTCTTCTAGAGATTGCACTGAGTCTTGTCTTTGCCTTTTTTTTTTTTTTTTCCTGCAAAATATGACAAGACTAGGCTGCAGAAGAAGGAATTTTGCAACTCCAGGTGTTAAGATCAAATAAAATGAATCACTTGTGGAGATGGTGTTTAGCTGGATCGCTAGATCTGAACCCTTTGCCTCTTTTAAAGTTCACACATAGAGCTAGATGTAAGCTTTGTGGTTGGCACTACTTCTGTTCATTTTTATGGGAATATGTAGGCATTAGAAAGGTCTCTTTCTCTAGACTTCTGTCTTCATGGTATGTATTATGTTTTTCTAATGTAGAGAAGGAAAAGGTATCTTTAGGTTTATTACTTTCTCTTTTAATTCAGTGAATGTTGAGATTACAGCTAGATGAAAGCATTCCTATGCTAATAGCTACACTTATTGCATTTTTATGCATTAGCAATGATAAATAATCGCCCCAAGACATCTGTTCTCATTTCATAGAATCATAGAATCACAGAATGGTTTGGGTTGGAAGGGACCTTAAAGACCATCTAGTTCCAACCCCCCTGCCATGGGCAGGGACACCCTCCACTAGACCAGGTTGCCCAAAGCCCCATCCAGCCTGGCCTTGAACACTTCCAGGGATGGGGCATCCACAGCTTCTCTGGGCAACCTGTTCCAGTGCCTCACCACCCTCACAGCCAAGAATTTCTTCCTAACATCTAATCTAAATCAACCCTCCTTCAGCTTAATTTGTCTAGTTTCATTTATGTTAAAGTATAAAATGAGGTTTTGATAATCACTTACCTACTTTAAAACTTATTTCTCTCTGTTATACTATTATTTTTGGTTGCAATTTATATATCCAGCTAAGGAGCTTTAACTTCTGGATCAGTAACAAAACCAAAGACAGTATCAGAAAAATGTTCTCAGAATAACTCTTTCTCTGCTCTGTGCTATGTCTGTCACTGTGCTATGTTCCAGCAGGGAATATATTCAGTCTGTTGTATCACATTTCTTTTAGCTACTGTTACATACTGTGAGATCTAAGTTTCATGCTAGCACTTTTCCAAGTTTTTTTTTTTTTTTTTAATGCATGTATTAATTTGCTACTTTTTCAGTTGTAGCCATTGGCAGTTTACAGGAATATTCTTTCATACACACACTTGCTTTCATCTGTGTACATAAATGGGGCTACACTAAGTATCTCAGGGACTGGTCAGGTGTAGTAGTAGTTTCTTCCCTATTTGCTGCTCTGCCAATATGTCTTAACTCTAGGAAAGATAAGTGTAGGAGTGGATACTTTTCCCACCCTATCATTTCTTTTGTTTTCTGAGGAGACTCCCAAACCATATCAACTGCATGTGCCTTTGATCATGTCCCTGGGGCCTAGGACTGGAATTTGTACTCAGATTACCAAATAGCCTTTACAAAAACATCTTTTCTTTTGTGATACTCCTGATCTGTGGTAGGATGAGACAATGATAATTATACCAAGTTTTACCAATGCAGTTGTAAAAAGTCTCTTTCATTGCAACTGAATTGCAATGAAATTGCAATCTTTAAATTCAGCCATCTTGTTGGCCAATGTGGCACGTGTAGCCTTGGTCCAAGAAAAACACTATGAAATTATATCCTTGACAGATGCTTCAGCATAGTCAGAGTGACTAATCTTCATTTTAACTTAGCCTTATGCCAATGCAGCTTCATTACGGATTAGATAATTGTGAATGTGAAGCAATTTAGAGACCACTGAACACCTCTAAAGGCATTTTGTGTATTTTTCATGCAGCTGAAGTGCTGACGTCTATTAGTGTAGCTGTCATTGTACTCAGGGAAACGGTGTGGTTTCACAGATGGGTGAGGGTCCTGTGGTTGGTTGGTTCCCTGGCTTCCCTCCCTTTGCTTTAATCATCAGAAACATAATGACCAGAATCTTACCTGGGTGTGAATCAAGTATCAATAAAAACATGAAGATGCCACTTCTCTCAGAAAAGTAACCTTTCCATGAATTATTCAATGTAAGCTTTTATTTTGGGATGTTTAATTTTTGCTTCATTCTCACTTCAAATGTAGCAAGTGTTAATAACACCTTAAAAATAGTTCCCTATACTTTCCTCCAGTTTCCTGAACTCTATTTTTGTCTCTACTCAAACATTCTCACTTCTTTTCACCCTTTGACTGGTCTTATTTTTAAATCTGATGATATCTCAATTCTTTCTCTTCCTGATTTTTTCTATGCTGTCTGTCTCTTTGAATCAGTACCAAACTGCATTCTTCTTCTGGGTATGTGTAGAGAGGGCTTGTAATTACTGCTGCTGCCAGACTTTATACAGCATTTTGTACATTTACAGCTAAAATGTAGTATGGACTTAAACTTAATTGCTTTTGCACTATCCTATTTATAGTTATTAATGTGTAGCAGATGGGTAAATTCTCCATCTGTTCTTACTGCTGTATCCAGCTGTTTCAGTGGTAATTATAATTTATCAACATGGGAATATGTCACAGACAAACTTGAAAGTGTAAAATCCATTTTAGTCTGAATTGAGGAAATAGTAAAGCAAAACAAAGATGCCCTAAAGTTCTACATCGCTGCCTTTTCCACTTGCAGTATCTCATCATTTGCTTTGTGATACTGAAATCAAAACAGAGGTTTGACTTCTGTCCCCAGTGGTTTGTACTGTGACAGTAGGCAGATGAGCTAAGCCAGCATTGCTGAGAGCTGTCTGAGCAAAGTCAGTGCCTCTTCCTTATATTTCACAGTTCCTGTATCATTGTGACTTTTTGCAGCTCAGGAGAAGTGATGGTGTGATACCTGGTCCTGCTCCATATCCTAGCTCTATCTATTTCCTCCTCCTTCATTTCACCCCAGTCTTGAGGTTTTCTATGATATTGGGAGCCTCAAAGAAGTGGCTCTGGGGTAAATTTCCTGTTGTATTATCCAAATGTATGGCTCTTACATCTGGAAATATAACTTTTATGAGCCTGACTAGGCTCTGGGAAAGTACACATTCCTCTGCCTGTTACCCTTGGTCTCCAACCCAGAACACAGTAAGTGCTGTATGTGTCTTTTCCTAATTGGTACTAACAGCAGCATCTCACCATTGCTGGCTTAAATACATTCTCTTACAAATCATTCAGGGCAGAAAGACTAGGTATCTGAAGCACTGTGCGTTGCTCTTGAAGATGCATGAAGAATGTAAGCTTGGACATCAAAAGCTTCAATTTATTTTTTAGCTGGAACTGTAGTTGCTGGTAAGCATAAAATGCATCTAGATGCATTTTCCATAATTTTAGGCTGTTTTCCTGAGCTGGGGTTATACATAACCTTTAAAATCATTGTGTGATAAGTAATGCTTACTATACTATAGCCTTGAAGGATATAGAGGATATAGGTGTAAAAGTTCTTTGCATTAATAAATTAGAAATAGCAACCTCATATGAGTTGGAAGTGCACTTAACACTAATTTTTATGTTTATACTTGACAATTATAGATTTATTTATCCTGATTTTGTTTCTTATAGCTGTGCAGTGTGGTTGCATTAATTTTATAGTGTTTTACCTTGATTTATTTTTGTTCCTTTTCCAAGATAACTGATTGACTGAAATTATGGGGGTGGGGAAATTCTTCCTTATGTACAATATAATGAAAATCTATTTTAATCTTGTGCAACTAATGATTTCAATTGATTCATGAAAGTATGCGCCAAGTAAACTTCAGTCTTATTTTACTCCATTTTTGTGTGTTTCTCTGTGGTCAGGTTATAAAGTCTTTCATCAGATTTGTCATTTCATAGTAGAAAATAATCTGCCTTATTTTCCTTGAGGCAAAGCATTGCACAAGCTCCCGATCTGACATAGTAATCCCTGATTAAAAAGAGGTATGTATTACAGCAACTGTCCAAAACTCAGGCATTGTCTTACTCACAGTGAGCCTCCCTTCACTGTGAGCACAGTTGTGAATTTCTCATGAAGCTGTCAATGCCATTTAAATAACTAATGCCACCTGGGACTGATTTTTTTGGGATTGACATAGAAGAAAATGCATAGATGCAGATTGGCTAATGTGTGTTTATGTATACATGTGTGTAAAGGAGGAGGATGATGTTCTTCCTAAAATACCATTAATTTGTATACATTTATAAAGACTGAAAGAACAGGTGGAAGGAACATGGATGTGGTTAGTAGTCTGTTGCATACAGACTACATGTGCAATGTTTTGAATAAAAAATGGGAAGACGCTTGAGGCCAAATGGGCAGTAGTATACAAATCTTATCTAAAGTAAAATTACAAAATCCTATTGCTAGCCTATTTTGATGACAGAGAGAAATGTTTTGAACTTCAGTGTGTATATATGACCATCTGTGTGTTTGTAAGAAGCTCTCATCTTTGCTCAGATCCAGCAAAGCAATTCCTCAATTCCTAGCTAAAGACATGCAATTGGAAGCATCTCTCAGTCTCATTCTTAACAGCCTGAGGGTAGAGCCTGTTAGTACTGCCTGACCCTTCAATATGCTGAGACCCTCCTTCATTTTGTTTAATGTCTTCACAATTCTTGGATGTAACTAGAGTTTGGGAAACCTACTAATCCCCTAGAGACACTCATCAGCTGTGGTAGGGATGATGTGCAGATAATCATGCAAGATACAACTGGGACTGAAAAATAATTTGTGCTTTTCCTTTCTCTGTACTCTTGCCGGTTTCTCACTATGTGCGTACATGTTTCTCCCAACTAATTCCCTGTCACTGCTACAACACTGCAGAACCAGAATGCGCAAGAGCACAAGTAAAGTGGAAAGAGAAATCTAGCCTCTGGAGAGCTGATGGGAATTAGTAGCAACTTCCAGCAAATCTGAAGCAGATCTAGGCTCCTAAAGCAGTAGACAGATGCTTTGCACTTTGGCGGGTTTAGGGCTGGAGGATCCGGGTTTGCATCTCAGGCCTCCCGGTGGCAACAGAGAAATCTCTCATCAGCTTCAGCCAAAAGTATGCTTCTACAAAAGTCAAGTCCACACTTCTTGTTACTAGTTATTTTTCATACATCTGTTTTTTACTGTAATTGAAGAGAAATTGGGATATCAAAAGCTCAGGACTGTTTTAATCAGTGGGAGTCAACTGAAGTGTTGACTATTAATTCAAAATTATAATGTTTGTTTGCCTGAATTCCGTGAGGAATCAATGGGGTTGTGTTGATTTCTGGAGATTAGTGGGTGGGTTTTAGTAGAATTTCCCTCAACTCTCATGCGCTACTTGGATTAAAACCTTGTTAGGATTTGTGCTTTTGTATCTTTTTCAAAGTCATGACAATTTTCATTCATTAAGCACAGCTTGAGAGGTGGAGGTTTCTGCTTGTAGGATTGAATAAAGCTATGAGACTTGTAATACCTTGCTTTGGCAAGGTGGTTCTGCCTTGAATCACCAAGTATGAACTTGCAAGTCTGCAGTTTTGTGCTCAGTCTGTACTTCCACATGAGGTCCTTCTCCTATCAAGCGCTAAGCATCCTCAGCTTTTACTGGAAGAAGAATGATGGCCCTTAACAGACATTTTTCAGAGTTATACTGGTTCTTAGAGATCAGTTAGTTGAATAAACACAATAAATGTCAAGAACAGAGTTGAAAATGATCAGTTTGACATAATAATCTGTGTGTGCAGAAGTGGCTGCTTTGGGTTCCATGTGCTGAATTTATACTGACCCCCCCTTTGCTGCAGCTTCCTCTTGCTGAGGTATCTTTCCTACTTTTCTACTTTGTTTATGCACCCAGTGATGGATCTCTTACTCTGTTTATTCCAGTTCAAGGGCTTTTCCTATATTGTTTTTGTTTATTTCATTCTCTTTGATTTCATTCAAGATAGTCTTATTGAGGATGTGGTTTTGGTCTAATGCATGCTTTCTTAGGACAGAAAATCGTGCTGTTCTAAACTATATTTTGAAAGTGAAGACTAGGAAGCCCTAAAGAAATATTATTAATGAAAAAGTTATTACTTTTTTATTTCTTAAAATTGACTTATAATATTAACTTGTTTTACTGATAAGCATTCTGGGTTCAATTGAGTTGCCTCAGCCGAATGTCCCTGGTGTGCAAGGCAGTCACACGGGCTGGCAGATGGGGCACGTGCTCTCTGAAACAGCAGCTGGAGGCCAGGGAGGATATTGTCAGACATCTCAAATACCTCCACAGAGGTATCTGTACTGAAACAAGTGAGTGAACCACCTGATTTTGGCTGGTCTATAAAATCTCTGAGTGTACTGTGCCAGTGTTTTTTGTTCGTTTGTTTTACTTCAATTCTTGCTATATTTTTAAATAGTCTTTTGTGGTTCTTTGTTTTGGTGCAGATTGTAAATGTAAAGTGTATTATTATGTCTGAAAAGCACCAAAATTAATCTGGTTACCTGAGGTAATCGTTTTAAACTGAAAGAGGGTAGATTTAGATTAGATATTAGGAAAAAAATTCTTTATTGTCAGGGTAGTGAGGCACTGGAACAGGTTGCCCAGAGAGGTTGTGGATGCCAAAGTGTTCAAGGCCAGGTTGGACGGGGCTTTGGGCAACGTGGTCTAGTGGAGGGTGTCCCTGCCCATGGCAGGGGGTTGGAACTAGATGGGCTTTGAGGTCCCTTCCAACCCAAACCAGTCTGTGATTCTATCCTTGACTGGTATCTCAGTTGACTACTTTGAAGGTCTTTTCTATGCTCCATACATTAACCGTGTTGGTCAGCACGGTGGTGTGTAGGGCTGGCTTCTTGGAAAGCTGCTGGCTGAGGAGAGCAGCTCCGTGGTGAATCGGGCACCCTAGGCCTTTGGTCTCTGTCGCTCACTCAGCGTGCAACCAAGTCTTTCCTGATAGACCAGGAGTGTAAAAGAGCTTGAGGTACGCTGAGATGGGAGAGTGCCAATGTAAATGATGGTGAATATAAGCAATAAAGTGGGAGGGAATCTGGAATAAGAAGCAGCAGAAAGGGAAAGATGATGTGATTTCTGCATGTACAGCCGGGATTAAAAAAAAAATGCAACAAACAAATCCTAACCCTGCTCATGACCAACCTCTCATCTCGGCTACTACTAGGTATTTCAGAATGCAGTTTAAGAAATTTAAAAAATTAAAAATTGCAGAATTCCCTATGTACCAGGGACAGATGCCTTTTCTTGTTTACATCTGTCAGTGAAGAGCTTGTAGCTGAGCTATCAGAGTTCATATCTTACTGCGCACATTGGTTTTCTAATGAACACAAATTAAATATTGAGTTCAATTTTTGTGTCCATGTAAAATCTTCTTTAAAGCTTGATAGTATATTCTGCTAGTGAATTATCTGGATTGTCTTTTTGAAATTTACTGATGTATGTTTGTACCAGAGCTATGTTTTTTGCTGAATTTCATGAGGTGGCCCTATATTTTTGCTTTTTTAAAGAAAGTGTAAGTTAGAGTACATAGCATTTTTTCTTTTTCTCCAGAATAAGCTGCAGGTAGCTTTGTGGTATGGGTACAAACAATTTTTTGCTTCTCTAGGAAAGGGAGGCCAGAGGAAGACGAGGGAAGAGTGAGAGCAGACCAGTGCTGCATCCCTGGTGAGCTGCCCCCCGTGATGGAGCAGCAGGAGGCAGGAGGAGGAGAGGAGTACCAGCAGCTGCCAGGACTTTCCCAGGCTGCGGCAGGAGCCCTGCAGGCAGGAGGACCACAGCCTGATGCTGCTCCCGGCAGCCTGTTGCCAAGGGCAACTGTTTATTTTGCCTGTGGAGCCAGGTCTGACTGTTGCGTTGATCATTTTGTATCAGTGAACGCAGCCATATTCAGCTCCTTTTTAAGCAGTCCCAGCCTGTTCAGAGGCTCTGTGTGTAGGAGTCTTTACAACCCTGAAACGTTTTTTTATCACCCGTTTCTGGACTATTTTTGTGTGTTAGTTCTCTGTGTTTGAACCCAGAGAGCTGAGGGGAGTTTTTGAGTGATGGGCTTCCTTAGTTTTAAAATGATATACTGTATTATATTCAACTTTATACTAGCTTCAGGATCAACCTATTGGTTTTGCTCATTTTAGTTCCACACTGGTGATGAGGGATCGTTGAGATGTCCTTATTAATTTTGAGGTTTATCTCCTGGGTGTTTTAAAATTAATTTGGAACTTGATAACAGTTATTTATTTTATTTTACACCACCTTCAGGGATATTCTGGAAAAGATTTGTAAATCTGTGGTTTGATTATCTTGACTTATGCCTTGCAAGCACTATCCTTTCTCTTTTGACTAGTTTTGCTATTTGGGCTCCCAATTTTTGGCGATGCAGTTTTCGTTTGACATAAAGAGAACAGATGTGTCCTTGCATGTGCTCTGAACTTCATTTTACTTTGCATTCTTCATTAATTTTACTTTAAGTCCTTCTAGAATGCCTTGCAGCCTTTCCAACACGTGATTAGAAGGGAAATAAAGTAGTGTTCAATTGTGATATTTAGCAATCTCAAATCTCATTTGAATATATATTTCGTATTTGCAAATGTGAACAGAGCAGTATCAGTGAGCACAAAAGTGTACAGTTTTACATTCCTTAAAAGCTACTAGATGTTCCTTTTTAAAAAAAAAAAACCAAACACCACCACCAAGGCATTGAAATAGTGGATTACCAAAAAAAAAACCAAACATGAAAAAAAAAAACATTCCTCAATGGATTATAGTAATCTTTGGGAGTTAAATTTTGACTTTATGTATTAGTTAAGTGTAACATTTGTGACTTGGCATTTAATAATGGTCATTTATTAACCAGATATTAACCAGATGAATTATTAAATGTTCAGCCATGGAGTAATTGATTATTGATCAACGTTATCTACTATTGGCTTTAACAGTGGAGTACAGTGATTTATACTGCATAGAGATATTTTTGTTGGCAAGGAAGTAGCCATGGTGTTATGCTGCTGTATTTTGCTGGTTTTGATTTCTCTCTATCTATCTGAACCATAGAAGATAGAAGTTCTTCTGTTAAATAAATAAAAATAGATGTTACAGTTTTTAATTTGAAGGATTTATCAAGTAAATCATTAGTAGTGCTTGCACAATATATCAGGAAAGTGAGATGATCTACACTAAACTAGGACTGTAGCTGACAGACTGAAATTTTATATGCTTGGGAATACAACAGTTCTCAAGGTACAGAAATAAAGAATATTTAGTGACTTGAAACCCCAGTAACACATTATATTCCAGTTTTATTAAAATATTATTTTCTGTCCAAGCTAATTTATGCCTTGCTCTTTTATCCATAAACATGCCTTTGTCATTTTTTCCTTACACTTAATCTTTTAAAATGTTTGCTCTCAGAAAAAAGATAGACATTTGACAGAATTTGTATTTGCCAAGATACTTAGTGTAAGATCAGGATTAGGCAATAAGTAGTATTCCTTCAAAGAGAAGTACAACATCTCAAAACGTTAAAGAGCTGGCAAATGAGATTGTGAATCTATGAGATGTTGTCATCTTTTGGTACTGTTCAGCAGATCTAGCGTAAATTTAATAATTTATCTGAAGAAATGTATGATATGGGTCACTCCAGTCCTAGAGACGGTGAGGGGAGCTGTGTCAAATATTTTGTAGTTGTTGAAGAGTTGTTTGGGATGAGGGAGTTGTGAGCAATTCCAGTGACGTTGCTATTGGAATTAAAATAAGTCGTAATTTCCTACTAAATATCTATACATTATTGTACAAGTTAATGGCAAAAAATATGCTGACTGTGTTTTTTCTTAACTGAAATGGCAGTAATGGTAATACAAGTTGAGTTGGGGAAGTAGTTATATGCTTTTTACTCAATTTTAAAACTTTGCCTAATAGGCTGCTGGTGTAGTTTATAGGTTTTCCCAAAATCATGCAGAGAATCATAGAATACCAGGTTGAACGGGACCTCAAGGATCATCTAGTCCAACCTTTCTTGGCAAAAGCTCCGTCTAGACAAAAGCACCATCTAGACAAGATGGCCCAGCACCCCGTCTAGTTGAATCTTAGACGTGTCCAATGTTGGGGAATCCACCTCTTCCCAGGCAGATTATTCCAATGGTTGATTGCTCTCATTGTGAAAAATTTTCCTGAGTCCAATCAGAATCTCCTCAGGAGTAACTTGCACCCATTAACCCTGGTCTTTTCCATGTGACTCATTGTAAAAAGGGATTCTCCGTCTTTTCTGTAGCCACTCTTTAAGTACTGGAACGTTACTTGTTGAATAAATTTCTGTCAGTATTTGAGAATTTGAAAAAAAGAGAATGTTTCAACCAGTGAGTTTTGACATTCAAGAAAAAAGAAAAAACCTGTCTCTAAACTACTAGCAGGAACCTTGCTGTATGAATGCGGTGGATTGATGTTAGTACACTGATAGCTAAAGCCCCTAACTGGGAGGCAGAGACCCTACTAGACAGAGCAAGGTGGAGGGAGATACATCTTTCCTATAGACCATACAAACTGTTGCATAAGTAAAGTAAAGCATTCAGGAACATGCAGAACTGAAATCTGGTGTGTTTTAGCTGGCTAGGCCTAGGTACCTTAGTGCTTTACTAATTCTCTCACTCTGAACACAAGATCAAAAAAAGGAAAGATGATGAAATACGATGTCACTAGTTTTACTAGAAATCACTTGGGCAAACGTGCCACAATTCATTAAAAGAGCTAGGGAGAGTAAGGTTTCCTACCGTTTGATTGGTTTTGTAAATTACCAAATATTTGATAGAACTCTGTCCCACCACTAAAATGTTTGCATCAGCCTATCCTTTTTGTTGAGGATCCATAGTTTTTTGCTATTGCTTTGGATGAATCTAAAAAAAAACCCCACAAAACCCAAACCACCAGACAAAAAACCCCACCAAAACCCCCAAAACCACCAAAAAGCAGGAGAAAGCGGAAGAGTAAAGTAGAAATTGGGAATGGTGTTGTAAATGTTTGTTTTCTGTAATTCAAAGGAATATGATTTGGAAACAAAGAAAGCAAAACTGACTCTAGGTCTGGATATTTCTGTAGGCACCTACCTAGTGCAACGAAGATAACAGTTTCAGTGCTGGAAACTAGCTGTATGAATAATTTCCCTAGGTATGGTAAGAGCTACCTGGATTGCAGAATGACTTTCTAGATTTGACTTGTTAATAGATTGGTTTTAAGTAGTGAAGTAGTTTGATAACTAAATCAGTCTCGATTGAATGATAGAAAGAAACTTGAAATCCTATCAGGCAAATATCAAAAGCCCAGATTGATACCATTAGCATAAAAATGTTATATATAGGTAAAATTAAATGAAATGAGCAGCTTGTTTAAAAAGACGAGAAGGTCTGGAAAGGATGGTTGTAGTAGAGATTGCTGCCTGTTGTGCTTGTGTCAAGTAAAGAATTAGCTGAACTTCAGCATGACATCAAAAGCTGTTGGAGTTGCCGTGCCGTAGGCTCTGGCTTTCTCTCTTTCCTTACCACTCCCAGCTCCGTGGATACTGATTCTGGTTCTACAAAACTGAATGAGGTGTGCTGCTTGTCCTCTCTATGAGGACAGTAACTTTGCCGTGGGTGTGAGTTTGGCTCTTTAAGAATGAGTTTCTAGGAAGGGGAAAATATCTAGGCAAAAACTGATCAGTATCTTTTCCTGCTAGTCAATGTATGAAGTACTAATGAAGTTATTTAATTCTGTATCTGACAATGAGCATGATAACAGTGAGAACAGATTAGAACCTTAATCTAAGAGAAGATTCCTCAGCAAATTTAAAAAGGAAGATCAAATTAATATCTTCATCACAATTATGTACGGACACAGTTTAGGGAGAGCATCACTCCACCCAGAAAGAACTATGGGAGTACTTGCCAACCAGCAGAAGAACTACATTGCATGGCATCCAGTAGGGATCTTTAGATAGATTTCTGAAATGATTAGTTAATTTTGTGTTTAGTGGACAGCAGGTATAGTTATTCATTTTGAACTCCGTAATTCAGAGGTCAATTTGTTTTAAAGGTGAGAAAAAAATTTCTGAAATGGAAATTTTTGAAGTTGAAATTACTTTAGAAATAAGTACATGTTAATCATAACAATATACAGGATCTGAATATAGACTAATGTTCTGTTCTGGTAAAACCTATTTTTAGCTTTTATTTATTTAATACTAATTTTTCTTAGGTGTGTAAATGCTGAGTTGAGGAAGGCAAACCTTTTCCCCTGGCAGCAGAGTGTTATCTCTTCAACCAATAATCTCTTTGTATATAGAATACGATAAAATCTAGGGCGGGGGGGGAAGAAAAGTTTATCAAGTGAAATTACTTCTAACACTTGTAACAGAATGGGTATGAGTTAGTATTGATGCATTATGTTAGTGGAAGCATTCAGTAGGTGGTTGTGCTTACTGAGGCAGATAAGCAATAGGTATGTATGTAGGAGCTCAGGAAAGAATAAGATGTAGAAAACCTATCTATGAGATTTTGTGAATTAAGAGTAAAATAAATTGCTAGATAATTTTACTTGAAATAGAAATGTCACATTAAGATAACTGGAGAAGCTTCATGTTTTATCACATAATGTTATCAAATTTCAACACAAATCTGATATAAATGGCTGATAAGCACTTCTTTAGTACAAATTAGCATATTCACCCCCCCCACACACACACTTTTAACAGCAGATAAACGCAGAAGTAGGCATTCCATAGTAAAATAGTCTTCTTAAATTTCAGATATAATGATAAGGGATCAGATTGCTTAGCGGTATAGAAGGATTTCAGGTTTTACCATAATCCAGTTATGGAAAAGATTATTATAAAGAATGCCCAGTGATTGTTACTGAGAGTCCTTTAATAAAAACTTCTTTTAATCTGTGTATCAAGATGAGTACTTACCCCATCAAAAGTGTTATATCAAGGCTTTATGGCAGGTCTTCTCCTGTCTTGCTTCAAAGTTCTTCCATGGTGGCTTTAAATTGTCTGAATAGTCTGACCAGTTCTTTGGGGAGGAAGGTTTATAAGCAGCACTGTAGTGAAAATGCTAAAAAATACTTAAGTTTTTTTTTCTTCTTCTCAATGAAATGTTTTTTCCAGAACAAACCATTCTTTTTCCTTGTGTTTCAAAAACTACTTTTCACCAGATGGATTTTAAATTTGTAATGCAAGGTGAAAACAACTATTTCCACCTGCTAATATGTCCTAAAAAGAATTTCAATGAAAGTATAAGCTGTGTATTCCTAACCTATACTGTTATTGTATTGTACTGCAACATTGATTTAGGATTACTGATTGGAGTTATTCATATAAAGGGAAAAAGTACTGACTACTTCATGTCACTTGAGAATTTGGGACATGGAAATATCTTGAGTAAGTTCTCCACCCTCACCCAGAGACTGTTGCCATTTTTTGAAGACTATTAACTTCAGTGTGACTTCGGATGTTTTGTTTTTTAATTCCCCATAGCATTTATAAGAGCACATTGTAGCCTTTATAGTAGCACATAAATACACATAAAGTTATAACACAGACTGTGAGGTTTTGTTAGTACATTGTTGAAAAAAAAAAAGTTTTTTTTTGTTGTCAGTATGCTTGATAAAATATCTAGTGAACTGGTAAGCAGTTACACAAAGAGCTGTAAAATCTCTTAGGGTAAATGTAACAGTATATCTAATGTGACATGCAGAGGAAGAAGCTGTGTTTTAACAAAAAAATGATGCTTCAGAGTTCAATGTAAAGTTTTTTTTCTTCTTGATTTAGATTTATTGTAAGTGAAAGATTATCTCCAGTAGTCATTTTCCCTCCTTTCTTTTGATGAAGGAGAAGAGGCATTGGATAAAACAAAGCTTTTGATTTAGTGATGCTCTTGGCTTTCAAAACTCGGAAGCCACAATTAATTTTTAGGATAGCTTGTTATCTGGAACACAGTCTTCTTTCAAAGGAGAATATTCAGGACTTAGTCCCATTCCAGACAAAGGCATAACATAGACACCAACACCATACCGCAGTATCACACCTGTCACTATTAATGGATAGCTACACTCTGCTCTGCTACCCTTGCAGTAGATCTCTGCTTGAGTTTAGGTGTTACACAATCACAGCAAGATTCTGCCACCTCCTCACCCTGCTTTAACCAGCTGTGCCTATGGAATAGACACCTGACATCCCAATGAATCAGGATGGAAGCATTTTTCAGTCACTTCATGGTAGCTTAAATTTATTGCAGGATAGAATCGAACACAAATTTTATACTAATTAGTGTTTTGTATGGGGTTTGGGGTTTTTTTTTTTCATTATTATTTTGTGATGATGTCTTACTATCTAGAGATAAAAGAATTGTCATTATTCATGAAATTGGCATCCAGTGGACAATGACTGATTGTTACCCTCCTACCTCATTAGTATCTACCAAACCTCCTAGATAGGAAATTTATCTTATTTCATGGACTGTATGACTGTTGGGACTTGTTGCTCTTTTGCTCCCCAGGAGCTCCCTGTTGTAGTGATAGTCTGCATTTTATGTTTGTGAAGAACTAGTTCATAACTGCAAACGCAGTCTGGATACTTCATGAAAGCAGCTATCAGAAGCTTTGTCATGGATTCTGTGATGAGTTGAATTGTTGCTATTTTCATGTAGCTGCTTTACAAACTCCAGCCACTAACAGGGAGTTACTGATCCTAATTGTCACATCTGACTTTGGGTCCATAATCAGAAAAGAGCTTGAAATGGCAGAACCTGCATGTTGGTTAGAAAAGTGAAGTGAGGAAAGCAAGTAAGTAAGTTCAGGGTGTACCAACTCATTCTGAGCTTTTATGTTCGCTTGCACAACTTGTAGTTCTCTTCCACCTGCAGTGTTGCGTTCAGCTCTGGGGCCCACGACATAGGAAGAACATGGAGCTGTTGGAGCGAGCCCAGAGGAGGCCACAAAGATGATCAGAGGGCTGGACCACCTCTTCTCTGAGGACAGGCTGAATGAGCTGGGGTTGTTCTGCCTGGAGAAGAGAAGGCTCTGGGGAGACCTTAGAGCAGCCTTCCAGTACCTAAAGGGGCCTACAGGAAAGCTGGAGAGGGACTGTTTACAAGGGCATAGAGTGACAGGACAAGGGGTAATGGCCTAAAGATGAAGGAGGGTAGATATTAGATATGAGGAAGAAATTCTTCCCTGTGAGGGTGGTGAGGCACTGGCACAGGTTGCCCAGAGAAGCTGTGTATGCCCCCTCCCTGGAAGTGTTCAAGGCCAGGTTGGATGGGGCTTTGGGCAACCTGGTCTAGTGGAGGGGGATTGGAACTAAACGATCTTTAAAGATCCCTTCCAACCCAAACCATTCTGTGGTTCTATGATTCCATTACCTATGGATTCACTAAAGATGAAACCAATTTAGAGTTGCTTAAGCGCAATTGCACCCACTTAGAAATCACTTCTGCTTTTGCATTTGTACCACGGTTTCAACCCATTATTGAATGTGCTTAATAATAATCTACCAAGCATTACAGCAAACAAAGAACTCCTGCTGAAAGAGAACAAATGGCTGAGTTGGAAAATGTACTGGCTGTTTCATAAACAAACAAGAAGAGCACAACCTAATTGACAGAGCAGAGTTTCGACCCAGCGAAATGACAATCAGCGCAAGTGTCTTGCCAAATGAAGAGATACTTCAGGAAAATGTGTACATCAGTGTTTGGTCCCTTACAGTATGCTGTTTTTTGGGGTTTTTTTTAATGTTAAAGGCACAGAGTAAGGAAATCTAGGATTGGCAGGAAATCATCACCTTTTTTTATTCTTTTTGGTTGGTTGGTTTTTTTTTTTTTTTTAATGGTCTTCTCTCTTCCTGGTATAGTAATCGTGCCAGCCTCCCCTTTGCAACATACACTCAGGTTTGGAGAACACCAAAGAGTCTGGCTTATACCTTTCTCCTTCTTGGGGGATTTCAAATCCTCTCTCTCCAGATGCTATGTGAGAAATCAGATTATTCTGGAGTTCAATGGCTTCTGAGTTTTCAGGAATATGAATTTGGATTTGGGCCCTGTAATTTGGGATAGATAGGATTTAAGCATTTATATATCTATATCTAGCTCAGGTGTCTAGTAAAGAGGCAGTGTGACTGGCTTACTAGTTTTGTGATTTGAAAATGCGTATTTCTTCCAAGAATATTGCTGCAGGTTTAACAGAGCAAGTGGAAACTATTGGTTCTTTGGATTCCCTAGTTATCTGTTGTCAGAGTTGAACTAATTTGCAATATATTCTGTACATTATTGTTGTAAATATTATATAGGTTAAGATGTGTGTTGTAGTATAATGTGCACAACAACTGATATTAAGGATGTCAGACGTATTATCTGTGGTGTTACATGTGTTTACACTTGTAAGTTACAAGTACTACCCTTGTGTCACTGGTATTACTCTGACATTACAATCAGTATGAGAGAACAAAGAAGGGTTCTTACACAACTTATTATATCACATCTTCCCACAGCAGCATTTAAGAAACACTTTCCATAGCCTGGAGCTGTGGTCTTGGGCAGGTCGTTTAAGATTTAAATATGAATTAGGCATGTATAGTATGAAAATAAGACAAGCCCACGCACCCCTTCTCAGTTGAGCGTCCTGTATGCAAGTGGAGCCGTGTTGTGATTGACTGGATCTGACTCCTGAAATTATTTTTTTCTACACTGGACAAATTCTCAGTGTCCTAACCCAATACAGTCACTCAGCTTTGTGGTTAGAGAATTTCTGTAAGTGTGGGTTTGAATCTGCTTGTGTAGAGAACAGAGTTGAATCAGGGTCACCCATATCAAGTGTACAAGTATTTTAACCAGTGATTTATTACATAAAACTGAAGACTACAGATTCCCCCCATCCCCCCTTGTGGTCTTATGTAAGAAAGCACAAGATGCCACTGCAATTTGCACTGACTTTTCCAAGTGCTCTGAGAGGCATACTGGCTCAAGCCCTTCATGGGTTTAGGTGGAGGATTGACTACTTTCTGGTTCCTTACTTGGTTTAAATATAAATTAGCTGTGCAGACTTACATGCAAGACTCTTGGTGCCTGAGTATTACTCCCTAAAATGGGGGATTATGGCACATTGTTTGGAACATATGTAATTGACTTTGACATATTTAGATAGTTTGATAAAAAGTCACTGCTTTCCAGGCTAGGAGTCTCTAAGCTGAATGCTTAAGTTTATGTAACTGTGATATGATAGCTGTGCAGGTATGTTTTACAGTTATTTTGCTTTTGGGAAATCAGAAGTTGGGCCACGAGAGATGTAAAATGGGAGTACAAGCTACTATATAAGCAGCTGTATGCAGAAAAACTGTCTTAAGCTGAATTAGTGCTTTTGACCTAATTCTCAGTAGTAGTTACGTTTAATCTATATTTAATTGACAATTTTACGTAAAGAATATCAGAGCTAAAACAGTTTCCTTTCTATCAATGTGAATGTCTTAGGCCCTCAGCTGGTGTCACTCCACAATTTTCTTGGAGCTGAACATCAAATGAGGATCTCTTTTTCCTTTGGTGCTTAAAACATGTGAGCATCCAGGATGAAGTTTCCCTGGTGTGTTCTTACTGCTTGTCTGCCTATGTCGAAAATGCTTGTGCATTTGAAGAACAGTCAGGAGAACATCATAGTGAGATTCTCCTCTTGTCTGAGGAAAAACCATGAAACCAAAGAAGTTAAATGCAATGTCTTAGTACTCCTGCTGTGTGTGCATGTGTATTTATGCATATACACACACACACATGTATATATGTACCTGCACATACGTGCAATGTATACATTACATAATATGTAGTAGTGTATACATAACATGTATATATCCATACTATGTTTCATGTACTAGTGAAAAAGAAGTAAAGAATAAACAAACATACAATCTGCATGGAGGCAGCAAACTCGTTATCCATAATACATTGTTATTTATCCCTTTGGGAGACTGAAGGAAAAGAAAAGCTCAGATGTTAAATTGTAGAAGAGAGCAGAATCAGCAAGATTCTTTATAAAATTGGTAGGAAGTAATCCTGAAAACAGCTGCTTTATGGTTAATTTTCAGAAATGGAGATTAAGAGTAACAGTAAAATGTAAAAATCTGGAAAATTGATTGGTTTTAAATGAATTTGAAAACCTTTTTTAAAGCAGTGTGGCTACTTTTTAAAGTATATTTTTCTTACTTCATGGAAGAGTTATATATAGATGTATAAAAATTCTCATTTCACTGTAGTGTAAGAAGAGAAACTGACCACCATATAAAAATCAGCTTATTACTCTGGTGAATCTTTAAAAAAAAATAAAAATTCTTCAAATTAAGGAAAAAAAATTTGTAAAGCTGTATGTCTGTATTCAATTACATAATATATATTTAGGTCTATATATGAAAGAGGGAGGATATAGATATAGCCCCTAATTTTAGATATTAATTTACTTTTTCTCCAATTATTTTTGCAATTAAAGTGTGTGAACATAAAAACTTGCAAGTGGTATTAAAATAAACTTGACTATTTGCACTATTGCGTTTAGTCTTAAAAGAAGGTGGTGTAGTGAAAGATGCGAGTGTTGTACACTATTTGGTATACATAAAATACACTATGGAGAAAAACAGCATTTGCAACTATGACTTTTAATGAGGGGTTTTTGTGGCAAAACTGATTGCTTACATATTGCTTTGTAGAAATAGCAAAAAAAATCAGTATTTTTAAAGGTAATAAGAGTAATATATGTTACATTATGTCAAATACATCTGCTTGGTTGTATTGTAGGACTGGTTGTATTTTAACAGTTTCAGTGGTGAACTGCAGAAGGTGAATGTCAGGATAATTAACAAAAATACTTCAGAAAAAAAAAAAATCAAATTAGTTATCATGTATGAGGAAAAACATGCCCCCACACACAGACACAAAATCAGGTTTTGCATGCTCCCATGTAGTTGAGGGGTTTTTTTTTTCATGGTTTTATTTGAATCCTGACCTTGTTCAACATTGTTACGGCAATAGGAAACAATACTGGCTTTCCTCTGACAAGCTACTTAGTGCAGCAGTAAATCAGTCACAGAAAAAAAAGAGTTTGGAAAGCACCCAGCATATAGAAGGTCAGACAGTATAACAGACATTTATGTTTTCAATATTATTTCTGTCAACAGCAGGTTAGTATACCAGAAATGTCTTCTCCTTATCCACGTCTCAGAGTCATCAAAGTAATCTGTTTCCCATCCAGTGGAGTTCCTAAGGAAAGCATCTCACAGCCCTTTCGAATGCCTGTGCAGTGCTTGGGTGAGCAGAGGCAGCTGGAAGTGATTAGAATAGACTGACGTGAAATCATGTGGGAAGGGATTCATCTCACTAAAGAGGAGGAATCAATGCTCTGTTCTGTAGGGGAAGAGGAGTTTAAGTACAAAAGTGAGCAGATTTTCAAAGGGGCGCATGGGAATTGAGCTACATGATTGCACTGATGGCATTTAATATTGCAAATCACATTCTACTGTCAGTAGATTATATTTAAAAACAGCCTGATAATCACAGATGATAGTTTCATAAGAGCATAGGAACTGCCAGGCAGGAATGAAGCAGTTGTTCCTTTATCCTAGTCCTCCCTCTTAGCTCTCCCAAAACACACAGTGATCTCAGACAAAAAATAGAACACTAATAAGCACATAGCTGTAAATGTTACATTTATAATATGAAAACAGTGACATTTCCCAGACATGTAAGGTTTGATGATTTCATTTTAAATGTGCACAGTATTAGGCATAAGTCAATTGGAAATCTTGCCCTCTTGAAAGAGAAAGAGCTTTTGTTTTAACATAAGCCATATCCTTTAAAAAACCCAAACTCATACTATATCTTCATTTTCTTTCCAACTGAATGGATGTATTTTATGTTTTGCCCTTGCATTGTATGATCTCGTTAGTTAAGCCTCTCTCTGTATTTTCAATGCTAGCATGACACATATAACACACAGGTCTGCTAAGGTACCTTGCCCAGTGTGTTATGTCTGCTCGTAATCTTAGTATCAGTGTGATATTGTAATTGTTGTTAGATTCTTGGTGCAACAGCAAATTACTAGGCTAAGAATTTACTGTTTTACAGACATACAAACCTGCATCATTTGGGAACTAGGCAGAGCTTTTCTTCTATTATCATAAACTAGGTGATTTTGGGGTTTTTTTTATGTCCTGAAAAACTAGGTGAGACGACTTAAGTAATTATTGAATTGTAAG
The DNA here is from genome assembly GCF_011004875.1 of Balearica regulorum gibbericeps. Lineage (NCBI taxonomy): Eukaryota > Metazoa > Chordata > Aves > Gruiformes > Gruidae > Balearica > Balearica regulorum. The sequence continues at coordinate 10,571,303 of NC_046184.1, forward strand.
AATATTCACACATGCTTTAATCATGTCCCTAGAGAAATTGTGTATTTTTGTATTGATTTGGGCCTTCATAATCATGAAAACTGTGGATTGGATTCAGAGACTTTCCAGGTTGTCACCCATCTGAGGTGAATTTTTCTTGTTTTAAAATTAGGTAATGTTCTGGCAATGGTGCGTTCGTAGGAGACGGGCAATGTTGTTGATGCCCTAAAGTATCGTGCTTGTCTGCCATCTAGAACTGTTGACAAGTTGCCTTTTGAATGTCATTTCTCTGCATGACATTCTGGCAGTCGCTTCCACCTGCGGGTGTCCTTCCTTTTGGTTGTTCAGCTCAAGCAAACATGGTGTTTAAAATTGTGTGCAATGGCTATTCTGGAAAGAAACAGACCTTTTCTTGTTCCATTTTCATAACAGTAGTAAGAAAATGCCATCCAATGTAACAGCTATGAATAACAGGTTAATATAAAATACTGTAAACTAGATAGATGATGTTAGAGACAAGGATGTTCATTCCTCTAGCCACAGGTTCCTTGAATTAAACTTTGATTTGCTTGTCCTATTAGAACTAAAATACATGCATTTCACACCAGAGAAGGAACCAGTATGTTTCTCTTTAGCATCACGCATACTCAAAGAACTGTACATGGTTATTTCTCCAGGTGGTAGAATTACTTCTTAAAATTGTAAGTTATTGTTGTGAAGCTTGACAATTTATTAAACAGGCAAAGATTAAGTATTGCAAATGAAATAGTAAAAGACTGCAGCATAAGCCTATCATGTAAGATGTTAAAAGAGGAATCTTTACCTGTACGGACAGCAGCCATTCAGTAACTAGCTTCATACCGTGTGAAACTCTGGTCTCTCTTACTGTCTGAAGCTCGGATTAATCTCTTCTGCCTCTAGACATGAAAAAGTTAAGGATTCTTTAGGGCTCTCACTGTGTATTAATGGAGAGATGTTGTTTCTGCAGGAAGTCAGTCCGTCTGCTTAGAACGTCAGTGTTTGTCCAGTGGAGGTGAATTTCCCTGTGGACAACTGCAGTAACCGTGATAACTGACACGTTTTTAAGCAAGAAGTGCTCGTCTCTTTAGAGGTGGGAAGGTATCCTGTGCTCGGAACAGCTGTTAACAACACCCACTTCATTGCTGTTGAGAGTCTCTTATTTCACCAAAAGTAGGCACCAGGTGACCTTGCTAGAAATCTCATTCACATGTTTTTAGGCTTTTCTCTAACTTTTAAGAATAATTTTAAACAAGTATTTTAAATATTTAATTTTATATATGCATACACACATATGTACATGTATACATATGTACCTAAATACACACATATATGTAATGGGAGTAAAAATTAAGTAAAAAGTAACTCACAGAAAATGGCGGAGGTTTGAGAAATTATTTTCATGTTTCTAGATATAGTTTTCATTTTAAAACTAGAAAAAACTTGTTTTCTACCCATCTATCATATGTATGCTTGCGTGTGTGTGTGGGTATGCAAATTCTGTGTAGTAGTTTACATAGCTCTCAAGGCATTAATAATTCATTCCCTGAATAATTGGATAAGACAATATGAGGCTGGTTTGTTTATGGTTTCAGAGTGGTCTATAATCATCCATTCTGTATAAAATACTCCTTTTTCATTTTCAGCCTGCATATGGGGGGATTATACGAACATAGGGATGATGGTATTGAGTCAGACCAAGGTACATGGAGCAAAGAGTTCTGTCTACATCAGTGACGCATGCCAAAAGAAGAGTAAGAACAGGGAAAACATAGATTTTATTTCCCCTGATACTCTCCTAGCATCCACTTCTGTAGGCAGAGGTCCTTTATTCAGACGTACTTAGGCTCTGCCAGTCTCCCTTGTGTCCGGTTTAAAGTTCTGTCAGACTCCCTTGGGGTTTTTCTGGCCTTCGCGTTTGTACCTGCTTTCTGCCAGTGTTGCCAATCTTCATGGTCTGTTGCTTCTCTTCATCTATTCCGTTGATTTTTGTCATATGGCTTCCTTTGTTTTGTATTTTTTTCAGTCCCTTCAGGCAAACCCTTCATTTTCTATAGTCAGAACTTTCCTAACATCAAACATTTTTTCTGATGAATTTGTCCCATTTGAAGGAGAACTTTCAGCCAGAAATTACTGTTTTGAAATGCTTTTTTTCCTCTAGAACTGATCTTGTCAGCAGGATTTTAGTCTATTTTTTAAATTTAAAAAAAAAAGTTAATTCAAAGAATATTGCAAGCTGCAAATTCAAGCACTTAAAAATTTGATATGCAGGACTTTAGGTGCTGTATGTGACCTTCATTTGCACCTCCTTCCCTCCTTTCTTCCTTCCTTCCTTCCCAAATATAAGTTGTTTTTAATTACATAACAACTTTCAGGGTTTTTTTTTTCCCCCACCTAACTAGCTATAGTATTCTTTTCCTTTTCATTTTGAATATTTGACCCTGTTCATTATTTACTGTATATTGCAAAAATCACCAAGTGAATACAAAGTTATTCATTTTTTCTTGCAGTATGACATAAAGATTAAAACAAAAACATCAGCTAAGTTAGAGAAAATCAGACCTGATTATTCAGTGTATTTAGTCTATGATAGCACTTGAGAGCTCCCAAAGTGATAAAGGGATGTAAGTCACATTTGTGTCACACTCCTACAGCTTTAAACCCTGTCCTTCAGCAGCCTTCCATGCTCGATGAACTGAGATTCCTGAGCAGCTGCTAAGATAACTCCAAAATGTTTTATGTGGGAAAACAAATTGGTGTAAGAAAGTTGATCTCTTATGCTATGCTGTAATTAACTGTGCCTATACCTCTGTTGTGCAGCTGAGACCGTCCACAGAGGAGCTTCTGTCCTCGCCATTAAAACTCTTTTACCCTCTAAAATGCAGTGGTTAAATTTGCAGTGCATATTGAGAGCGATCCCTCGCTTTGCCTGGGAATGGTTTGAGAGTGGCCCAGGTCAAACACACTCCAGAAACTAGTTCAAGCAGCTTCACAGGGTAGACGAGTGCAGTCCAGGGACTGTGCTCTGGACCAGCTTTAATTTAGGCATGAGTCACCATCTGTGGTTGTGTCTGTGAAAAGTCCCTTTATATACGCATTCTGAGGTGGCTTTGCATTGGTTGTAAGCAAGCAACCTGATAGGGGCGACTTATAACCATTACACTGTGGCCTATGAGGGGAAGCCACGTCCTGTTTCTAGGATGCATATTCAGTGCAAGGATTATGCTGCAGGTATGTGTCTTATAAATATTTCATGATGAAGTGTGACCTTTAGTTGCTTGCCAGGCATCTCATGGCTTTAATACAATAACCTGTGACAGATTGTTTGAACTGAAGAGCCCCGGAGCCCTGCTGTAGGTGAAAAGTGGATGCTCCTCACTTACAGTGAAGCATGTCAAACATGGGAAGAGAGAGAGATCTTTTAAAAAAACCCAAACAACAAAGCAAAACAAACAAACAAACAAACAGAAACAGCCTATGAATATCAATAAGAAGCAAATAAGGGAAATACAGAGTTGGGAACTCATTTTTTTTCAGAAACGTATCTCCATGGACTGCTTGATGGAGAAGGAAGTGGCTGGATGGTCACATCCAGAGGGTAGTGGTCAACGGCTCAATGTCCAGATGGAGATCAGTAACAAGTGGTGTCCCTTAGCGGTCTGTACTGGGACCAGTACTGTTTAATATCTTCATCACTGGCATAGACAGTGAGATTGAGTGCACCCTCAGCAAATTGGCAGAGAACGCCAAACTATGTGTTGCGGTTGACACACCTGAGGAATGGGATGCCATCCAGAGGGACCTGGACAAGCTCAAGAAGTCAGCCTCATGAGGTTCAACAAGGCCAAGGTTCCTGCAGGAGGGTCAGTGCAACCCATAGTATCAATACAGGCTGGGGGGTGAAGGAATTGAGAGTAGCCCTGAGAAGAGGGAGTCAGAGATGTTAGTGGATGAAAAGCTGGACATGAGCTGGCAGTGTGCGCTTGCAGCCCAGAAAGCCAACCATATCCTGGGCTGCATCACAAGAAGCATGGCCAGCAGATCGAGGGAGGTGATTCCTCTGCCTCTATTCCGCTCTCATGAGACCCACCTGGAGTACTACGTCCCGCTCTGGGGTCCTCAGTACAAGAAGGACATGGACCTGTTGGAACAGGTTCAGAGGAAAGCTTTAAAGATGATCAGAGGTCTGGAGCACCTCTTCTGTGAAGACAGGCTGAGAGAATTGGGGTTATTCAGCCTGGAGAAGAGAAGACTCCAGGGAGACATTACTGTGGCCTTTCAATACTTAATGGGGTCTTATAAGAAAGATGGGACAGAGTTTTTAGTAGGCCCTGTTGCGATAGGACAAGGGGTGATGACTTTAAACTAAAAGAGGGTGGATTTAGACTAGATATAAGGAAGAAATTTTTTATGATGAGGGTGGTAAAACACTGGAACAAGTTGCCCAGAGAGTGGCTTCATCCCTGGAAACATTCAAAGTCAGATTGGATGAGACTCTGAGCAGCCTGATCTAGTTGAAGATGTCCCCACTCATTGCAGGGGGTTTGGACTATATGACCTTTAAAGGTCTCTTCCAACCCAAACTATTCTATGATTCTATGAAAAAGTATCTACTTTCGGTGGTTCTGAAATCATGCACATAATAAATGAGTTGAGTCCAGCACCTTCCGATCTGCGCTACCCACGCTACATTTGCTGTCTTAGGCTGTATCACCTCTGCTGATGCTTTCTCTTTGCTTTCTCAAAGCTGTAAACCAGCTGTCTGCTTTCTACCAAATAGTAAATACTCAATACTGACTCAGCTTCACTAATTTATCAAGAGAATATCTTCACTCTTTGTCTCTGCCCACCTACTATGCAAGAAGCATTGTGGGGAGCTCAGAGGAAATCTGTACAGGTCACTTCACAAATGAACACATCCTATTTTGTCAGATGTAGTGCTATAATTAGCTTCTTCTAGACTTTGTGTTCTTTGCACTCTCTGGTTATTTTCCTTAACAATTACTCAGTGTTGTGAAAGCTTTAAAAGCAATGTACATCGAGCTGACTAAAAAGGAATTCGAATAGGGCAAGAATCACGTGTTTCTGGGAGAGAGGATGAAGCCACTTGAATGTAATTTTATTAGTGGTAGAGGCAAAGCAATACCTCTGATTCCTAACTGAATGCAAGAAGAAATTGGATTTATAGCAGTTAAAGGAATTAAATGCTTTGGTTAGCTACCCAGAATGAGTTACAGAATACACGTATGAGCTGGTGGTTACATGAGGTGGGAAGGTGTCACTCCTATCAAGAAGCGCTAATGAAGAACATAATGGGTGTTGTACAGGGATGGGGCTAATGAGAAGGAGGCTTAGCACTCCAGATGTTGGACAGGACTACGGAGGGGAGGGTTTGTTGTTCTGGTTGGAAGAGAGGAATGTGAGCTGGGTATTGGATTTAATTGAGCTCTGCCCATTAAGAGGAATTGGAGGCTCCTAGTTGTCTCATTACAACTTCTGACACTGAAGTTCTGGCACAGATTATGGATTTTGCCATAAATTATGCCTGGTAACTGTGCTCGAGAGGGTCATAACAGCTGTTACTTATAGTATGTTGTGTTTTGGCTACCATGTCCATGCATTCTGAAGTATATCAGCACACTGCCTATTTTTGACCTTGACAGTAGGAGCATAGTTCACTATGTTGTCTTAGTTCACCAGAGCACATTTCCAGGGGATGACCCCACCTAGTACTCTGCAGTCAGTTTCTTTGCATCCGTTACAGTTTCTGTTTGGCACCCAGATCTCAGGAATCATTTTGAAAAGTTTAACATTAAGCTTTTAAATAGCTTTGCCAGGATCTATAAAAAATTAGTTTCTCGGTGTAGAGGGGAAAGTGTCTGGATTGTGCTGTTCTGTGACACAGCAAAGAGACCTTATACAGCATAGCAAAATGTGGCTTAGGTCAAGATACAACATTTAGTGTGTCAGACTGAGTCAATCTGTGGATTGACACAGTTCTCAAGACTATGAAGGAGATTGCCTTGCCTTGTGTGGGGAGGTCTGCATACCTCGGCTCTCTTCATAGTACTGTAGGGTGGTACAGGTTGGAAGGGACTTTCGCCTGAACATTTAGAAGATAGTCTCCCAAAGTCATTTGCTTATAGTCACATAAAGGAGTTGTTAAACTGAAATTTTGATCCGACTCAATGCTTTTCTCATATGTAGAGATAGAAGTACTTAGTGCTAGATATTACTAGGTACCTGTTAAAAATGTAGCAGAGATTTACTATTTACCAATAACTTGCCAGCAATTACTGCATGACAACCTAAACCCCTGAAATTTCCCTCTGTATTGTCGGAGCAGTATGTGTCCTAGCCACTAGACCACAAAGGACATAGCTATGGGAACATATACAAATAGATACCAGCTGGGCTGTCTCTTTCCCTGAGCTGTCTGTCCAGAGATAAGACATCTCCAGACTTGAAGCCAAGTATTCATCTTAAGAGCTGCTCCATGCTTGAGGAAGTTTGACCTATTTCCCTGCTGGGACATACTGTGATAGTGACATGGCTCTGTAGCACCTGAACTAAAGCTATCTCATGCTCATAGCACAGGCAATGCAAGCATAAATCTGTTAGCCCCTTGTCATGTTATCTAAAATCATGCTACATTTATTTAGAGCTAATATATATTACTCTTGTTTTGCTACTGCTTCTGGCAAACTAGTCCTACTTCCCTAAAGCCTAGAATTAGGTATTTGACTGTAGGATTTCAGGAAAACCTAGCTTGATCTGGTGCCTTCTTTAAGCAGCTTTATCTTTTCATGTGGGCCGTTGTGAATCTTACTGTGAAGATTCTGCTGTCGCTTGCATGCAGTCCTGTGTGGCGGTAGCCTTAGGTCTGCACCTTGAAGCTCCATTTTTAAAGAGAGTCTTTCAGTAATTAACGCTTCTTTTTTATTAATATCTTCCATTCAGTAAACAGATAAAATAACTCAATTTTTGAACACTGCTATCACTTTTCCTCTGGTGATAAACGCTACTTTCACTTCTGCTGTGGCTGAATAATGATTTCTTTGAAAGTGCAATTTAAGCACTGCCTTCTTCATAATCACAATTTGTTTTATAAGATAAACTTGGTTCAATAAATAGCTGTCTGACCCAGGCAGCAGTAATGAACACTTGTTTCTGTGACTTTTTTCTCAGTAGAGGCAGGAACTATACCTCTTACAAAGTGCTATATTCATGTTAATGTGAATACATCAGGTTGGAGGACACCTCAAGAGTTTACCTTGTGCAAGCTCCTGCTCAGAGCAGGGTCAGCTCTGAGGTCAGACCAGGTTATTCAGGGCTTTATCCAGACCCTTCTGGAAAACCTCCAAGGCCTACACAACTTCTGCACAACCTCTGGCTGCAGCTGATTGCATCTTAAAAAGAAAAATACCAGAGATTGAAAAGGGAATGAAAATACATTAAAAAAAATGAAGAGACTTGATAAAGCAGATGTTGTAAATCAGACATCTTTTTCCACATTTCTTTATGACCACTTAACTTCCTAACTACTCCAGTGTTTACTTCTTCTCATCCACTGTTTAGAATATACTAATTGGCATAGTTTATGTTCTAAGGAGATGTTAGGAAGCATATAAGGTAAAACTGCATTGGGTTAAATTAATTGCCTGTTTCCTGGCCTTGAGAGGCTGCAAATCAGTAAACAAAGTTCTATTGTGTGCTCGCCTCATGGGAGGGCGAAGTGGAGCATAACCACCTGCTGATGTTATTTTATGCAGTTTGGTTAGACTTGGTCTCATCTCGGCTTTTCTCTTCTGCCAGTCTTTATCAATGCATTCTTATATAACCTCAGTCTGCTCCAGTACCATCCAGAGAAAATGTGAAAATTGACACTTCCCTTGTTCAGAATAAAGACTGTGAGATGCTTGGAAGTCATACCAATAAGCCACATACACCCTTCAGATGAGCACTTTCCTCTTGAGCTGCACTATTATCCATCCATGCATCGGTTCCACAGACTGGCTCTGAGTTCTGGGGAAGTGTTAATGATGAGCTTGAGTTATAGGAGAGCAATTGTCTGCTCTTCATTGGAAAGGAAATGGAGTCTTTGATCATAATTGCAAATAGAAATTGCCCATCCTAAAAGCTAAAAAAGTCAGAAAGCTTGGTTTAATTTCTTTTGGAAAATCAGAGATGCTTCTTTGAGAAATGATCAAGGACAAAAATCTGCAGTTTATTTACTTATCTTAGTATGAAAGATGATATTACTGTGCGTGAATTAAAATTGCTCAGCTAACTCCATAAAACTTGGTAGCTAACAGATATTCTCTCTCTCTCTCTCTATATATATATATTTAATAAAGGGTAACTTCAGGATCATGCTCTGATAATCTCTTTCCTATGTAATCCAAGGAAAAAATATCCATCTTCAAGGGTCTTCTTTTGCTGGGGCTGGTCTGGCGAAACAGTGACTTGACAGTATAGTGCTCACTTTTTGGAGTATTTAATGAATTTTGTCATTAAACAGCTTTTCGTGCTGGCATTAGCTTTTTGTGCAAACATCTCTGATATTTCTGGTATAGCCATACTTTTAGGGGTATATTGAAGCGGAATATTTTATAACTTTCAAGTCAGATGTGCTTCTTGATCTTGTAATTCCTGTTTGCAATTTACCAGATGGCATCAGATTTAAACTCATGTTGAGACTTTATACAATGCTGAAGCATCTGAGGACTGATTAAACCTTTGACTATTCAGTTCAAACTGTGACAGAGGTTAAAGGTTAAAGTTTAGTTAAAGGTTTTTGTTTAGAGCATTGCAAACAACCTGCTAAAAATGTCCTGAGAGGTATAACTGTGCTGGGAGGACATGACAGTATTTGGAAGTTTCTCTTCTGCAGTATTTTTATGCATTCAAACATACAAAACATGGTACTAAAGTGTCCTCATTTTATTTATACAGATTAAAAGTTTCAGTTATGCAGATGAAAATACTATCAACTGGGAGTTTAAGACTATTATTTTTCATAGCAGAAGTAACGAAATTAAAATTAACTTCTGTAGCAGGGGCCTTACACATGTAGTTAGTTTAAATAAATGCTTGGCCATAGAGGCTGGTCAGTCTCTCTTCATAGAGGGAGTTCCATTTTTTCCCATCACTATCTGTGGTGAAAGGGAAGCAGAGTCTGCCTGATTGTCTCAGATCAGTCTTAGTAATCCTGTGGTCAGAATATTTAGGAGAGGAGAAAGCATGCTTGTCTGTGGGAAATTTAAATGCATGTCTAGGAAACTAGATGGCAGAGAAGAAAGCCTACAGGAGAGTGACTTTTTTTAGAGGAGGGAAAGAAAATGGATAAAACTAGGAAAGAACTAACATCTAAGGCTGAAGCATCTTTCATGTGAGGAGAGGCTGAGAGAACATGGATTTGCTCAGTCTGGAGAAGAGAAGGTTCAGGGGGATCTAATCAGTGTGTATAAATACCTGATGTAGGGTGTAAAGAAGATGGAGCAAGGCTCTTCTGAGTGGTACCTACTGACAAGACAAGAGGCAATGGACACAAATTAAAAACCATGAAATTCCATCTGATTGTAAGAAAAAGTACTTTTTTTTTTTTTTTTACTTTTTTTCTTTTCTTTTTTTTCCCTTCTCTAACTGTGAGGGCGCTCAGACACTGGCAGAGGTTACCCAGAGAGGTTGTGGAGTTTCCCTCCTTGGAGATATTCAAAACTCAACTGGATGCAGGCTAAGGCAACCTGCTGTAGCTGACCCTGCTTGAGCAGAGGGGTTGGACTAGATCAACTCGAGAGGTCCCTTTCAACCTAAACTTCTGTGACTCTACCACTTAGATTTAACCATCTTTGAAAGTAGACTGATACTTTAAAAAAGCAGCTCCTGTACATGCTTTTGTACATAACACATTTATTACCTTCTGTAACTCTCGTCACAAAAGCAGATTAAGGTATTATTCAAGCTTTGTGTGGACTATTTTTTCCCAATTTGCACCTGACTCTTCAAAACACTTTACTGAAATGGAATTATGGGAATTTACATTTTGCAAAATGTAAATGTATCTTTATTTTATTGAAGATTAAGCAGTTAAAGAGGAGCAAGTAAAAATGGCAAATTATAGTACTCTAGATTGTAGGACTTCTTGTTTTGTGAGGGGAGAGTATGTAAGAGTAGATACAGTTAAAAGACCACAAGAAATATTTGGTTTAATTATGTAATTGGCCCACATTCTGAAGAAGTAAACGCTTCCCTATGCTATGTCTTCAGCTTCAGGTTAGTTTTTTTATCATAAAAAGTCAGTAATATCACAGGCAAGAGCCATTAGCTAAGACACCATTTTAGCACAGTCAGTGCTGAGCATACAAATAAGTACCCTTTTCACTGACTTAGGTATCAAAGCCATTGTGTTCTGCTTATGAGCATGAGTCATCAAATACACACTTGCATGTAATTTAATGCCACAAGAGACCATATAAAAATGGAATTGAGGTTTAGTTTTTCCTCTAAATGTGACCCATGATACATCACTCAATGTAATATTGCTGCTGCTGGATAAGAAGCAAGTTAGGTGACAGGAAAAATAAAAATGTTGAAATAAATAGTCTTTTTTTCACAATTCAGAGAAGCTGCCAGTTGGTCGCCCCAAGATTTGAGCTGATGTCCGTGCACAAATGGCTTGTGTATGGTGTGAATGAGTTGCTAAAGTTTGCAGGCACTACAAAACTTTGCAGCAGAATTTTATTTGAAGCTAATGGAGAAAAAAAGTTGAAGGATATGAGAATGCAGAGTGAATGGGAGATAAAATCACAGATGAATTAATTTTTTTAATGAATGAAATAACCTCAGTTCACTAAAGTGATTAACTAAGTGTGTGTGCATGGTTGTGTATTTCCTCACCCATTCTCTCCTCCAACAAATGGTAAGCTTTGACTTAGATTGTGTCATCACAGAAAAATGTTGGAGTCATCACAGAGGGATCTTTGAAAAAGTAGACTCTGTGTTCAGGAGTGAAAAGATTAAATAGAATTTCCTAGGAGAGGAGTGAAGAACAAAACAAAAATACGTTACGCTTCTCTGTAATTTCATATTACACCCATATCTTGAATTCTTCTAGAATTATTCCCGATCTCAAAGAAAGATTATTCTAGGACCTGTAAGGAAACGGCGAAGGGTGACCTGGTGACTCAAAAGTATTGGAATACTTCTGTGCAAGAAAAGGTTAAATCCATTAGGATGTTTCATCTTGGAAAAGAAAGTATTCATAACTGTTGGCAGTTATGTAAAGTCACAAATGATGTGAGAACACAAACTAAGCAATGATTTTACTCAGAACCTAGGTGTTGAGGAATGACAAAGTAAATCATTAGGCAAGAAGTGTAAAATTAAGGTTTTTTTCTTTGTTTTACATTTGATAATGAAACTATGTAACTCCACAGAAAATGCTGTATTTATCCATCATATAAATAAATTTAAAAGTACCAATCAGACAGTTTGTGGATAGAGTCCTTGTTTTCCTCAGATAGATGTGGGATCTTTAAATATGTACCAAAATTTAGGAGCCTTAATATCAAAATTATTCTCACTTTTAAAAATCAGATTTACCGGGCTACAACTTGGAGAGCTGTGATTTGTTTTGTCAGAGCTGTATCCAAAGAAGGTGAGTCGTCTTCATTTTTACTGCAGCTGATAGGAATGCATCTTTACTGAGATTTCTACTGCTGGAGATTCCTCTTTTCCCATTGGCATGAGTGTTTCTGTCTGGTTTAAGGGTTTCTTCATAAAAGAAGAAAAAAATATGTTTGGAAATCCATCTCTGGGAAAAAATACAGAACATGGTTTATTAAAAATTTTAAATTTTAAGTCATGCTATTGTGACATTATATTCTCTTGACTGTTCTTTTTATTCCTTGTTTTATCTCATGTCTTTGACAGTCCCTGTTCTGAATAAGTTTTAGTGTATGTATTTGTTTAGAAAGAGCGTCTAGCACAGTGAGACTGTAGTCCTTACGGATGTTGTGGCTGAAAAATAAGTGATCCATAAAATGGAAATCATTTGGCCCTCACAAAATACTAGATTGCAAATTCTTTACTTATGGATGGTCCCATTGAAATAAATGGTATTACTAGTGTATCTTCTTACCAGTTGTAAATACCAACTTACGGTATTTTGGACTTACGTGTCAAAATGTTGCGCATGTCTGGTTCAGAAACACAAACCCTGGCTAAGACTTAACTGACTTTTTTTTTATAAGATGGTTGTCTTCTTCAGCTGTGTGGATCCAGAATATGTGTTAAGCCTGTTACAATGAAAACTCACCACTTAAAATCATATTGAAAGACACAGTCTTCCATGTACAAATCCCATCATAAAATTTAGGCTTACATTTTTATTTGGAAACCAAAGAATATTCATAATTAAATTCAATTTGTTTAAGTTATGGTGTATAAAATTAAGTATTGAGTGAGATTCACATTACCAGATGTAGGAATATCCAGTGTATGTGTCTCCATCTCAGCTGGTTGCCTAGAATTCCCTTTACAGTCAGTAGGAAAAAAATTAAGAACTTATATTATTTTGCTTCATCCTGGAGCAAACATTGACATGGGCAAGATTAAATTAAGCCTTTAAAGCATCTTTTTTTACCACTGAGTACAGTGGAACTCAGGGGCACTTGCAGGTGCAAGGTACAAATGTTGAAGAGTCTAAGTTGAGGTAGCCACAATCTTTACCTTTGGCCAGCACTGATTTGCTTGTAGACTGTACTGAAAGGAAGGCAGAAGAAGATTCCAATCTAAACTGTATCTTAATAAATGCATAGATGATGAACCTCATGTGATTGCATGAATAGAAATGAGTGGGGATCTTCGTTCAGAGTGAAGAAAGAAAGGCTGTTAGTGACCGAGGTATGATGGAATACAGGTTGGTCTTCCTATGTATAGTCTGTAAACTTCAGTAAAAATTTGCAAAAATATTAATAAAGCATCCCAACCAAAGCACAAATTTATAGTCTTTAAAAAACCCACTGGTATTAATTATGGAAGATGTGTTTGAGTATATTGAAGGGAAGTTAAATATTTTTATGAGGTTTCAGTTAGAAATTTCAGTTGTATTTTTGCCCGTTCATTTAGATATGTGCTGTCAACTCTAGCTTACAGTATTTATTTATTTATTTTATTATTTTTATTATTTAGTTATTTATATTACTGTTTTGAAAATATTTCCACAATAGCTGTTGCATTATCTTCTGTGGTTTTTACCCTTTTTTTTTGTTGTTGTTTTTTGTTTGTTTTCCCCCAGGCTCCCCTGAAAATATTTTTTAACAAAAACAGCAAATCCTCTGTTCAGAGGTCCTCCAAAAGATTCTTTTTAGAACTAATAATAGCTTTCTTTAAAAGCTACTTGCTTCTACTTCCCCAAAGTAGTTTTTTTACTAAAAGATAATAGTCTAAGCAAAATGTTAAACTCCCTTTTACTGCATAACAGTTATTTGATGTGACATTTCTGCATTGTATTATTATCAAGCTCTGAAAACTTATTAAATCATGTTCCAAGTGATCAATGGATTTATCCTTTGCAAACTAAAGCGCTCATCATTCATGGCACTCTGCTGTTGTTCTGGTGGAATGGAGGACAATTCTAATGCATCTTGTCAGGTCCTCATTTTCTTTATTTCTTGGAACATGATCTTTACTTTTCCATATGAAATTGGATAAGTAGGCATTAGGTAAGAAACAGGTAATTTTTTTCCCTCAGAAATAAACATAACCACTTTTTTTTTTTTTTGAGGCAGAGCACAGTCATCCCATTTGTTCACAGAGTTTCTTCAGTATGAGTCCTTCATTTTACAAATTACATAAAACTGACTTACCAGTGGAAGTCCAAAATAACAGAAATGTACTTTACAAAATTCTTCATGTGGGATGGAGAAAACAATCAGATGTTGCACTTGGTCCACCCTGCAAATAGTTCAAACCAATTGTATTTCTATGTCAAATGTTAGCACTTAGAAGAAGCTTAAAGAGGTTGCTGCTGTACTCTGCTTGCTGAAAATTGCTCAGATTTACTCACAGGCAGGAATTCAGATGACCATGGGAAGAGGCAAAATTTTGATTCCTCACTGGGATCCATGAATAGCCTTATCCCTTTGGCTTTAGAGAAGTACTTCAGAAAGTGTTTACTGTAATAGTTGGCCCCAAGCAAGCAATCTAACACTCAGGTATTAATTTATGGTAGTTTACATGTTATAAACTATAGAAATGGTATTCCCCAATTTTTAAAAAACTCACCATAAAAATGCACTTTTTTTTTTTAAAATTCATAATTCAGCAGCACACAATTTCCCTAACAGTAAGGAGATGTGAGCATGTTGTAGAAAAAGAGGAAGATCCATCCTGCTGTGAAAGGCAAACAAAACAATATCATGAATGATATATAAAATATTAGACAGGAGACCTGTGCCTTAATTATGGAATGAAGTATTTAATCTCAAAAAAAAATTGGTATAGAAGGATGTTTGAATGGTAGTCTCTTGGTGACAGAGCAGCCTCTTTACCTCTCAGAAGAGAGTCGCCTACTACTGTCACTCGTCACCTTTTCTTAGTCGTGTTGGTTGTTGCACAGGGTGTGTACCGGGCTGTGTTACTCGGCTCCAGTGTCTCTCCTGATGTGGCGGATCTTTTCTCTTCAGTCTGCAGAGCAGTGAAGCGGTTCTGCAATATATATTAGGCAGTGCATAAGTAGGTGGCATACCTTGAGAATCATGAGTTTGTCTTATTTTGTTGCAAACAAAATTTTGTTTTGTTGCAAACAAAATCGTCTTATGGTTTCCAAATATGTTTTTGGTATATGTCACAGTGAAAATAAAACCTTTTCCAGTGTTGGTATAAAACACAAATATATGGGAATTTCTGTTTTTCACTTGAAATGACCAAGTATCCTTCAGATCTGAGAGTACACTGTATAAAAGATGAAGGGGAGAAAAAGATTACAGTTACATTTAAAATAGCTCATAATACCACAAGTTGCCACAAAACTAATTTAAAAAAAAAATATCTATTTTAACATAGCATCCTTCCTACATTCCTTCCTTTGTTCCTCCCTCTCAAACTTTGTTCTCCTGTCATTAGTGCTGAGATATTTAACCTAAAGTTCACTTTTTCTGGATTTTCTAAGGCTGGTAGAAAAAGCTTATGCCTTAAAAATAACAATTGCCTCCTGTATACCATTTTACTAATGAAATCTCTGTGTTGACTGCATTATCATAGCTTTGGAGTTCTGATTTAAAAAGAAATAATAGTATTTCAAATAGTAATAATAACATAGTAATACAAAATTTGATCCATTTGTAATTTGGGATTTGTCGTTCTGTTTGCATGATATATTGACTTAGATGAATAATGTCATACTTCTTTTTTATATTTTTTTTTATTTTTGTCATCTAATTATAATTATTTTTCTTAATATTCTTTCAGAATTATACACTGCTTTCAAGAAAATCATATTTTAGTTGTCAGAGGACAGGAAACCTGAAATAACAGATACTGTAATGCTGTGTAAAAGTCATGTGGCAGGGAGGTAATCATTCCCAAAATGTGTTGCCTAGACACCAAGGGTATGTTATCTTGTGAGAAGGAAAACCTTGGTGGTGAGATTAAATATAGAAAGAGAATCTATGGATTCAGTATAGATGAAATCAAAGATTTTCAAAGGAGACTGTAACTGGCAAATAACCCATATGAAGTGTCTTTGTGTACAAAACAGATGTATAATTTGGCCAAAATGCTAAGAAAATGCATAGAGGCATTTATAATTACTTCTTTTTTTTTTTTTTTTTTTTTTTTTAGGATAAAACCAGTTGCATTGTTTGCAATGCTGAAACGGGCAGCATTTCATTTTATCATTTCCATAGGTACTTTCTTTCATAAATGTACATGTATTTTTCAAATGAGATAGAATTCTGGGTGAGCTCAGCTGTGTAGTGACTGTGTCTGCAAGAGACCCCTTACAGTTCCCTTTGCAGTCAGGGGAGAGCCGTTCCAGTGCACTCAGTGTGGAGTTCAACGTGCAATCTCTTCCTCAAGTAGACACCTATACTTGGTGAGATGGATAGTGCTCTAAATTTTATTGACTGCATTGACTAGGGGCATGGTTCAGTTGCCTCAACAATGACATCTAGTACTTGTTGAGATGCCCCTGGGCATTTTGCCTACCTCCTAGGCTGATCCAGACGCTTGCAGATTGTATCATCTGCCACCATGCAGATGTCTCAGGGCATATCTGATGGCTCTGGTTTAACACTGATGGTCCTCTGCTGACATCTGGTTTTGGCCACTAAAGTGGTCTTCATTCACTGTAGTAGAAATAGCTGACTGAGGTATGGACACCTGCTTTTCTATCCAACTGCAGGTAGGTGAGATAAAGGCAGTTTCTGTAATTCTTGCATGTATCAAGCTGGTTTGTTCAGCAGCAAAACGATATACACACCAGATAGAGTCTCTTTGCTTATTTCAGCTAGTTGGAGTCCTGCAAAGAAAAAAACCCAAAATCTAGCCCACTGGAGATAAAATATATTTTATGTAAATTTGAATAAAACTAGTAACACCTGAACTATTAGGATACATACTTTTTGTTTATAAATGTGAATGCAGTTAGCCTTGCTTTGAAATTTAAGTCATGTATGATGTAGGAATTACCATCCACATTACAGTAAAGGGGCACAATGCCAGCATTTCATCATTTCATACATCAGCATTTCATCATTTGGGGTTTGTGTGTGGAGTGCTGGAGGCAAGAAATACTTTTCCTGCATTGATTACCAAGCGAGAATTGCAATATCCAGTGTTTGAGAAGAGCTGGTCACTGAACAGGTGCAATTACAGAAAAGTCTTCTCTCCTGATGATGACTTGGAGCACCACACCAGTGGTGGACAGATTGCAGATCCTGGAGTTCCGTTGTGGTCCATCATGCTGGCCCTACTTCACAGAGTGCCTTTGAGGATTAGAGGGGGATTTCTTTAATAGAAATGCAACAATTTTAGTTCATATGCATAATGAACAGAGTTTGACATCCACAGATTGATATTTCTATTTTAGTGATAGTATTATGAATTTAGTATTCTGTTATTAATTCTGTGTTATTTTATTCGTGATATGTTTGGTTAATTCCTTTTTCTAAATGGAAGCCTTGGACAGACAAATCAATGCATTTATTTATATTCATATGCAATATGTTGTCAGATTGAAATTAGCTCTTGTTTGGGTTTTTTTTTAGCTCATTCTATTTTAGAATAAATTATAAAATCTGAATTAGGCTAACCATTCTATGGATTTCAAAATGTGGTGATAAAGCTTAATAAATCCTAGTCAGAGTATAAACAAAGTAACATGTTTTATGAAGGAATACCTTAATAACCTGCAAAATATTTTATAACATTCCAGTTAATGTCTAATAAAAGCTTTCAGGGGTTCTAAAAGACAGAAATATTTCAGATATTTAAATCTTACATTTCATTTTCAGTTTTATTTAGATAGATATTTTACTGAAATATTTAGTTTTATTTTAGAAATCTGAAATCACTAAACACTTCTGTTTGGGAGAGACAACTTAGAGATAAAGGCCAGGAGATTTCAAGATGACTTAAGTTCCTATGCTTAAATCATTCTGAGTAATGAGGAATTGACAGAAGTGTTTATTATAAAGCATTTTTTTCAGCAAACTGGAAGTTAATAATCTAATGTTTAGAGGTTATAGAGTCATAGAATCATAGAATCTTTAAGGTTGGAAAAGACCTCTAAGATCATCAAGTCCAACTGTTGAGGTTGAGGCTGATTTCAGATGTATTTGCCATCATTGTAGATTCAGTATAAATAACACATATCAAGTAACTTGTCTTTAAAAAATGTGTACATATTATGTGTACATAATGATTACATTAGATCATTTATTTCTTTTTCTACGTATAAAATCATTGGCATGTTATTTACTTCTAGTGATAGCCAATGTCTAAGTATATTAATAATTTCCCACACCTTGTGATGCTATTACTCAAGTATGCTTCAAAATCTGGATAAAAATATAGTTTTGAAAAACATAAAGTACTGTTCCATGGACATGTAAATGTGTAAGTCTAATCACATAGCACAGACTTTCAGAGCTCCTAGTTCAGAATTTAGAGTAAATGTGAGACAGAAATAGTCCAACCATTAACGAGATCTTATTATTATGCTTTTGACAATGCTTAGTGCTGACAGGAGGGTCAGTTTTAGGCATGACAAAAGTAGACAGTGGCTTAGAGTTTAAAAAAATGTTGGCGTTATGCAAGAGATATTTCTACTCTAAAATAAATGTCCGAAGTGCTATGCCTGGCTCAGAGGCAGCCACAGCATTTCACTTCCAAATCTGTTTAGTAGCTGTGAGCAGTGGGATTGAGCAAGCCCCTTGGCTCAGTCATGGGTAGAAGAGCCTTGCTGCCTCGATGTCCAGCCCTGTTTTGCCCCCACTGTTTAGCAGAGAGACCCATAAACAACAGTGAAGAGTGGGATGTGTTCGGTCTGGTGAGCTTGCTGTGTCTCAGCACCTGGAAACATATTGGAGAAGGTGATATGAAGGGAAACAGCTCTGCTGTGACCATGCCCTGGAGTGTTACCCTTGTTCCTGGGGTCTGAGGGAGCTCTAAGTATAGTATATCCTTGTGAAAAGTCAACTAGAAATATTCTGGAGTATAAATAGTGACACTGTATATATGAAATCCTAAGATGTGGAGTATTGGGAAGGATGAGGAGCCACTTACACTTTTATAACGCCACCAAAGAAAAGACAAATAGAATGCAAATTTGTCTCTGCAATGCAACAGAAGAATAAAAAACATTAAATATATTACAATTTTGAAATAGCATAGGTATCCATGTTTAATCTTTCACTGGCCAAAGCCATCGTAACTTCCAAATTTTCCTCGAATATTCCTAATTGTCCATTTAAATGTAATGCTTTTTACTGTTGAACTTTATGAATATAAATCAACAGGAACATGAAATGTTGGCTGCAGGTTCCAACTCCTGTGCTTGTATGTCAGGGGCGTGTCAGAGTTTTTTCCTCACTCTTGTCCTGAAGCCAGTTTTAGACAGCAAAAAAACCCACCTTGATGGGATATTTTACTGGGTATTACAAGGAATATTACAGAAATTTGATCAGTAAGATCTTAATTCTGGTTTTGAAGATGTTCAACAGTTCATTCAGGGATTCATAATCTGTTCACAAGTCAGTAGCAGTCTCTTGTGCTTTCTTACTTCACAAACATCTGACACCATGTATGCATTGAGTGAATATATGGTCTCCAGATTTTGAGTATTTTATTCAAATACCATAGTGATTTAAATAATAAACTACTCCACAGCAATTATGACATCCTGAAATAACAATTTGTGCTAAATTAAGCAGAGAAAAGTGGCAACAGCTGACAAATGTCTCATTTAGGAAGACTGGAGTTTTGTTGATCTTTCAGTGATGATTTTCAGTTTGTTAACCTTTCTTTAAAGTGTGTTTAATATTTTTAAGATAGGAGTGTGGTCGATTCTATCTTTTTGTCGTGTTTGGTGGAAACATGTCTATGGGACAATTTTCTGGTAGTAACAAGCTAGCTAGCTAGTTAATTATTCTAAGAACACTTCAATTTGATGAAAACCTTATGTATCTAATACAATATTAATATTTACCTGAGCTCTTCTGCAATTCCTGATGTTAAAACATCAAGGACCTCTGGAACAAACTCTTTTTATAAATTCCAGTTAGTTTTCCAAAAAAATGGACAAAATCCTAAACCAGTCACTTCTTAGATTACAAAGAATGATTTTTCTTCTCTGCTTATAAATTTGTTTCCTCAAGCTTGCATTATTTTAAAGGTAACACAACAGATTTTTGTTAAATCAGCGAACCATTTCAACATTATTTTCCTGTTAATAGAACCATTTTTAATGAGACCAGATAGTAGTTGTAGATCTCTCCAGAGAGATATATATTCCTACACTTACAGAATTAAAATAAAATGAAAATTAGAGAATTATGTGCATCAAAATGCCACACAAATTGCTGTGTTTAAAAAGAATGCAGATGACAAAGAAATACCG
Source organism: Balearica regulorum gibbericeps (assembly GCF_011004875.1). NCBI lineage: Eukaryota > Metazoa > Chordata > Aves > Gruiformes > Gruidae > Balearica > Balearica regulorum. Next base: position 10,591,425 of record NC_046184.1, read on the forward strand.
ACTTAAACATTTTGTGATTAATTTGGTATCCAAGAACAATTCTATTTGCATTACTGAGTACTTACATTATAGAAAGATCTTGGTAAGACATTTATAATGTACTTGCAGTTATCATTCTTATCTGCTCTCCATAAAGAGAAATCTGGCAATGTATTATCAAAAATGTATGCTATAAAAGAGATTGCTTCTACACTCTCTTTCACATCAGTGATCTCAACAGGAGAAAAGAAAGACAATACTGCATTAGATAAGTTTTCAAATTTAAAGATTTAAGTCAGAAAGGATTGTTATAAAGATACAGAACTAACCTCCAACACAGTATAAATGATCAATTTCCTCTAACAATTTTTTGGTCAAGCTCAGAATGCCAACTAGGGAAACAGATTTTAAGTACAGCTGTAATTAAAACTCTGTCTGCCTACTTTTCCACCACATCTACCCAGCTGAAGGAAGAAAGGAAGACCTGAAAGAGGTTTGTATTTTTATTTAAAACATACGTGATATATTTCCCTGACATATACAAAGATTCCCTGCTAGACTCCTGGCTGTCTTCTCCAAATTTCTGTGATTTACATATCGTGAGGAGGAGCAACATAGCATAAATCGATCTTGTATCCAGAACTGGTATACATGTCTAGAGGCAACTACTCCTAATAAATGGAGGTTATCTTTTAAGTAAAAAAGGGAGGAGGAAAGGAAAGGGAAGAAGGTCAGAATGTTTGCTGCTGCCGCTCTGAAAATGTGAATTTTCCATTACTGGTAATGGTCCAAAGGCGTTGGACTTGGGTTGACAGCGCAGGGTATCAGGACATGTGTGGGTTTATCTTGGCAGGATTTCAGATTGCTTTAAAGATAGCCAAGTGGCCAAGTGACTGTTACCTCACCTTTGTGTGAATGGAAGCTGTGTGAGGACCATGAATGGTAAAGGTCTGTCTAACCTGTGCAGTGCTGCCTGGCAAGTAACAGCCCTTGATGTCAATTGAGGCTAAGGGAGGCAACGTTCAGACTTCAGCATGGAACCAGTGAGAAGGAGGCAGAGTGTGATAAGAAAACATATAAATATAGCTCCAAATATACCACAGGATAGAAAAGGAAGAAACTCCCACAACTGTGAACATCATTCTCCCAGCAAGGATCTCAGGTTGCTCACAACTTCTTGTAGTTCCCCCTCTTTCTATTTAAGGAAGACTGTAACTGTCAGCCCTAGGAACAAGAGGAATGTTAGATGAACAAGCATATCAAATGAAATGAGTAGATCCCGGAAGAATTTGGTATAACTATTATTAATGGGTTTTGTTATATTAATTAGATAATTTGGACATTAATTCAACTAACAGTAAATTCTGATCTCTTTATATATAGTGTCTTCCCTTTTTTCCACAACCAGATTTTTAATACAATGCTGTGTTCCATTTTTATGACTTTCAGCAAAGGGCGGGGGGCATTAATATCGTAAACAGTCACAGGGCAATCATCTGGGAGAAGCCAAATAAATCACTAAGAAAGGCTATCTGCCAGAGAAATTAGAGGATTTCCTAGTCTTGTATGGCTGTGGCTGGTACATTCTGCTGGATTTGGGAGATAGTAGGCTCAGGAGGGTCTAGAATCAGGTTTCTAATCCTTTGCTAAGTGCTTTAATCCCTTTGATGTGCAAAATACCACTATGTCTATCACTTCTTCCTCCTCTGGGAGGTAAATGGTTATCCACCGAAGCCTCAGTCGCTGTGGTGCTCAGGGTGGAACTGAAGCATCTACTGCCCAAGGACAAGCTCTTCTGAAGATTTCACGTGACAGAAGATAACCATAGAGGGAACTTTCAGACAGCCAGGTAAAATATCACGAAAGTCTAAGTACTGACAGACATGTACAGAGATGTTGGAAACACTAGGTGAGATGCGGGTTGAATTCCTTTCCACCCTGTTCTGTCACTGCCTTTTTAGTGGGATAGATTGTCCACAATTAGTGCTGTGGGCTAGGAATTGTGCTGTGGAAGCCAGTGACACCAGTCCATCTGGTTGTATTTGCTGGGGCTTCTGATCATGTAGCTATCGGTCCTCATATTCACATACCTCTCTGGAATAAAGAAAAGCTGTGATTGCTAGGTCATTGTGAGAAGTTTGTTGATACACATCAGAAGGGATACCTAAAATCTTAAAATGGTAATGATGTTAAGGACAAGAAGGTGTTCTTGTTCGTATTGTTGCAGCATCTGTAGTGTGGAACAATGGAAACAAAAATACTTTTAAAAGGAAGCAATAAATATTCAGTTCCACTGAAATATGGGAAAATACTCAACGTGGTTCTTATAGGAGCTGTGAAATGCTTACAAAATCCCCATGACAATCTTAGAATAACACTAGCTCTCTAACAGTAAAATCTTCAGAGTACCTGAAGTGCTACTTAAGTGCCTAGGCTATATGAAATCTTTTAAGACAGAAAAGGCCTCTCTTTAAGCAGGACTTGGGATGAAAATACATTTTCTAGTTGTCACAGCCCTATGACTTAGCTGGTTTACCAGGCCAGATTGTCACCTTGAAAACCGAGGCATGCAATGTGATCCCGTAGCGTCACAGCATCAGTGGCCACTTCAGGGCATGAGTAGAACACAGAGGGGCAATACATTGAACCCCCCAAATGAGCATTGACCACTACTCTAGATGTAACCATGCAACCAATTCCTCATCCACCAAACAGTCCACCCATCAAATCCATAGCTTTCAAATTTAGAGAGCAGAATTTTGTGGGGGACTGTGTCAAAGACCTTGCAGAAGTCCAGATAATATAAGAACTGTTCTGTTGCTTCATAGATGCTATTACTTGGCCTTAAATATTTTGCTGGCAGCAGAACTGCTGCCAGATAGAGAGTCTGTATGAAGAGCAGGACTATTGAACCAGAACGGTCTTTCAAGCTTAAATCTGCAAACTATGAAATGAGTTCACATTCACCGAGAAAAATGAAGCCACAGAGATATAGAAAGATGCTGGCATCACTGATGAAAACAGTTACGTTTTAGGTGTAGTTGTTCAGCTTCAGACATCTTTTTTTTCACCCTGTTACTGAAAGGGAAACCATTAAGTAAACTGTAGCACGACTTCTTAGACTTATCAGATTTCTCTAACATTTAATTCTTTCTGAAGCACTGGTACATTGCAGATTTGCATTGATTTGTGCATGCACCCAAACTTTTACTGAGAGGAAACATTAGATGGCCACAGTGTTTACACGAGCTGTCAGTTGTGTATTACAAAATTTTATGATGTGGTGTTTACACACTCGTATCCTACTGGCATAGATTTACATGCTGCAGGTCTTTTCCTTCCCTTTTAAGGCTTACCGAAGGCAGGTTTCAAGGACTACTGTCAGAGACACTCACAATCCTTTATTCTCTTACTGTATGTCTTGTGTGCGTATGTATATATGTCTTTCTCTTAAACTTAGTAATAAAAAAATAATCTTGCTGAAACTGAAATTTTGTCAAAATTTTCTGGTTGAGCCTCATCTAACATAAGTAGGAGGAAAACTGTGAGGAAAAAATGTTATGTTTAAAATAATAAACTAAATAATAAATAAAATAATAAACAAATAAAATGTTGTATCTCCAAAGATGAGGAGTATATTCAGTACTTGTTATGTAGGTTTGCAGTGCAGAGCATTGATATGTTCTGTGACCAAAGTGATGTGCCCCATTTGGACTGCATCCTGGACATCATGGGATTAAGGGTGGTGTATTTCAGGTTTGTGCTCTCTCACATATCCCTGCACCATCACATGAAGTTAGAGCTCTCTTGAGTATTTGAAGCACTGATCTACAGGATATCAAGACTACTTGACTCTAGGCATCTAACACAGGAAGATTCAGAGTATGAAAGTAAGCTCCTCCACTGTGTCACCCTGTGGAATCACTAATATCTTTCATTTTACTTCACAAGGAGGTGGAAAGACTAACTTCATAGCTGTCAAAATGAGGCTAATAATACATATCGCCTCTGGAAAAAAAATGATGATTTGGGTAAAGTGGATAGTCCTTCAGTTTAAGATGAAGAATAAAGAGGGCAAGAAGATAAATTGCTTTATGCAAATCTAAGAGTGCCTCTTAACCCTCCCCAGAGACATTTTTCAAACTCCTTTCCCCACCAGACAACATCACTAAGTAACGGAGTAGCTCAGACCTGTGGGTAAGGTGGATGCCCTGATAACAGCACCAGGTGAATAAGTGCTTCTGTGTTCTTTAGTGAACGCTTTACCTGAATGTAGATCACTGACTCTCTGTGAGAGGAGTCTAGGTCAGGATTTTCACTTGGGTCCTTGAGAGCTGTAGGTTATATGTACACTAATACACAATTCGACCAATAATGGCAAGAGTGGTGTAAATCAGTAATTGTCTCACATGCTATCTCTGTCTCTGTGTGTTTATTTTAGGTTTAGACTTGTGGCTTAGCTTGGTCAGGAGGCAAGTTTGGTTAGGTGATAGTAAGAATGACACTGTATCCTGTCCCGACAGATGCTTAATAACCGTCCTGCAGATCTTAGTAGAGGAAACAAGCAAAGTGTAGCGTGAACTTTTCTTTTCAATGCATGGATAAATGAGGTTAGTGTTCTGGCAGACACTGGAGCCTTTCAAGACAGAGCTCTTGAGAAGATTTTAGGGCATTGTTCACTGGAGGCAAAAGGCTCTGTGATACTCAGCAGGTTTTTTTTGGCTTAGGGTGCTGCCTGAGCAGCACGATAAAGTCCTGTGGTACAGAGGATGCACGTATCTGCATGCACATGACCTCCTTTCATTTGTCTTTCTCTCCCTCTTGTTTGATTCTGCAAGTGTGAGGAAATTTTTTAGCAAGATGCACAAACATCTGTTTAGCTATGCAGCTTTTTTCCTCTTAGTTAGCATCTCTGAGATTCTGTAATTACACTTCTGGGTAAAATATGCTGTCATGTTAACTTGTGCTTGAAATGCACTATTTAAAGTGGTGGGCCCCATTCTGCTTGGATTTACACACAGAGTAGAGGTAGTGCCTGATGGAAAATAGTAAATTAGAGCAAATTTGATCTTCCTCTAAGAGAAACAGTTGAAGTTCATCAACTCAGAATAAAACTGACCAGCTTCTGGAAACAGTGTAAAAGGAAGATTTTTGCATGTGATATAATATGGAGACTGCAAATTTCCATGCTTTTTCTGGTAGATTTGCAGTTTCTTTTAGGCCAATGAGTCTTTTGTTCAGGTTGTGCTACTGACCTTTGAAGTATTATATTAGCAGTAGGGAGGAATACACAATTGGCAGATGCTGCAGTGCTGATACCAGTTACTCGGCTATAGCAGCTTGAGAGTGAGATTGATGATCCTGTGAGCACTTTAAAGAGCATAACCCAGAAGATTAATCTAGTGAATTATATTCCAGAGAAACACGATTGCTGAGAGAAAGAGAAAGTTAATCTAGTAAAGAATGCCTTGTAGTATCTTTATGGCTTTCTTTACAAAGTTGTCTGGAAAAGATTGTTTGCTATAATTAGTCTCCTAAGAAAGGGATATTTTTACTTTTGCTTGTTTGTTTGTTTTTAAATTGTGGAATATTCTGCAACTTTGCTTCAGACATTTCATGCATGCTGTTTTCCCTCCAGCTCTAATGTGAAATGCTCAGGCATCCTATTCCCAGACAAGCAGGCTGTGTGCAGAATCAATATGATTTTATTGATAGCTCAGCAAAGAGAGATCTCGTAGGATGAGCCTTTGACTCATCAGTATGAGGTTCACTAAATAACTCTCAACTCCATCTAAAACCACAGCCCAAGTCTCTCAGCTTTGCACAAGTTCACAATGGATTTTGCAGTACAGTAACATTTTGAATTGAAACAGGATGGTGACCCAGATTACTCGAGTTAGCCTTTAGTTAGTTAAGCAATTTTCATGTCAAAATTCAGCTGCATTCAGGTTTTGCTGTTGAATCCTCTACAGAAGCTAGTTTCTTAATGCTTTGAGTTTCATAAGAAAAGCCGAATGTTTTTAAATGTTCTTATGTTAAATGCTGAAAAGGAACAAAGGCTAGAATTGCTTGAAATTAGAGATGACCTTCCCCCCACCCCCAGCCAACCTGGTTTTTTCCCCTTAGCTTTATGCTACAGAGACCTCAATACTGGTTTGTTTGAAAGAAAGAAGAACTTTCCCCCTTGGGACAAACCTGAATATCTGGTTTGCTGAATACTTACCAGCGTGATTCAAGGGTGAATAACTTGATCTCCACTGAACTGAAATGGTCTTGAGTAGGGCACTTGATGTAACCCGTAAAGTAGGTAATGTGAAAAATATCCACAAGAGTAGAAAGGTGCTACATCTTTAACAGGTAGGAATTAAAATTAATGGTATTTTCACACAAAGGGATGTAAATGAGAGTGACCATGGAAGCAACTGATTTGCTGGTGAAGGTCCGCTACAGGAGAAAACTGGGAAGAATTACACGTCTGTGCCGTACCTTGTTCAGCTCTACTTAACACAAGTTTTGTTTATTTCCTTGTGACTCTCATGACAACAGTGTGAAGAGAGTGGACTTACTCTACTATATACTCTTACAGGGATATTTAGCAAGTAATTAAGAACTGGCCTGATACGGTTCTTCCCTACTTTGCGGGGTTAGCATTTTGAGAAAACACTTTCACAGAATGCTTTTTTCTGTAGGTTTGTCTGTGGAGCCACTGTGTTGTAAGAGTGATCTGATGTACTTGATGCTTTCCCCACCTCCTTTAATGATGGCATTTTGGATTTGAGAAATAGACAGTGGAAAGATGAAGCCTAAAAATTAAAATCTGATACAGTATCATTAGTGTGCCTTTCAGCAAATGCTTTTAAAATTAAAAGTTTTACACCATTTCTTTAATTTTTTATCTCTTTTATAGGTTGCATGCACAGCCATCTTACTGTGAGTGCATATATTCATGTGCTGCTCTTTGATATCCAGAGTTGGAGATGATTGCAGTTTTTAATATAAATTTTCCTTAATGAATGCCATTGGCAGATGCTTTTAAAAATAAAATTGGGAAGGAAAAGAAGTGCTTCTGTCAGTCTAAGTTGTATCATCCTGAGTATTATTTCTATTGGTAAATAAGGTTTTCAAACACTCCTTTATGTCCTCATTTGGCTGTTCATATTTCTTATCTTATGGAACAAAAAATCGATACAACTGCACTTCCCCAGAATCCTGATCATGTAGAAAGCAAATCGTGTTTCTAATTACCTTAGATATAAAATTAAGGAGCAATAAAAGGAATATATAATTAATTTTTATCAGGATGCCAATCTAGATATTTACATATTCACATTACAAATACATGCTTGAAGGCAAATACAGCCTAATTGCTGTTGTGATTAGCTTGTCCCCCAAAATAATAAAAATATGAGTACTGTTATGTAGGGAAAAGATTAATTGCATATTGTTTTGTTTTGTTATCCCCTGTGTAACAAGGAAATACACACAATGGTAATATAGTCAGTATTTGTAAACTTTCAGTTGGCTGAACTACAGGAAGGAGAAATTATGTCATCAGTTTCATTGACAATTTTTCAGGCAGCGATTCTAGTGCAAAACCAGAATGAGAATCTGCTAGTGAAAAGTCTTAGTTGGCGTCCAGGAGACATTAGTGGATGCACACCACTAATTACAGAACTTTAGATTTCATTCTGAAGGTTACCACTCCTTGACTGAGATTTAAAATTTGGCTTGTAGCATCTATTCCACTGTGTTGTTCCTCAATAACTGTGCCATAATCTGTACTTATCACTTAGACATTCTGATCAAGAAAATGTTTTTGCCCATCCTTGGTCCAAGATGAAAATATTTCATGCCCTGAGCTATGGTATGGTGGCATGTCGTTTGTGTGAAAACAACCCAAGAGCTTTTACAGGCTTCCAACATCAGTGAATCATTTGGGGGCTCGGTGACATATGTAATTCAGTTTCACCCACCACAATTTTTTTTTCTTAATGCAACTTAAAAGATAGAGGATTCGGGTTTTAGTTTGGTGATTTTGAATGCACCAACACATTCACATTTTATATAATTTGCTGTGTGATAGTGTTAACTTTATATAAAATGTGGGATGGAATTGCTTATGTAAGTGATGTTTCTACGTATAAATTAAGTGTTGAAGATGATTTGCATTCAGAAAGGAGTTTATCAATATTAGTGTTAGATCATTTATGACTAAATCAAATGCAATTTTGTTTACTTTTGTCATGAATTCTGAGATTGTTCTTCTCAAACTAAAAGATGTTATTTCCTAGATTTGAAATCTAGTGAGATACAGAAGTTCCTGTGCAAAGGGATTTTTTTTTTTTTTTTTTTTTTTTGGTATATTCAACTATTCTACCACCAGTGTATCAACACTAAAAATAAAAGTAGGATTAAAGAAGATAACCTGTTAGGATTTGTTTCTACTTTAAAATGTTTGGTCTTCTAATTTATGCTTCAGTACATTATTATCTAATAACTGCTTCTATATTTGGAGTTTATAACTTTTTCAATTGTCAAAATACATTAATAGAAAGAATCATGGAAGATATTTCTGAAATAGTTAATGATAGGTGTAGGATCAACTAGATTACAGGATTTACATGTTGATATCAACACTTACACAGTAGTTAAAACTTGTACTATGGCATATATTGGTACTTTTCAGATTTGAATTTCATGGTAGTGGTTTTGCTTCCCTTTTGATTGCTCTTTGCTTATATGTCTATGTCTGTGTGTACATATGCATTGCCTCTGCAGCCAGAGGAGAAAAGCTGTAGATGCCACAATGGAAAGCTGAATGGAAATTTTGGCATGGTATACAAATGTACCCTTGATTTGCTAAGTGAAATGATACTAGAAAATATAAGGTCTGTTGTAATTGTATTATGTAAATCAGTTAAATATTTTGGCCTGAAAACCTGTAGCGCTTTCTGGTTACCATGTCTCAAAAATGTGAAATAACAGGAAAACTTTGGAGATTGTTGGGGCTGCCAAATCCAGGAATCCAACAGAAACGAGGCTGACACAGTTCCCTGTCCCCTGGTCCAGCCAGCAGCGAGGCTCAGCATCTGTTCCTCATAGGTACATACACAAACACTTGTGTGCAATACACAGGAGAACAGAAGCAGCTGGGGACACAGCTCTCCACCCACAAAAAGCACAGCACTCGTGCAAACACAAATGGCACCGATGCCCTCATCCTGTTTCTCTCTCCAGCTGATCAGGACAAAGGTCTGTCAGTGGGAAATACATACATATATATGATATAGATCAATCCAGGCACTGAAGCCTCCTTCAACAGAAAACAAAATGGGAAGAATGGCACTGTTTAGTTAGGTGGTGGCAAAACTTTCTATTTGTGCTAGTTTCAAGACTGAGGAAAATTTGATAAAATGGTAAAGTGAAAATCTAAAATAAATTAGAAGAAATATACCTTCTCTAAAAGTTTCATCCATGGAGCTTTTCTTCTTCAGATTCTGAGATTATATTTGATATGTCAGAGAGGCTACCTTTAAAACAACTACAGTCTACTAAAATAGAGTTACATATTCACATTGTTCTCATTGTAAAGTTGGGAGAACATCCCCCTGTGGAGATGCTCTCCCATACCTGTTCAATATTTTCCTCTACATTTCCCTTAGAACTGCTTTGGGAAAAAGATCTGTTCTCCATCAGAATACCCAGTTCTGTCAAAATTAAAATGTCAGTTTGACTGAAATTTCAGACAGGCAAGAAGGTCAAGAGAAATAATTAGGTTTTCTTACCGATAGTCTCTGGTGTGAGAGAGTGTGGTCAGGTAAGGTAATAATGTTTCATTTGGAGTGTTAGCAGTAAAAAAGGTATGATAAAGATGGATAATAAAAAATATTTATATTTCACAACAAATTTAAAAGTCTTGTCATTTCCTTTCAAATTTGCTTAAAGACAAATTCCCTGATGAGATATAATTTTCTGATGTTTTTTTGATCAGTTCTAATTCACTTCACACTTTGGAAGTGGTCACTGTTGCATGCTGAATAGCAAGATAGGGTGAGCACACCTGCTTTATTTGTAGAAAATTATGTACTCCTGATATCAAAGTTAAAATCCAATTTCATTTTATGCCTGTGTATACATTGGAAAAGTCTTAGGAGTCATTTTAAAATTTAAGTTTATACTCTGCTTATCAATTTAGTGACCTAAATTTACTGAGCGATAAGGAAATATTAACAAGGTTCATAAGATAATGAGATATTTAGCATACATTAAGCAAATTTCATTGCAGACTTTTTTGAATTCTTTGATCATCAATTTTTAAAAATGATTGCTCAAAAGACATTTTAAATTGCTGCTGCTTACAGATACATCTTTTTCTGGAATTGCAGATTAATGTAGATCACCAGCATTTGTCTTGAGTAAAGGACAGTGCATTTCTGTATTTGTTAAGCATAAATATTACAGCGATGAATTAAAAATCTCTGTTTTCTCACACTAGTTCCCTTCCAATGATAATTATGATTCTGCTAGTCAGAGATAAGGGAAGAATGGTTACTGCAGTGCTTCACCAGCAGGTGAAATACTTCTCAAGATACATTCAGCTCAAGTTAATTTATATTTTTGGCAGTTTAAAAAAAAATTAAAAGTATCCCAAACTTTCTAATTCTTCAGTGTTGAGAAAATGACTTCTTGGCAGAAGGACTTATCTCATTGACTTCGCTGTATTAAATATGTTGTTAGAGTAAAAAACTTAAGAAATTAACCATTTTTGCTACCTACAGCCAGAGGGAAGTTCAAACCAACCTTTGCTTACTCTGTAAGTCTTATTTACTTGTGGGCTTCTCTTCTTCTCCACAAAGAAATTGTGGTACAAAAAGATGTAGGGAATTTGCTCTGTGCTTTGTTTATAAAATGTAAGCTTGAAAACTAATAAAAATCCTATAGGCACAAGTCATAAAGGTGGACAATATATTTTTACAGCTTCTTGATGAAGCATAACGTCTGCATTACTGCAAGCTCTCCAGGACTGGGACTTTGCTTTTCTTATCTTTTTGTTATTGTTTTAGTTTATTTTATGTGTGCTTTATGTATATTACCCATCCACATACGTTTCTAGACAGAAGACTAGAAAGAGATGGAGTTTACTTAGAGAAGGTTTATTGCAAATACATCGCAAGCCAAATCCAAAAGATTCAGAGTGAAGACTAAAGTTTGTAGCTGAAAAAAAAAAAAAACATTTAAAAATGGAGTGTGCAAATGCTTTGTTAAATTACTTGTACAGATTGTTATTGCTGTTGTTGGGTTGTGCATTAACTTTATAATTATAGTTGATATGTAAAGTATCTCTGGTCCAGGATTTTATTAAAGAGATTTTATGTGTTTATGTATATGAATCGTACATTCTAGTACACACACACACACACAGACGTCTTAATAATCAAACCTTGCTTTGACCTGTAGTAAAAATGCTAAATATGTTTATTTTACCACTGAATTTCCAACCAAGTCATATTAGTTGCCTCAAATCTTGTGTTCAGGTAAGGAAGCAGGTGGGAAAACTCATAAGCAGGCTCAGACCAAGGTAGCCCCTCATGGATTTGTTATTGCAGCCTAAGCCACCTTACAAAATCAAAGTACACAGCGTAAAAATCAGCATGGAGTTAATTTAAAAAGTGGATGTTACTGTGTACCCTGATATTGCAGATCATAACTGGAGTAAAAGGTACTAACTGTGATCTTAACTCATAACCTCCACCTGAAAATGCTAACGGATAACATCAGTAGTAGTTATGAGTTAGTTCTTTGGTCATGGAGATTATTTTGGAGACATCACTAAACTATAGGAGTTTTTAGAGTAACAGCAGTAGAACACATTTCAGTCCTTTCAGTTACCAAGAATGATTATCTGTGAACTTTTATGTAAAAAATACATTTCCTAACCTACCCTTGATAAAATTTTATTATTCAGGACAATATTAGCAACAGCTTATTCAAGACTGTGCTAACACTTGTCCTTATCAAGAATAGAAATTGCTTTTCAATATGTGGGGAAAAAAAACAAAATCATATTGGTGTTTCTGTGACCTTCTAACAATTCTAAATTTGAATTTTCAGAAATATAGTTTATTTTTAAGCACTTAAAGCCACAGAGCTCGAAATTTCAGATTGCAGAGTATAATGAATATACTTAGAATGAACATTCTCAGAACAAAAGATGAAGCAGAGTGCTAGTTCAGCTTTACTGAAAGTATGTGGTTTGGCAGACACAGGCCTTTTATTTTTGCATATCACTAATTTTATTCAGTAACACCTTTCAAGGAAGCGGGGTAAATAAACTTTGTGCTAGTAGTATATAGCAGAAGTACCATCTGGTTCATATAACCAAAATGCACATTTGTCCAACTGAATTATAAAAAATTCAGTTAATGGATCTATTCCACTGCTTATCTATTATAGGCCTTAATATGATTAATTTTTTTTTTCCTCTTACATATAAAAATTTAAAATTACAGGAAGATGTTTTAGATACATAAACTCAAGTTGTTTGCTTACAGTTTAAACAGGGATTTAGTTGACATCTTTGTACTTCTGAAATTCACACGGAACATTGTTCTGACAGAATTCTCAAAAGCATCCTTCTTTTGTGACGTTACTCAAAACACAGATGCAGATGCGATTCTTTTTTAGTAATTTTTATTTATGGAAAGCTATGAGCTAAAAATAATACCATTCTGTTTTATTTTAAAGAATATTTTCTTTACTGATGCTTTACTTAATCTTTCACTAAAACTATAATCGATTGGAACAATCACATACCATGTTGACCACAATTAACATTCACCAGTCTTCCCTTACCCCAGTGCTACTGTTAAACAAAACCAAAACAAAAATCCCAAACAAACCAACAAAAAATACACATGCAGACACACAGACACACTTTACTCTTTTATGGGGAAAAAAAAAAAAAAATATATTCCATTCTGGATGGATAGATGAATACCCAGCTCCTTCTCCACAAATTGCTTCCCTGTAGAATTTCAGACAAATCCATCTCCAGACTATCCATCTTTAGATAATCTCAAATAATTCTTTTTGACCTTTAATCTTCAAATCAAGAGAATTCTTAAAACTCTTTTCTGAAAAGCAAAGGCTTTAGTCTATATGTTGAATTTCCGTGTTATTTGCAGACTGCAATGTAAATATTTATGTAAAGGCTTTTCCTACTAAATTCTCCTTTTGTTTAATAGACGCTGAACGTATATTTTGATAAAAAGGCCAAGCTGTAATAAAAATAAGATACTAATATACACAACTTTGTTTTGTAAGGAATGGTAAAGTTGTCACCTCTTGAGTTCAGACAGACAATCATTTTGTTTTACTTTGCCAGTAAAAAACCCTGGTAGTTGCTAGTAGGATTCTTTTAGTTAAGGTGACAAATGAAGAAGGAAAAAAAGAAAAAAAGAAAAAAAAAATGAAACAAACTTATACTTTATTACTTTCTCTTAGATTACAAGTAGACAGAGATGTTAAGGTTTTTGGCTTTGGAGAAGATGGAGCTAAGCTGAAAAATAAATAATAAGAACATCTGAGCACCTGAGATGGAACTACAGTGGTTTAGGCTCCACCTTGATCTAGCATAGGCTCAGGAGGAACTTTGCATACTAAAACAGTTTTCTTAAGTGAGAAATGTCTCAGGAAAATGTTTCACCCATGAATGAATAGATGAACCCTTTAAAAAAAGTGGTATTTATAATAGAAAATGTGTGAGAGAGATACAGTTATGCCAGCAGGAGTTACATGGTAGAAAGTACAATTAATCACAAACAATGAAATATAAAAGAAAAAGGAGTAGTGCAGGTTATTTTCTTGTCCAAAATGATGACTAGTTCTACTGGGCCTCACTAAGTGCCTGTGATATTTTGTCTTAGTCTGACATTACAAAAATTACATGATTATGTAGTTTTTCATAATATTTAAATTAAGGCATTTACAGGAAGTCTTTGAATATTTATCATCACAATCAAAGGCTAATTGATGTATATATGAAAATCTTGATTGTCTTTTGAAAGGGAAGATAACTGCAGAACTCAAAGCAACTAGCATCATGTTGCTGACATCATCTCTTGTTTCGATATGTTCTCCACAGTAATTTTCCCTCACTAGACGTATCTGTATAGCTTTGCCACAAATGTAATAGCTTTTATTCTAGCATATTATATAGTTGAATATAACAAATACAAGCTTATTATTGGCAATAACTAGATAGCTAAGATTTTATTGAGTCTTGTGGGTTCTCCATTCTCTTTGCATTCCTCATTGTGCCCCCACCCCTGCCGAAGTTCTCCATACACAGCATGGTGTTTGTGTTTAGACGCTGTTAAGTTATTTCTGCTAATTGGTGTCCTGTCAGCCTGTATCTTACTCGGGATTTTTTGGTTTTGTTTTTTTTCCCCTTCAGTCCTCTTGTCTAATCAAGGAGCTAAGGTAAATTGAGCCACCTGTTCTTCACTTAACTGATTCTTCCCTTTAATCATCATGGCTGGTTTGAACAAATAAGCTGGACTAATCTTGCTTTACACTATGTATGTAACTCTCCTTCGCCCTATCAGAATTTCTATTTTTTTTTTTTTTTTTTTTTTTTGTGCTTAGGAAAGCACAAAGATATATTGCAAGAGGACTTGCTAGTTATGAACTCAGCCAGTGCCTTGGATTATGTGAGATGTGCCCAAAATCATGCAAAATTTAATGAGATTTAAATCTCCCAGGAAGCAAAATCCATGGCATTGCCATTCTGCTTTGGGCACTTGGCTGTTATGAAAATCTGGTTAGAACAGATACCTACCCATAAAATGTTTGTTTTCCAGAAACAACATAAAAGAAATTTATATTGGAGGCAAAAGTGCCTGAAAGCAAGTTATGAGATTGGCAATCTTCAAAAAGGGCATGAAATAGTCCATGGCAGGAGGAGCCTGGCTTTCAAACACCCACTCTACAGTCTGCCTCGGATATTTTCTGCAGAGAACTCTGCCTTTAACAAGAAAACATGTATGATAGACTTGTCTGTATATATAAGATACAGTGTGTATAGACAAGAAGGTATTAGGATTGGCATCTGTACACAACCAGACATATAATGTGGCAGAAATAAATGTTACAGGTACTTGATGAATTTCTGATGCTGCTTGGATTTATATTGATAACTAATTCAAAGGACCAAATACTCAATTTAGGAGTTCAAACTGAAACAAAGAAAGAAGGGAAGAAGCAAATGTGAAAGAAATTCAGAACTGGTAAAACAGAACTGTAAACCTGAATAATAAGCCATGAAGAAAATTGTGTTAGAACTGTGGCTATACCTATGAAAGTGGAGAAAATCGTGACTTTGAGAACTTATGCAGTCCTTCCTGAATAAGGATCTGCAGCTGAAGGTGGATATGCCCCTCAGCTTTTTCTAGGGTCTGTCCTGCAGTATTTATCATTAAAATTCTCAAGCATACAGTTGGTTGTTCAGGAGAGTTAAAGTCTTGGCAAACTAGGTTCTTGGAACCTTTCTAATTGGGTGTAATTATTTGGGGATCTCATAAGGGATATTGTTAGAAATTAAACTGCACATCATTCATAACTGCCCAGGCAAAAGTATGTTAAATACTTACGAAACACCCTGGAAATTTGCAGATGCTGCCTAATGGTCTGAGATTCATATCTGATTGAATCTTTCATCAGTGAAATTCAACCTTTGTGCAACACAATTGGAAGCGCATTTAATCTCAGCCTCATTATTTGTTTTGCTCTTGCTCCTTTAACGTTCTTTGTCTTTGATAGCTTTATATATGGTTTTCTAACCTGAGTACGTCCTACTTTCAACAGTACATGCTATATGTGAAATGTAACTTCTCGCCCTACCTAGTCACTTTGCAGTTTACCATACCCTTTTTCCATTGCCCTCAAATCTTCTCCTCTGAAGATGATCAAGGATTAGGAATCAGTGTTCTGTTGCACGCGTTACTGCACGAACAGCTGATTGCACCAGAAGCGCTCATCATGAGTCTATAGAGAGGAAGGTCTGGCAAGTCTATGCTGGGGTGAAAGGAACTGTAATTAATATCTGCTGGTGACAAATTCATATTATTCCCCTACATTTGTATGCTTCCAAGATCAAAGCTGAATCACAGCAATAAATGCTCATTAGTCCGAGACCATTATGCAAGATGCAAGTTTTCTGGCACCCCCTTCAAATGGTCTCTTTACCTCCATCTATCTGAGCTTTTCTCCCCCTTTTCCTGGATCTCCTCAGTTTCTTTCCTTATCCCATCTTTCATTCATGTTTCTTTCCTCTCCTGAGTTTCCTTCTATTCTTCCTTGCTCATTTTATATTGCAGGGTTGACTGGAACAAGGCCAAGTTACACCTTCTTAGAGGAAAGCTATTGTGGCCAATCTAACATGTAAACTTAGTTTGATATGTAAAATTTACTGAAGAAATTATACAGCCTGGCAGAGCAGAAAAAAGAAGGCTTCATAAAAAATGTGATTAAACAAATCATGGCATTGAGACCTCCACACTTCACCTCATTTTCCCTCTGATTTGATTGTTATTCTGTGAGGATATTTTCTGTGGTATTACTCGCTGTTAAGTGTCCCATTTTAGAAATGTCAAAACACTAAGTGATTGCCTTAAGGAAAATAGTCTTCTACTCTCTAACTTCTTATTTTATGAAATAATGGAAGTAAATTATTGAATATACATGCAGTTCTTGGTTTTGCCATCTTGAATTTATATGGTTTGCTGAAATAAAGGGTTTTTTGGTAAAAACAACACATTCATACAGTGCATGTGGACCTCTTTATAAAGTAAAATTAAGATTATTTTAAAATGAGAAATAGTGAATAAGTTTTACAAAACTCAATTATTTGATTTCTGAGTATGTGGTGCAGTTTAAACTGTTTCTTTTTTTATCCAATGCCAATTGACTTTAAATAAAAGAAAAAAAAGAATACTTTTTTAAAAGGAGTAATTGCAGACTATTTAAAAAAAATTCAAATATGCCAAATAATTGTTTTGGCAAGCTATTCCAGATGATTTCTACTTTCAGAAAGTAGAATAATGATACATTACTAATTAGTGTCTTTTACTACTGTCTTGACACCCTTTGGTGGAAGACTAATGAAGCTTTCTGCAAGAAGTCTGTTTTTCTCTGCTGTGTTATGCTGTCCCCCTAAAGACTTTGGTTCAAGACATCTTTCTACCCTTTTGCCTCATTCAAAGTTTGGATTTAAAGCAAGATCTCTCATCTTTTAATTTATTTCAAAGTACCTGACGTAGTGTGAGGACTGTGTTAGTGGTTTTCTGGCAGAAAAGGTATACGTTCTGAACCTTATGGTATGATATAGCATGAGAACATGTAGAAGGGGTTCAAAGAACATGCAGAAGGGGTTCAAAACTACAAGGCTTACTGGGACAGTGTTGAAGGGTGGTGTATGTTGGAGATAGATAGCCAGAGACTGTGAAGTGACATTCAGTCACCTGTGGGAAACGGTACACGCTGTGGTCAGTCCCCGATACACACCTGGCTATTTCCAAAAACGCAGCAAGAGAATACAAATTATTAACCATTGTAGATTAGAGCTTGTGCTCACTCTTTCTTCCCATATTATTTAACTGATTGGACTTAAGCTCTGTCTCTCCTGTTGGAAGTGTTCTGCTTGTATATAAAGTACTTGAATATTTATTGGACCCGCTAACTCCTGCCTTTCTAGGCTAGAGAGTCATTCTCTAGTCCCATGAATATATAAGTAGAACAGCTTCAAACAGGATGAATTAATAAATCAGTGTTTCATCTGTTAGGGTTGTGCTCTCAATAATGCCATTGCAAATGAAAATATTTCCATTGATCTGGGAGATGTAAAAGAGTGGTAAAGGTACAAGAGGAGACCCAGGCTCCAGGATCATATGTTCAATCATATTAGTTGAGCAGATGGTGTTTAGGGAGATTTAGAGAAAACAAAAGGCTCCACGGAAATGAAATTAAAAACCTCTTAAGGCAAAAAAAACCCACAAAAACCTGTAGACTAATTTTGTTTTAAGTCAGGAGAAGGCAAGGAGGCTAAAAGTTCAGAACAAGCAAAAAACAATGCAAAAAAGACCAAAAAAGAGCTAAGGAAAGTTTCAAAATAAGCATGATCACAGTAAATGAGAAAAACATAGTGGATAGGGAATGTAGAAACCACACAGACAGACCAATGGAAGGGCCAATAGTGGGAAGATCAAAGACAAGTAAAAAAAAGAAAGAGAGAAAATATCTAGCCGAAGAGTTTCTTTTTTCCCCCCCCTTTTTCTGTTCCATGTGCCGAGGCACTCTGCACTTTAATCATCTTAGGCATAGCAGATGTAGGTTCCTGGCATTGCACAGCATCAGGCCATCACCACTGGCTGTTTTAATTAGTAAGGTATGGACATGTGTATCCAGAAAGGAGTTCCTTCAAGGCCTAAATTTTAATTGTTTGGATTGGTTTTTTGCAATTAAATCAACAAACAGTCACCGAACTTTTGTAGATACTGTATTCCCCCTAAGCAATCAAGGTGATGAACCATTCAGAATAACAGCATGAAAGCGTGAATTGCCATTTTGTGAGTAAAGTCTCATTTTAGTTTTCAAGATATTTTAGATCAGCAAGTGCTGATCCCTTGGGGGAAGAAAAATTATAGGCGAATGCATAAAATCTCAAAGTTGTCAAAGGTAATTTATTGTTGCTTCTCTTGTATCAGATATAGAGATTCATGGGCATTTTGTTGCATATAGAATGACAACTTCTGAAACAAATATTGTAATTTCCTTCCTTTCCAAAGAAGAATCAAAGGAAGTCTCAGTACCTCCCTGGATCAGCATATTACATTTTTAATTGCCTGTCCACTGAAGACAGTGAGAGTAGTTTTGTTAATTTAGAGACATTTCAAAGCCTGCTGAAGTTAGTTGATCATACTTCATATAGCAGCGTGTTTCTTTTAACACTGTAAATGAAGATGAGGAGTTTGCATAGAAGGGTTAAGAAAATGAGTTGCAGTTTCATGTGCATCTATATACTGTCTTCAGTCAAATAGCTCTATGCCACCAAAGCCATTAGGATTACCCACACAGCTAACAGCTACATCGATGTGCTTTCAGTGGTGAAACAAGACAGAGAAATAAGTTTATTGTCTGTTGCTACTTTAATGTCTCAAACAGCATTCAGTTACTCCAGTGGTTCTCTTCTTCTTGGTAATTATCCTTACTGTCATGCTCTGTTCTACAGATTGCCTATGATGGATCCCTTTAAAGAGGTTACAAAAATATGAATGATGTTTCTCAGCTCATAGTAAATCACTGTAATAAATGTTTACAGGTGGATGTTGCAATCGTTACTTGTTCAAGCTTAATGAAGAGAGTTCAAAATAAACTTCGTGACTTGAATTCTAGTTTGAAATCACCTCTGTAAATTTTTCACAGTAAGTTGGAAAGGTTTATTTTTTTGACTTGAAGTTTGAAAAAAAATCCCAATCTATTCCTGTTTGGATTGATGGAAGTAAAACTAGCATTAAAATAGCATATAGTTCACATCTAACACATAAGAATGTGTTGCTGTGTGAAGATTGTGAGCCCTACTGGTTTAATAAGCCAGTTTATATCAACAAAGAATCTGCTACTTTTTATTGTGCTGCAGCAAGGGGTTTGTGATTCCAGAATAGATAAGAAGATATAAACTATTTCCTGAACTTCAAGTTCTCTGATTTATATCATTATTTTAGAAAAAAAAAAATTGTAAGAAGAAAATCATAAAACCCATATGAAATTGTATTCCTGGTCTTTCCAAATAGAGGATGCATATTATTTTGATTCATATCTTTCAGTGTCTTTTCTCTCCTTTTCTTTCACTGCCTCTTCTCTTCTCTTCTCTTCTCTTCTCTTCTCTTCTCTTCTCTTCTCTTCTCTTCTCTTCTCTTCTCTTCTCTTCTCTTCTCTTCTCTTCTCTTCTCTTCTCTTCTCTTCTCTTCTCTTCTCTCCTCTCCTCTCCTCTCCTCTCCTCTCCTCTCCTCTCCTCTCCTCTCCTTTTTTTCTCTCTTTTTTTTTTTAATATATATACAGAGAGAGTTTTATATATATATATATATTTTTATATATATATATATAATTCCTGGAACATTATTTTTATTCTTAGAATATCTTTCATTTCTCAGATCTCCAACTGGTCATCTTTTATTCTTTCCTGATGATTCAACCACTAACTTCCCAGGTAGCAAGCACTTTCTACTCTAATGTTAGGAGCATTGTACTTTTGAGTCCAAATTTTGTGAACACTTTTGCACTTTTGCAAACATTTGACAGCACTTTCTCTTTCTGAGTAGTCAATTTTTCAGTGTCTTCCTCATGGTTTGAACAGTTGTTTCATCCAGAAGCAAGGAAGATTAAAATAACAGAAAACCTTTTACAATATATATATATAATGAAAATACAACTACAGAGCTAAAGAAAAATGACAGTGGGAGTAAGGGCAAGTGAAGAAACAGAAATAATTTATAACTCATAACCTGTAAAGAAGTAATATGAAAGATGCAAATGGAGCATGATTTTTTTTTTTCAGCAGAAGCTATTGTGTGGGTTTTTTACAGCTGCATACCAGCACAGTATTTTTGGTTCTCATTAAAGGGATCCAGCTTGTTCTATCCAATGTTGTCATATGAAAAAATTCTACAAAATCAGTGAGGTCGAATTTCACTGGGATCAAGACCATCCATTCTTTTAGTATTAATTGTTTTAGGCTCCTATTTTGCAAAGATATACACATCTTTTAATTGTGCACTTTAAAAATCTGATTACTTTTAATGGTGCTAAGCCAAATACATAAACCGGTGCAATGTTTGACTAAGCAGTGTATTTATTTTTCCAGTCAAAATCAAAGGCTTACAAAACTGTATTAGCAAATAGAAAAAACGAAGGAATACAAGCCTTACTTTTTGAATTTGTTTAATATTGTCAGAGCCCAGTGTATGGAAATGTCATTGACTGCACTAAGAGAAAGAGTCTATCAATCAAATACAAATCATTATTCTAAAGCTTCTGTGCTTTCTTCCAGAAGTAAAAACTTTTTTCACTATTTAAAATTATTTGTATAGGAAGCTAAAGAGTAGTTAATAATTATGGATAATAAAAAAGCCATCCTTTCATTTCTGCTCAAAATACTCTTTGGAATGGCATGAGATTTAAATTTCACACATGGTATTAAAGGTTGCTGTGGTCTGTGAAAATTTTGTGCAGACTAAACTCTTACGTCAAAGCTTGTTTCTGTGGCCTTACTAATATCACTAAAGATACCAAGGTTAAACTCTTCACCTTCAATAACCGATTATCACTGTCTGGCTGTGCTTTTCCATTCCACTGTGAACTGTCTCATGTTAAATGCTGCCGTTTTACAGATGAGCTGTTATAAAATCATTATCATGTTTGATGCATTTAATCTACTTTCATGTGCCAATGTAAATCAGAACGTCTACTAATCTGTCAAATTTTTTCATTAAGGAAGTGTAATGTAGTTATGGAATATTTCTGAGCTTTCTTTTCGTAATGTCAAGTCACCATTCCACAGCATGAGTGCTCAGGACAGCAACAGAATTATGGACGTTAAAAGGGAGCTCTGGAGGTTTTCTACTCGAGCCCTCTTCACCTGACAATTAGATCAGGACTTTGTCCATCGAAGTGTTTAATGTCTCCAAGGATTGAGATTCCACAGCTTTTCAGGGCAACATCTCCCAGAGCGTGAAAAGGTTTTCCTTATATCAGAAGTCTGCATGTTCAGCTAGCGCCTGCTGTCTCTCGGAACACCCCAGGGAGGTGTGAAGGGCAGGTGATGGGTTCTGCTGCCAGTAAGCCCTCTGGCTTGTTCTCAGGTGGGAGAGCTGTCATTTCCTCTCATTTCCCAACTATTTTGCAAGCAGCCAGAAATTCTTCAGTGTCTTTATCAAGTCCTAGAAAATAATGGCTTTATGATTAAAATTTTTGGATCACAAGATTTTAAATAGAAAGTTTAACAAAGGTTATCCAAATATTTCATCGTACTGCTGTAGGGAATGTGGTGCCATTGCATTTTTACAGACAGTTGGAATAGAGTCAGAAGGAATGGGCAACTTTCCAGGGTAAAAGGGTACGAAGCAAAAGTAAAAACTAGCTTTATGTAGTGCTTTGGTTTGATGATGATCTTACCCTTTGTAATGGCTATTATTAAATATCTTTTGTGATACTCCGTGTATCACCCCAGAAGGTGGGTATGAGCAAGAGGACCTCATCTCACTTAATATTAGAAGTCTCCAATATTGATACTGGAGTTAGTCACTTGAGGCTACCTATACTCTCGGTGGAACAAAGCAGTCCTCTTCGGAAAGGGTGCTGTTTATCTCATCCTGAAGTAGACATCTGAAATCAGCCGTATTAATCGCACCTCCCAGTGACTGTGGGGGGGTCAAAGGTTATCTTAACTAAAAAGTCAATCACTTTATGCCAAAATGAAAAAGGTAAGAGGGGTCAAAATGCATAATATGACTCAATAGTTTCCTTTTAAATAATCTCCTGAGCTAAAATGTATGACAGTTTAATATCATATTCTACAGTAATATTAGCATAAACTTCTCTTGTGAAAAAGGAAGACACTTTGCCTTGGAATTCACTTGCATACAAGTGGCATGTCGTAGTACTACTAAAGGCTGAATTTGGAAATTATTTCCTCAGATCATTGCTAGTAGAAGTCAGACTGTATTATATTGAAATTCTGCCAATATTTTGAAAGGGCAAAAGTTTAGTGCCTTGTTTGCTTTGTTCACAAACACTGCTATAATTATGCTTGAACAAACATTAAAATCGTGCAAGGTGAAATACTTGCAAGAGAAAATTCTTGCAGGGGCTGTACTTAAAGATACTTTGGTAATCGGTAAAGGACAGAGATGACTGATAACAGCTTTTGCTCAGTTTTTTTCCTCTGATATAATAGTTATTTCTATAATTACTGCCTGAGCATGAACTTGCACTTTCTTAGAGGTATAGATGGAATACCAGAATGTACTGTCCACAGTAATTAAATTCTTGTCACCCATTGCACCACCTTTTCCAGCATAAATGTACAACCACACTTACATATGATGTGTAAGCCATGCAAGACTCCACTGGACTCCCGGGCAGAGGATGAAGAAAGAAATAGTCGATGTCATATTGTGTAACATTAGAAAAAACATTCAGATGCTATAAAAATAAAGTGAAATTAATCCGTTGTAGCTGATTCAGAAATTACTTCCATCACCCTCAGATAGCTACAAGATTTTACAATTACAAGCTGCTTTCTCATGTAAATAAAGAAACTGAAGAATGAAAGACTCACAAATACCTAAAAATTACTGGGTTTACCTATATTATAGTTTCAGTTAACTGCAAATGAGTGAATTGTGGTTCAATAACTGCTATTCATGTCTATCAGTAGGAACCACAACTGTTTATTGCAATGCTTTTTGTTTCTAAAGACAGAGAAGCCAGGAACGTTCCTCTTATCGGGGCTTTCTGGAAAGTAGGTGTCTGGATTTCATGCATTGGAAATTTCTTCTCCTTATCTTTTACTAATGGCAGTTTGAAAAATATGGTAGATGCTAAAATAGCTTCTGAGATACATTATATTACAGAGGTTTTAATGAAATAAGCAGAAGCCATTATCAGAATGACTAGAGATTTGAATTTCTCGGGCCAGACATCCATTAGTCTATAGGACATTGCTGCTATGAATTTAACCTTAATTCCTGTCTAGAGAGAGGCTGAAACCAAGACAGACCCTTTAGAAATGCACACTTCTCATGAAACTCAAAACCTTTTTGATCCACAAGGGATATTTACCTTGTTACAATCATTACTCTGTAATTGCTTAACTACTTTGAAGTGGTTGTAGAGTACTTGCAAGGCTCTTTTTTTTTCTTCTTTTTTCTTTCTTTCTTTTTTTCTTTTTTTTTAAGAATTACTCTCAATAAAGAGACTTTCCTTAGAACATTCTTGCAGTCATACTGAGTCTGTCACACTGCTAGTGCAGGGAATCAGTTAGGAGGAGGCCCTTGCCACGGCTGTTTCCCAGCCTCCAGGAAAGCCCCAAGCCCTACGTAGTCCGTGTACGAACTACTGTTGCTTCTGAAGCTGCTTTTATCTGAGTGCTCTTCAGGCTTCTTTCTTTACCTTTAAGAAAAAAAACGTATGTGTTTCTTCCTTCAGTGGCTGCATATGCCAACAGGAGCCTCAAAATACCTCTCACAGTTTCCGTCTGGTGAGGTCAATCCATAAAAGTACAAAACTAAATGAAGATCAAGTGAATATAACGCCAAGTTCAAAAGCATACAAGTAGCCTTCTAACTTCAACTCACAAATGTTGCTTGATTAATTTTTAAAGCAATCTTGCTTGGACCTGCTGGCTTTTCTAGAAAATGAAATATTAAGAGTTTTCAAATCCTCTTATCCCGGCACTTCCATTTTCTCCTCTTGCCGTGATTAGTGCCTTCTGATACGTTCCAAATGAAAGCTGTAGGCTGAATGGGCCTCCGTGCCATTTCTTCTGGGATTATGAGGAGGGTGTTGCCATTTTGTGCAATTTGCTAAACTTAAATGCCAGTGTCAACAGCTGAGTTTGCTGCAGTTTCCCAATGTACACACTTACACTATCAAATATTTATGAAACCATGGCAGACGTGAATGTCTGAGCTATCAGCTGAGATAGCTGTCTATTTTGTCTTCTCTCTCCCCACTTTCTTCACAACATCATGTATTACTCTTACAAAAATGCTGATCAAAAAAGACTGGTTTTTTCCATCTATGCTACGTATGTGCTGGCTGCATTTGCAAAATTTTTGTATCTCCTGGGCATTTTCTTGGCTTATTTTCATTTTGACAGTGTATGCAACTGTGTGTGTGGTTTTTGCTGTGCTACGGCTTTGAACTCTCTCTGCCTTACTGCCTCAGGTCTATTTTTTTTTTTTTTTTTTTTTTTTAGTATTTTGGATACCATCTCATGCAAAAGTGTTGTCATTTGTGATAAGCCTCATTCTATTAGATAATTTCTTTTGATTGGTAAATCTTAGTTTGCTTTATCAAAGGTCGATTCTAATAATTATAACTAGTCTTTCTCTGGTTTATACTCTTTCTGATCCAAATTAAAATCTCATTTTTATTAGGCATTTATCTAGCCTCTGCAATTTGCAAGATTGTCTTTTTTAGCTCAGGTGAGGTTCCATGTACGGTATCATATGCCACATCATTTGCAAATTCTCCTTTGGCCTTCTTTTTTGTACTTTATTTTTTTTGCTGTCCCTGCTTTTATGTTACATCTCTATTAATTCCGTAGTAATTCTTTTCTCCTTTAGTTATCTGAAAACTCTTGAGCACATCATGTGCCTCAGAACCAGCAGTTTTGGGCCATCGGATTCTCCTGATCACCTTCCTTTCTGCTGAGGATGACAGCTTGCAGTTAAAGAGTCTAGTCTGGTCAAATTTGTGTTACTGTTGTCTTCCAAATTCCCCAGGTTTCAGTGCTGGTGGAACTTTTAACAGCAAAATCCTTCCAGTGCTCTTTGACATTTTCCTTATGAATATGTCTGTTGTGGGGTAGAATCCAGTTACGTGCTGGTTTTGGTGCTTCTAAGAAACCTGCCCGATGCTGTGGGCTCCCAAGTTGTATCTCTACTGAAGCCTGCTTGCTGGCCTTGCATGGCATAGGTTGCATCCCTACAACTAAACTTGCTTGTCCTCCTGCAAGAGGGAACCTTGTAGGGCTGAGGATCTGCCTGGCACTGTCCCTCAAACTGACCAATTTTTGACAGAGGTAATATCAAACCAGGATGCATACTAACAGTAAAACTGGATGCATAGTCATGGACCAGTGCTTGAGTCTGTTCCACGACCCTATTTGTTTTACTACGCTAGAACTAGTGTCAATAATGTGTTGAAATTATATATACAAGAAGTTCAACTGTTAAAAGATTCAGTTCCTCAGGAGGAGGAGCTGATTTTCTCTCAGGAGCTGAAATAACAGTGTTGCCTCCCTTTATAGTCCCAAATATCAAGCAGTTAGGCATTCCCCAGGACAGAGGGAATCCCATATTCAGATCTCTTTTAAGCCTTATTTGGAGCAAAGGTTTGAGCTTTGATCCCATATCTCTGAACCCTGAGGCTTGCCGAGTCAGTCTGTCTCTATCTGTAGCCCAATGAATATTTAATTATTGAACAGTGGAATAGTACTTACAGAGCACATTATGGTGTATAGTTGCAGTCTTCCAGCTGAAAAATAATTATTTCAGTGGGTCTAATTTTAACACCTGAATTCTTTGCTAATTTATCTGGAACAATCTAATTTACTGAGTGCTGATGGTGTATAGTAATTGAAAGAAGGGAAAGGGTTGTGAACACTGTGTGCTAGGGTAAACTGAAGGTATCTGGCCTTCCAATTTGGCTTGTTTATAAGGAATTCAGAAATAAATGGTTCTGACATGTTTCTCTTTTCTGTATTGCTCTGGAACATCATGTGCCTTTGGCAGTTTGCTATTCTGGTCTACGTATTTCCATTGCTTTTGCGGCTTTAATCCTTTAAGAAAATTTAATTTCAGCTGGCTTTTTAGATTGTTCATGAAGACATCCTTTAATTAGTATGAGTGTGAACTGGACTTTCCTGTGCAATTGTGTGATTTATAATTAGTTGAGCTGCAATAGTACTCTACATTCTTTCTATTCAGTTTTGCCTGTGATAGTTTTTTCCTTCTATTCTTTCAAAGTTATTCTCATTTGTGTTCTTCTGGAAAAAGAGAGTAATTATACCCTTATGAATCACAACCTCTGCCCTGCTAATTACAATTAAGGGAATCCATACATTATTATATTTAGATTTCTGTATAAATCAAGACAAGAAAAAACAATGTGGTTTTTAGAAGCTGACATTATTTCCTCATCTCCTCCTCCTTTATTATACTGCTTATGTCTGCAAAATTGAAGAATCAGATGGAAACTAGAAATATGCAGTTGATAACCTCCTATTCAATCTTCATGCTTTTAAATAGAAGAACCTTTTGAAAAAAAAGTTTGCATAGGTTTTCGGTTTTTTTTTTCCCTACCATACTTTGTTTGTCCTCTATGAAGTATTCTGTGCAATAATAATGTGATGACCTGCTCTTCTCTGTTTCTGGAACTATCTAGGGAGTTCACAGTGTGAAAATTGTACCTTCAGCTATGTAAGGCTAGAAATAAATCTCTGTGCACATGTGGGAAAACAAAAAAAAAACACCGCAAAACCCATTATATTCCTGTTGAGCTAAAGAAGATCAACTGATGGAGAGCTAATTTACCTATTTTTGTCAGAAAGTCCTTTTTGTGCAGGAGTGTGCTCTGGTTTACATTTCTTTGTTAGGATAAAAGCAATTACAAGACAATTCAGGAAAGTACAGACCTTAAAATTTCTTTCCCTTACAGGAAGCAATCTTCCTGGGTGATGAGTTGCTACAGCAGTGAATCAGACCTGCTTCAGGAGGTGAAGGAGTTAGTGTTGTCTCTCCTAGCTGTGAGCCTACACCTTTCTCAGAGCTAGGCCGGGGGGAGCAGATGGCCCAATAGCTCAGTGGCAGCTCCTCTCACTTCTCCTTTCCCTTGAGTGTTTGCGAGAGTTTTCTTCCCAGTTTCCTTCTCTCTTCTCCATCATGCACAATTGGGGATGAGCCAAGGAGTGCAGGAACTGCCCTTCTCTGTTCAGCAGATCAGTGTTGCTGCTGGTGGTGTTACCCCACTTACAAGCTACAGGAAGGACAAAGAACTGGCCAAGCGAAGCAAATAAGAAGGTGATGAAAAATAACAAAGCAGTCTGGAGGACAGATTTGACAGGAAGATGAAGCACAGGAGTTGTTGCTGTGAAGGCAGTTTTCCTCATCTATACAGATGGTCTTCCTGCTATCCTGCTAAATGCAATGAAGACCATGTTTAATGGTTGCTACTCAGATGTGTGGCATCAAAACTGATATCCTACTTTACTGACTTTGAAACTATGCCTTGCAGATTAGTGGAGGAGCACACTGCACCATCTTGGAGACCTTTATTCTTGTGTTTGGGGTATTGAAAGCCTAAAGAGTGGACTAGTCCCCCTAGTTAGAATTGAATGACTGAGGGATGTACTATAGTTTTCGACCTGCACTGGCATCACTAGTACTTAAGACAAACATAAAGAATATATTCTATTGAAAATACAGAATCATAGAATCACAGAATGGTTTGGATTGAAAGGGACCTTAAAGATCATCTAGTTCCAACCCCCCTGCCATGGGCAGGGACACCCTCCACTAGACCAGGTTGCCCAAAGCCCCATCCAACCTGGCCTTGGACACTTCCAGGGATGGGGCATCCACAGCTTCTCTGGGCAACCTGTTCCAGTACCCCACCACTCTAACAGTAAAGAATTTCTTTCTAACATCTAATCCAAATCTACCCTCCTTCAGCTTAAACCAATCACCCCTTGTCCTGTCACTACACTCCCTGATAAACAGTCCCTCACCATCTTTCCTGTAGGCCCCTTCAGGTACTGGTAAGCCGCAATTAGATCTCCCCAGAGCCTTCTTTTCTCCAGGCTGAACAATCCCAACTCTCTCAGCCTGTCCTCACAGGAGAGGTGCTCCAGCCCTCTGATCAGCTTTGTGGCCTCCTCTGGACTCGCTCCAACAGCTCCATGTCTCTCCTGTGCTGGGGCCCCCAGAGCTGGATGCAGTAACCCAGGTGGGGTCTCACAAGAGCAGAGTAGAGGGGGACAACCACCTTCCTTGACCTGCTGGTTACGCTTCTATAAATACAGTTTTATATAAAACTAATAGGATAGCTGGTACATTTAGAAACACATGCTGAAACATAAACAACTATCCCACAACTGATAGCTACCTGTTCTCAAGTTTAACTTCATGTAATTCTTCCTTTGTTTTCTTCAGCTAAAAAGCTCTCAACATATTTGCACAGTGTCACCTAGTACTCAGAAATCAGCAAGTTTCATCCTGATGTACCCTCCACCCTGAAAAACGATGCTCATTTCATTAAAAATATGTTTTTATTTGTCTATTTACTCCCTGGCAATCCAATCAGAGATCCACCCTTCCCATAAATGTGTCCTATAAATCATAAATTTGATACTTAATCATGATGTGCATTTTTAACTCTCTGCCATGTAGACTTGATTTGTAATGAGAATTTAGCCAAATGTGGAGCAACCTCTTTATCAAAGACAAATTCAACACCTAACGGATTTTTTACTAAACTAATTATAGTTTGACATGGCCTGCTGTGAATGAAAATTTTTCTGTGGTCTGATGGGGTGAGGTTTGTATCACAGTACTAAGCTCTTTAAACATACAGATTTAAATGTACTCTCTGTATTTAAAGCGAAAAAGAGAAAAAGAATTTCAGTTTACTACTAGCTCTCAATAGTGAACCAGGGATGACAGTCATTAAACACATTTGGGACAACAGCATTTTTGGGGATGCAAGTTCTGAGAAGCACCATGGAAATCCATCTGCCAAGGTGTTTTTCGTGTGGTTTCTAGTCCCTGTTTTGTGATGGGAGATCCAGAAGATAAGTAAGAGAAATAATAGTTTGCTTTAGTTTTCATTCTTGATATTCATAAGTTGTAATTCAATTTCTGCATTTCTTCGCTGGTATTTGGAGTTGGGGATGCTCCTGAGGTAGCTTGTTGATTCTGATTGTCCGGTGGATTGGACAGCACAGGAAATACTCATCTGACAAAACCCAGATATGTTCTTACACTGCCAGTTTCATAAATAGGGATGAGGGACCGGAATGACAAAGGAATTGGCCAGCTGAACATGCTGGCCTGATCCAGGGCCTGGCTGCATTGCTTCCTTGTCAGCTGGGTTCCCCCCGTGCACCATTGTACAGATCTGTTGCACAGTTCTGACTTCTCTGCCTGCTGTTGGGAGCCATATTTAGCATCACTGTGATCACCGTGCAACTGGCAACTAACTTAGGGTATTTTTCCCCAGGGTTCCCTCCCTTTTGACCTAAAAGACAGCAAAGAAATTCAAATTCTCTTTCTTTTTTTCTTTTTTCCTCATCCTTTTCCCCTGTGTTCTGAGCTTCTTTACGGCTGGGAAAGTCAGAGATAAATTAATTATGTGTAAATATTGTGTCATGGTTATGTTCAGTAAAATAATGATAATCTGCACTTCATTAAGCAGTTCACTTTATAATCTCTCAAAAAAAGAGAGGGAGGAAAGAAAAGAAATCCTTGTCTCTCTTTTACAGCCCTCAGTAAGGATTTAATAGCAGATGCTGTAGTGAGGTCTCATACTACTAAGGCTTAATTGCATTTACAAAATGTGCTACAGCATATCTGCTAGATTGCTGAGCTATAACTTGTCAAATAAATACAGCACAATTTGTGATAGCCATGTCTGAATGGAGTTTATTCCTTTCTAATTTGCAAAATCTAGTCATTCATAAGAAGTTTGCTTTGCACTGATGTCAAGTAGCTTCATTCTATGGCATTGGATAAATTAATTTTATTCATGTAAAGACTAACATGCTGCTGGTGGACATAGCATCTGAGTGTCTTGGAAACAGTTTGAGTTTGGTTTCACTGCACATTATCACAGTGGGCAATTGTGATGATTTGTTTTACAGAGCAGAAAGCTTGTGTATGCGGATCCTTCAAGTTTTGAGATCTCCAGTGCCTGAATGCTTCTCATCTGGCCAGGGGACAGAGCTGAAAGCTAAGCCCTATCTCTACTATTGAGGCCAGATCACCAGCACACCTGGGGCTCAGTCCAGCAACGTGGGAGGACTCTTAGTGTTAGGCTGCTGGAGGGGAACCTGCATTTTTATGAGACTTTTCCTCTGCTGCACTGGACCATCACGGCCTATTTCATGGTCCCAGTGCTGCAGGCTATGAGCCATCAGTTGATCCACAACCGTCTATAGCAGGTGTGTGGGGACACCAAGCGGGGTTAGAAGCAGTGGCACCAGGCTTTGGACTTGGGGTGATGGGGTCTCAGCATAGCAGTGTTAGATGGGAATTACATGCATATCCTTACGGTGTGAAACTTGGCAAGTCTGTACCTAAAATCACAGCCCCTTAACTTCTGTGGCAAAAGTCCTCATTACTTCATCAAGGTTAAGAGTAGATTGTGAGCCAATTCTTTAGCTACATTTATACAGGTGATTTGAGTATGTCCAGAAGGTGCTGAGACCTGCTGACAGAAAATGACACACTCCCCTAGAACTTAATTATTTTACCCATTAAAGTGAAGTGGTCACATCCATACCTGGCCCAGGCTAACCTCCGCAACCTGCCCATTGGAGATTGCTCGGGACGGTGCTATTTACATGGTTAGAAACTAAGGCTAGGGATCCGTCAATGACATCAAATGTGGAACTGCAGTGCCTGCAGGCACTCATGGCTCTGCTTAACCTGATATGGTCAAAGCCTCTGGAGCCTTGATAAAGTGTCTAACTCATAGGGAAAGGTTGTGCAGGAGTTGAAGTTTACCCTGATGTTCATGTTCCAAGATAACTTCACCTCTGTGATTGATAGAAATTACATTAATCCTTTTTATTACTGTCTTGATTGACTATCACACCTAGAGGTGATCCCGGTCCCAGAGGAATACTACTTTTTGCGGGGGGGGAAATGTAAAGATAGCTGTGGCAGTAAGGGTGTCTTTTAGTTTTGCAGTGGTAAAAAATAAAAGTAAAAAAAAAGAGTCTTTGGTAAATCTCATTTTGGTAACATCCAAACTGTTCTGTTGCTCCTGGCGGAGTCACACAGTTAAACCAGCAGAGTTAGCGCTGCAAAATAGGCTGTTCAGCTGAATCAAACGAGAACTTTATTCAGACGTGTGCTTCAGAATGAAGTCTGTAGAAGGCTTATTGCAGAAATGCGATCCTGAAAATGCTTTTTACTATCCTTTTTGATGTTCTTAAGTACAGAAGATGTCAGCTTGAGAGAAGAAATGTGCCTGGCAGGGAGTGATGTTGGATATATGAAAAATGCATTTGTATTATGGCACTGTATTCCCCTTAGAACGTTAATACAAGGAAGTGCAAGCTATTTTGTTAAATCATGGATTCCAGCATGGAATCTGTCAGTTCCCCCAAGATGTTGTATTTTTAGCACTGCAAAGTTGCTTGTCACGCTTCCACATCTCACCTGCAAATAGTGTGGGAGAAACAATGAAAAATAGTTTAAGAGTGGTAAGGTGTAAACCTCAATCCACCTACATTAGTCCAAACTGCGGTATTTGCTGAGGCTGGCTGATATAATGCCTTTTGGTTAATCCTATAATCTAAGATGGAAAATCAATTTGCTGCATATTTGTGACAAACGCTTCTTGAAAAGAATTGAAATGGAAAAAAACCCCACCACAAAACAACAACAGATGATCTACCTGTTGGCACATGCATTTGTTTGGTCATGGATAACCAGGCTGACGTTTCCCTGTGAATGTTTCACAGTTGGAACTTTTGGTCTGTGTCAGGAGATGCACACGCTCTATACACTTCAGGTCACTTATGATTCCTCAGGCAAAGAAAGAGTCCAGGTGTCTAAAAATCTGCAGAGATAACTGATAAAAAGTACTTGAGGGACATCAGGACCTGCTGTTTCATGTTATAGCCAACTTTTATGTAACGTAGCCCCCAGCTTTTCAGTGACCCCACAGCTGTTACTTACACCACGGGTTTTTTTTAAGATTCCACGTGCTAAATAACTGAGAGCTAAACTGAAATCTGCATAGAAACGTGAAGCATATTTTGTAGACTACATAGCTGAGTTCTCTGCTTTTCTCTCAGTACTTAATGAATTCTGATTCTATTTCTTTAATCCTGACCAAATTACTGCCCTGGTGGACTGAGTCGGATGTTCAATATTATTATTGTTCATGTCTCAAGGACATAAGTCTTGCTTCCATTTCATATTGGTGAGATACGCAACTTGCAACAAATATTCACATTGTCTAAAAAATTGGATAAATCAGTGAAGGATATATGTAAGTGCAAAATGAAATAAAATAATTATATCTGTAACATTGATTTTATATTTTTCATTCCTTTTGTGATTTTTAGTAAGGTGAAAAGTTTTCCCACTCTTAAAACCATAAGCAAGGGAAAAAGATCCTTATTTCTTTTTTTTTCTTTTTTTTTTCTTTTTTTTTTTTTTCTACACAGAAGAAGTCTGATGCCTTTGTTACTGATGTTGTTTCGGTTTTTGCTCTGATTTTTCTTAGCAGCATTTTCCCCGAGCACTGATGTGACATAATTTACATCAGTACTCATTTTTTGAGATCTTGCATATCTGTAAACACCCTGTTTTCCCCCATCCCCACTGACTGATGATAAATAAACTGGGTGCTGAATTCTTGTTGATTTTGGTACACATGACAGTGGGTTACACTTTTGGAACTGTGCAAATATAGGCTTAGTTTCTGCCCTAGAGATCGTCCTTTTTGTTACAGTAAATTCAAGAAATAGATGACAGAAAAAACAGGATAACCATCCTTCCACAGTTCTTTTTTTTGGCGGGGGGCAGTCACTGGAATCAGACAGCAGGGAGTAACACTGGGGACAAGTTGGTGGAAGGCCGGTCTTGCCTCTAGTGTCCTTCCACGTGAAGTCAGCCACCTAATGTGGAATCTCCAAGCAATTCTCATTTCCCATCTAGCAAAAGAGCCAGGCACCTCTGAGCACTGAACCACAACAGCAGAAAAACTTTATCTTCTTTTCACTCGGGCAGCATCAATGGTCCTTCAACCATGTCTACAGAAAGATGCTGTAAGGCTTGCTCTTCTGGGAGCATCTTGTCCCTAGAGGCATGCATTTAGCCTTCTCCCTTTCATCTGGACTGCAAACATATTTAAATCCACCAGTTGGGAAGCAAACCCCTGAGCTGATCCCAATGCCTAAGTATCATTTTCTTAGAGATAGGTCTTTGCTCTTCCGGGGCTTTAAAAGATCCACGTTATATTGGGCACTGAATTGGGTAGCAAGGAGACAATTTCTGCTTAACACTAACCCAGTTGCACAGTTGTGTATTTTAACTCATGTGTATGAAGTTATTTCTGATTTACACTGTTACAAGGGGACAATTTGTTTTTGCAGAACGGTTATCTCGTTAATTTGTTCCACTTCTGGAATTGCAGGTTGTCCTCAAAGTCAGTATCACATTATTTTCAATTCCCCTCTGGAAGTCCCAATCCTCATCTTGCAAAAAAAAAATGTCTGTAAGTAATTGGTTATATGCGTGCTTTCCTTGCAGTCCTTGTGTTCACTTATGTTTGAAAAAAACCCACATTAGTTGCAGAAGAGTTTGCTGGACTCAGTCTTTTATTGTGTATGTTAGATACCTTGTCACACAGAATCACTGAACTGCTGAGGCTGGAAGGCACCTCTGGAGGTCATCTGGTCCAACCTCATGCTCAGATAGGGTCACTAGAGCAGGTTGCTCAGGGCCATGTCCATTAGGGTTTTGAATATCTCCAAGGAGGAAAACTACACAGCCTCTCTGGACAACTTGTGCCAGTG